>NC_091999.1:45998275-46321813 GCF_044704955.1 Pristiophorus japonicus
CATGCCTGAAGGCTCTGTCCCTCAATGCGAGGAGTATTCGGAAAAGGTGGACGAATTAACTGCGCAGACAGCAGTTAATGGATATGATGTAATTGGCATTACAGCGACATGGCTCCAGGGTGACCAAGGCTGGGAGCTCAACATCCAGAGGTTTCAACATTTAGGAAGGATAGGAGAGAGAGGAGAAGAAGGCAGGGTGGCGTTGCTGGTTAAAGGGGAAATTAATGCAAGAGTAAGAAGGGACATTAGCCTGGATGATGTGGAATCGTGATGGATGCAGCTACGGAATTCCAAATGGCAGATAACGTTAGTGGGATTTAGACGGCAGATAACGTTAGTGTACAGACCACCAAACAATAGTAGTGAGGTTGGGGACAGCATCAAACAAGAAATAAGGGATGTGTACAATAAAGGTACAGCAGTTATCATTGGCGACTTTAATCTACATATTGATTGGGCTAACCCAACTGGTAGCAATGCGGTGGAGGAGGATTTCTTGGAGTGTATTAGGGATGGTTTTCTAGACCAATATGTCGAGGAACCAACTAGAGAGCTGGCCATCCCAGACTGGGTGATGTGTAATGAGAAGGGACTAATTAGCAATCTTCTTGTGCGAGGCCCCTTGTGGAAGAGTGACCACAGTATGGTAGAATTCTGTATTAAGATGGAGAGTGACACAGTTAATTCGGAAACTAGGTTCCTGAACTTAAGGAAAGGTAACTTCGTCGGTATGAGATGTGAATTGGCTAGAATAGACTTGCAGAGGATACTTAAAGGGTTGACGGTGGATTAGCAATTGCAAATATTTGAAGATGGCATTCATGAACTTCAGCAATTGTACATCCCTGTCTGGAGTCAAAGTAAAACGCGGAAGGTGGCTTAGCCATCGCTACAAGGGAACTTAAGGATAGTGTTAAAGCCAAGGAAGAGGCATATAAATTGGTTGGAAAAAGCAACAAACCTGAGGACTGGGAGAAATTTAGAATTCAACAGAGGAGGACTAAGGCTTTAATTAAGAGGGGGGAAATAGAGTATGAGAGGAAGCTTTCAGGGAACATAAATACTGACTGCAAAAGCTTCTATAAATATGTGAAGAGAAAAAGATTAGTAACAACTAACGTAGGTCCCTTGCAGTTGGATTCAGGTGAATTTATAATGGGGAACAAAGAAA
Organism: Pristiophorus japonicus; assembly: GCF_044704955.1. Classification (NCBI taxonomy): domain Eukaryota; kingdom Metazoa; phylum Chordata; class Chondrichthyes; family Pristiophoridae; genus Pristiophorus; species Pristiophorus japonicus. Next base: position 45,999,447 of record NC_091999.1, read on the forward strand.
TGGTAGACCAATTGAACAAATACTTCGGTTCTGTCTTCACAAAGGAAGACACAAATAATCTTCTGAATGTACTAGGGGACAGTGGGTCTCGTGAGAAAGAGGAACTGAAGGATATCCTTATTAGGCGGGAAATTGTGTTAGGGAAATTGATGGGATTGAAGGCCGATAAATCCCCCGGGTCTGATAATCTGCATTCCAGAGTGCTTAAGGAAGTGCCCCTAGAAATAGTGGGTGCATTGGTGATTATTTTCCAACATTATATCGACCTGGATCAGTTCCTATGGACTGAATGTAAAACCACTTTTTTAAAAAGGAGGGAGAAAGTAAACGGATAATTATCGACCTGTTAGCCTGACATCAGTAGTGGGGAAAATTTGGAATCAATCTTTAAGGATTAAATAGCAGCGCATTTGGAAAGCAGTGACTGGATCGGACAAAGTCAGCATGGAATTATGAAAGGGAAATCATGCTTGACGAATCTTCTGGAATTTTTTGAGGATGCAACTAGCAGAGTGGACAAGGGAGAACCAGGTGGATGTGGTGTATTTCAACTTTCAAAAGGCTTTTGACAAGGCCCCGCACAAGAAATTGGTGTGCATAATCAAAGCGCATGTTATTGGGGTGATGTACTGACGTGGATAGAGAACTGATTCGCAGACAGGAAGCAGAGAGTCAGGATAAACGCGTCCTTTTTAGAATGGCAGGCAGTGACTAGTGGAGTGCTGCAGGGCTCAGTGCTGGGACCCCAGCTCTTTACAATATACATGAACGATTTAGATGAAGGAATTGAGTGTAATATCTCCAAGTTTGCGGATGACACTAAACTGGGTGGCGGTGTGAGCTGTGAGGAGGACGCTAAGAGGCTGCAAGGTGATTTGGACACGTTAGGTGAGTGTGCAAATGCATGGCAGATGCCGTATAATGTGAATAAATGTGAGGTTATCCATTTTGGGGGCAAAAACTAGAAGGCAGAATATTATCTGAAGATTAGGAAAAGGGGAGGTGCAACGAGACCTGGGTGTCATGGTTCATGAGTCACTGAAAGTGGGCATGCAGGTACAGCAGGCGGTGAAGAAGGCAAATGGTATGTTGGCTTTCATTGCTATGGGATTTGAGTACAGGAACAGGGAGGTCTTACTGCAGTTGTACAGGGCCTTAGTGAGGCCTCACCAGAAACATTGTGTTCAGTTTTGGTCTACTAATCTGAGGAAGGACATTCTTGCTATTGAGGGAGTGCAGCGAAGTTTCACCAATATGATTCCAGGGATGGCCGGACTTTATTATGAGGAGAGACTGGATCAACTGGGTCTTTATTCACTGGAGTTTAGAAGGATGAGAGGGGATCTCTTAGAAACGTATAAGATTCTGACGGGACTGGACAGGTTAAATGCAGGAAGAATGTTCTCGATGTTGGGAAGTCCAGAACAAGGGGACATAGTCTAAGAATAAGGGATAGGCCCTTTAGGACTGCGATGAGGAGAAACTTCTTCACTCAGAGAGTTGTTAACCTATGGAGTTCCCTGCCGTAAATAGTTGTTGATGCCAGTTCATTAGATATATTCAAGAGGGAGTTAGATATGGCCCTTACGGCTAAATGGATCAAGAGGTATGGAGAGAAAGCAGGAAAGGGGTAATGAGGGAATGATCAGCCATGATCTTATTGAATGGCGGTGCAGGCTCGAAGGGCCTAATGGCCTACTCCTGCACCTATTTTGTATGTTTCTATTCTTCGATAACAACTAACTGCAACTTCATACCCTGTGTATTATTAATTTCCAGTTTAACAAATAACTGTACTTTTACACCTTGTGTAACAATCAACAATCAACTCTGGATTTATACCTTGTGTATTAGTTATATCCAGCTTACCAATGAACTGTACCTCTAGTTATATCCAGTTTAACAATTACCGGTGAGATTAGTCAACTCTTGTGCATGAGATATTATGTCCAATTTAACAATTATCTGTAAATTTAATCAACCCTTGTGTATTAGTTATATCGAGTTTAACATTAAACTGTAGAGTTATTCAAACCTTGTGTATGAGTTACCATGTCCAATTTAACAATTTTCTGTAAATTTTCGCCCCGTGCCTCTGTTCTTTTTCCAGATTTAAAATTAATTGCAGCTTTTACCCCTGTGCGCTCATTATCATGATCAGCGTAACAATTAACTCATTCCATTTTCTGTGTATTTGTTTTATTCAATTAAACAATTGACTGCAACATTACTAAGCATCTATATCAGGCTGAAACAGACTGTTCGCAATCTTAGTGTTAAATTTGATTTTGATTGAGTCCCACAAGGCAGAATGTTCGGGAAAATATAGGCCCATGGGATCCAAGGCATTGTGGCAAGTTGGATCCAATATTGGCTCAGATGCAGATAGCAAATTGCAATGTTTGATGGGTGCTTTTGCGTTTGGAAGGCTGTTTAGAATGGGGTCCAACAGGGCTCAGTAATAGATCCTTTGCTTTTTGTTATATATATTATGATTAAAATGTTAGCAGATGATTCTAAATTTGGCTGTGTGGTTCAAAATGAAGAAGAACGCTGCAGAATGCACGAAGATGTAATAAACTAATCAAAGGTGAGCAGAACAGTGGCAAATGGAATTCAATCAGGAGAAGTGTGAGGAAATGCATTTGGGGAGGGCTAACAAGGTAAGGAAATATATATTAAATGGTACGGCATTGAGAAGTGTAGAGGAACAAAGAGACCTTGGTGTGCATGTCAACAGATCAATGGCGATAGCAGGTGAAGAAAATAAGGTGGTTAAGAAGGCAAACGGAATACTTGCCTTTATTGGCAGAGGAATAGAATACAAGAGCAGGGATGTTATGCTTGAACTATATAAAATACTAGTCAGGCCAAAGGTAGAGTACTGCGTGCATTTCTGGTCACCACATTACAGGAAATATGTGATTTCATGATAGGAGACTTACAAGGATGTTGCATGCACGGATTAATTTTAGATGAGGAAAGATTGGATTGACTGGCCTTGTTTTCTTTGGAAAAGAGGATGCTGAGGAGAGACGTTAATGAGGCGTGTAAAATAATTAGGGTATAAATAGAGTGGCTAGGAAGGATTATTTCGCTCAGCCGTGGTGTCAGCAACAAACGGGCATATATTTAAAATAATAAGCCTTGGAGAGGCAAGAACAGGTAAAATCCCAGGCCATTTAAGAAAAAAAATCTGCGAAAATTCCTCTCCGACTCATCCAGGCGATCGAAACTAGAGGTGATTTGAGGGGAAATGTTTTCACCCAGATGCAGGTGGAGGTCTTGAACTCACTGCCTGGAAGGTGGTAGAGGCAAAAACGCTCACCACATTTAAAATGTGTTTGGATGTACACTTGAAGTGCTTAACCAACAAGACTCCGGACCAAGAGGTGGAAATTGGGATTAGGCCGGATAACCCTTTGTCAGCCATAATGGACACGATAGGCCGAAATGACCTCCTTCTGTAAATTTCTATGAATGTATGATTGTATGATTGATTTAACCCTGAAATGAAATTCCGACCACAAGGTTGCACCGTTATTAAGACGGCCTATTGTCACCTCTGGAACATTGCCTGACACTGGTACTGTCTCAGCTCATTGGCTACTGAAACCCTCATCGTTGTCATTAGAAACATAGAAACCTAGAAATCTACAGTGCAGAAGGAGGCCATTTCAGCGCATCGTGTCCACGCCGGCCGACAAAGAGCCCTTGGTCAGAAGCCCTGAAAGTTACATAAACCTAAGAACAATGAACAATGGCGGAAAGGTGAACAGCACCTTTCATAGCCTGAGAATCTGTTTCAATCTGTCCTGAACTGTCTGTCAGTGGCCCTAAATCATCTTTAACGGTCTTCTGACTCCTGAAATAGCTGGAAAAGCTTTTGCTATTATTACCAGTATTGTTCACCATCTTCTTTTTCCACAGATCTCTTAGATTCTCTAATGGCTGCTCTAGTCTCCCTCAATTGTGGGTGATATTTGCTGCTATTCTGCTGTAAACTGAATCCATCTTGTTCTGAACTGGAGTCAATGTGAGACAAGAGTACAATACTGTGGATCCTGGAATCTGAAATAAAAACAGAAAATGCTGGAAATCTCAGCGGGTCAGACAGCATCTGAAGAGAAAAACTGAGTGAACGTTTCGGGTCGATGACCCTCCGTCAGAACTGGCGAATGTTCGAAATTAACAAATTCGTAAGGAGCACTGAAATGGGAAGGGGAGAAAAGGGAAGGTCTGTGATAGGGTGGATGACAGGAGAAACCAAAGGGATGATGGGACGACTTGAGATTATAATAGCAGAAGTTAGAAACGAAACGAAGGTACGTTATAGCCTTCTGGACTCAACATTGAGTTCAACAATTGCAGACCTTAGCCTCTGCCCATATTTTGCTCTGATATATTTTTTCTCTCTTTGTTTCCCATGGCAGCTGCTAATTAATCTGCCATTCACACCCTATCTAAACTAATCTTGATCTAACTTCTGCTATTACGATCTCAAGTCGTAGCATTAGCCCTTTTGTCTCTCCAAACTCTCCTGTCTTCCACCATATCACAGATCTTCCCTTTAGTTCTTTCCCCCTTTGGTCATTTCAAATATTCGCCTGTTCTGACGAAGGTTCATCAACCCGAAACGTTAACTAGGTTTCTCTGCAAAGATGCTGCCTGACCCGCTGAAATTTTCAATGTAAGACAGTTCTGGGAGTCAGGAATCATTCACCCCCAGACCTAGGCTGGCAGCTAAAACCCCAGGCGAGTCTTTAGTAAGGATTCATTTTGGTCCTTGTCATATATTTGTCAGGGTACCGAATTCCAGCTTTCTTACAGTCCACTCCTGGAGATTCCACTCCCTGAGCCTATAACCTTCAGCGGGGTCACTGGTGGAGTTCCATAGCGGGACTGTCCCAGATAAACTGTCGGGATCACGCCTCAGGGGTTGTTCCGTGTCATTTATTTTTAGCTAACCTGATGTCTAATAAGCAATCATCCATAAAGCAGGGAATTTCTGGAAACAGGCTGCAGGTCCTACTGTAACTGGAGAGGAAATATCTGTTGTATAATTGTACCAGGCTATAATACAGATGCTGCAGGATGGTGGTGCTCAACACCTTTCACTGTTTGCCCTCGGTACCTTGCCGAGTGTAAGTTCTGAGCTCTTAGCCTATACAGAAGCTGCTGCATGATGGTGGGGTTCAGCCCCAGTCACCGTTTGCTCTCAGTAACTTGCCGAGTGGTAATTCTGAGCTGTGAGTGAGCCTGCGGCATTTCATAAAACATTATAAAGAGGAGGAGAGTAGGGCCCAGCGCACTTTGAGCCTGCTCCAACATTCAATAATATCCTGGCTGATCATCGACCACAACTCCACTTTGCCACCTGATCTCCATTCCTTGATTCTCCTAAAGGCCAAAAATATATCTGTCTCAGCTGTGAATATATTCAGAACTCAGCATCGACAGCCTCTGAGGTAGAGAATTCCAAAGATTTACAAGCCTCCGAGTGCCGAAATTCCTCCTTACCTCAGTCTTAAGTGGCTTACCCCTTATCTTGAGACTGTGCCCTCGAGTTCAAACACTCCAGCAAGGGGAAACTACCTCCCAAGGCTAACAGGGGTAGCAGCACAGCCTCCGTCCCCGGCTGAATCTGTCTGACGAAGCAGAGCAAAAGCAACTAGAATTTACATAGGACCGCTACCATAGTAAAGCGATCGAATGCGCAACACAAGAGAGCAATCTCTCAAAAATTTACACTGACCCACGGAAGAAGACATTGGAACAGGTGACCCAAACCCGGGACAAACATTGTAGGTTATCAGAAACTGAAGGCACGGCCGCCAATGGTGGAGAGAAGGAAATGGGGTTTGCACAAGAGGCCAGAGTTAGAACCATACAACAACACAGCACAGAAGGAGACTATTCAGCCCACGGAACCTTTGGTGGCTCTTTGAAGAGCTTTTCGATTCAGTGCCAAACAACTGCGCTTTCCCCTGAAGTTACAGCAGTTGTCATGGGCGACTTTAATCTACGTACAGATTGGGCTAACCAAACTGGTAGCAATGCGGTGGAGGAGGATTTCCTGGAGTGTATTAGGGATGGTGTTGTAGACCAGTATGTCGAGGAACTAGCTAGAGTGCTGGCCATCCTAGACTGGGTGATGTGAAATGAGAAAGGGTAAATTAGCAATGTTGTTGTGCAAGGCCCCTTGGAGATCAGTGATCATAATATGGTAGAATTCTTTACTAAGATGGAGAGTGACACAGTTAATTCAGAAACTAGGGTACTGAACTAAAGGAAATGTAACTTCGATGGTATGAGACGTAAATTGGCTAGAATAGGCTGGCAAAAGATACTTAAAGGCTTGATGATGGATAGGCAATGGCAAACATTTAACGATCACATGGATGAACTTCAACAATTATACATCACTTTCTGGAGTAAAAATAAAACGGTGAAGGTGGCTAAACCGTGGCTAACAAGGGTAATTAAGGATAGTGTTAAATCCAAGGAAGAGGCATAGAAATTGGCCAGAAAAAGCAAAAAACCTGAGGACTGGGGGGATTTTATAATTCAGCAGAGCAGGACAAAGGGTTTAATTAGGTGGGGGAAATAGAGTATGAGAGGAAGCTTGCTGGGAACATAAAAAATGACTGCAAAAGCTTCTATAAATATGTGAAAGAAAAAGATTAGTGAAGACAAATGTAGGTCGCTTGCAGTCAGATTCAGGTGAATGGGGAACAAAGAAATCGCAGACCAGTTGAACAAATACCTTGGTTCTCTCTTCACGAAGGAAGACACAAATAAGTTTCCAGAAATACTAGGGGTGCGAGGGTCTAGTGAGAAGGAAGAACTGAAGGAAATGCTTAATGTTGGGAAATTGTGTTAGGGACATTGATGGGATTGAAGGCCGATAAATGCCCGGAGCCTGATAGTCTGCATCCCAAAATACTTAAGGAAGTGCCCCTAGAAATAGTGGATATATTGGTGATCATTTTCCAACAGTCTATCGACTCTGGATCAGTTCCTGTGGACTGAAGGTTAGCTAATGTAACAACACTTTTTTTTAAAGTAGGGAAGAGAGAAAACTGTTAATTATAGACCGGTTAGCCTGACATCAGTAGAGGGGAAAATGTTGGAATCAATTATTAAAGATGAAATAACAGCGCATTTGGAAAGCAGTGACAGGAACGGTCCAAGTCAGCATGGATTTATGAAAGGGAAATCATGCTTGTCAAAGCTTCTAGAATTTTTTGACGATGTAACTGGTAGAGTGGACAAGGGAGAACCAGTGGATGTGATGTTTTTGGTCTTTCAAGAGGTTTTTGACAAGGTCCCACACAAGAGATTGGTCTGCAAAATTAAAGCACATGGTATTGGGTGTAATGTACTGACATGGATAGAGAACTGGTTGACAGACAGGAAGCAGACTCGGGATAAACGGATCCTTTTCAGAATGGCAGGCAGTGACTAGTGAGATGCCTCAGGGCTCAGTGCTGGCACCCAAGCTATTTACAATATACATTAATTATTTAGATGAAGGAATTGAATGTTATATCTCCAGTTTTGCAGATGACACGAAGCTGGCTGGCTATGAGGAGGACGCTTTGAGGTAGCAGGGTGACTTGGCCAGGTTAGGTGAGTGCATGACAGATGCAGTATAACGTGGATAAATATGACGTTATCCATTTTGGTGGACAAAACATGAAGGCCGAATATAATCTGAATGGCGGCAGAATAGGAAAACGGGAGGTACAAAGAGACCTGGGTGTCATGGTACATTAATCATTGAAAGTTGGCCTGCAGCTACAGTCGGCGGTGAAGAAAGCAAATGATATGTTGGCCTTCATAGCTGGGGTATTTGAATATAGGAGCAGGAAGGTCTTACTGCAGTTGTACAGGGCCTTGGTGAGGCATCACCTGGAATATTTTGTTCAGTTTTGGTCTCCTAATCTGAGGAAGGACGTTTTTGCTATTGATGGAGTGCAGCGAAGGTTCACCAAATTGATTCCCAGGATGGCAGGACAGACATATGAGGAGAGATTGGATCGGGTGGGCCTATACTCACTGGAGTTTAGAAGGATGAGAGGGGATCTCATTGAAACATATATAAAATTCTGACGAGACTGGACAAGTTAGATGCAGGAAGAATGTTCCCGATGTCGGGGAAGTCCAGAACCAGGGGGCATAGTCTAAGGATAAGGGGTAAGCCATTTAGGACTGAGATGAGGAGAAACTTCTTCACTCAGAGTTGTTAATCTGTGGAATTTCCTACCGCAGAAAGTTGTTGATGCCAGTTCATTGGATACATTCAAGAGAGAGTTAGATATGGCCCTTACGGCTAAAGGGATCAAGAGGTATGGAGAGAAAGCAGGAGAGGGGTACTGAGGTGAATGATCAGCCATGATCTTATTGAATGGTGGTGCAGACTCGAAGATTCGAATGGCCTGCTCCTGCATCTATTTTCTGTGTTTCTATGTTTCCATGTCTCGCCTGCAATTTATTTTCCAATTTAAATTTTTACCCAATTCCCATTTAAAAATTGCTAGTGAATCTAGTTGCATTGGCCTTTCAGGCACTGCCTTGCATGTCTTAACATCTCGCTGTGTAATTTATGCCCTCATGTCACCTCTGGGTCTTTCACCAATTACCTTCAATCTGTGGCCTCTGCTTATCGGCTCTTCTCACTGCAAACTGTTTCTCCTCAGTAAGGTGGGTTGTGGGGCTTGAGGAGGTCAAAGACATACGAGCGAGGCCATGGAGCGATTTGAACAAGAGGATGAGAATTTTAAATGCTGAAGCCACCAGCCCTCTTCCCCAGTGCAGAATTTGACTCAGTACTAACAGGAAAGACATTACTTTATCTCCTAAAGGTGCAGCATGTTGAGACATTGTCCCTCTAAATATCACAACAGATGCATAACGAGGGGAAATCAACCTCTGTACCTTTAAATAACAGTGACATGGAAATCGGAAATTGTATGGCCTTTAAACATCTGGTCCACTTGGCATTGAGCTGACTGAAACTCATAATAGGAACTCCAGGCAAATGAAAGAATGAGAGATGCTAAACAGTTCCCTTGACAACAGAAACCTCGATTTAACTTTCAAAATATAAATAGATTAACAGGGGTTAATACTGACTCACCAGAATGGCCAATCAGGCACCACGAATGGTTTCAGAACACGCTGCTCCCTTGGCCTTCCGACCTCTGACCAATATTCCTGTTGGTTCCTAGGACAATCGATCACCACTCATTACGCTACCAGGTGAGTCCCAAATGCTCCGAGCAAGAATCTGAGCTGGGAACTGCAGTTACAGAAATATGATACAGTTTATAAAATAAGCTATTTAAAATCAAATCAAATGAATTGCTGCAATTAATATTTGCCTCTTGCTCCAAGTGAGCAGCAAGTGGTGTGTGGGCTGTGCAGGTGTGTTTGCACCCGATTAAACTGCATGTTCCTGTCTGTCCACTCCAACTGCACTTCTTTCAGCTCATCGGTCTCATTCACACATCTAACTGACTGGATTAGCCTCGCCCTTCTTAACCCCATCACAGCAAGAGCAACATTGGTGTTGACTTCTGGAAAAGATTTATAAAACACTGGTTAAGTTTCAGCTGGAGAATTGTATTCAATTCTGAGCGTCACACATTGGGAAGGATGTCAAGGCCGTAGAGAGGATTCAGATTTACTAGATTGGTAGGAGGGATGAGGGACATTTGTTGTGTTGAGAGACTGGAGAAGCTGGGGTTGTTCACCTTAGACAAGAGACGGTTTAGAGGAGATTTAATAGATGGGGAGAAAAGGAGAAACGGTTTCCTCTGGCAGAAGTTTCTGTAACCAGAGGACACAGATTTAAGGTGATTGGGCAAAGAGCCAGAGGTGATGTGAGGAACGTTTCCTTTACACAACAATTTATTATGACCTGCAATGCACTGCATGAAAGTGTGGCGGTAACAGATTCAATCGTAACTTTCCAAATGGAATTGGATAAATACAGAAGGGGAAATATTTGCAGGTTTATGGGGAAAGAGCCCGGGTGTAACATAGAAAAAACATAGAAAATCGGTGCAGGAGCAGGCCATACAGCCCTTCAAGCCTGCACCGCCATTCAACGAGTTCATGGCTGAACTAAAACTTCAGTACCCCCTTCCTGCTTTCTCGCCATACCCCTTGATTCCCCGAGTAGTAAGGACTTCATCTAACTCCCTTTTGAATATATTTAGTGAATTGGCCTCAACTACTTTCTGTGGTAGAGAATTCCACAGGTTCACCACTCTCTGAGTGAAGAAGGTTCTCCTCATCTCGGTCCTAAATGGCTTACCCCTTATCCTTAGACTGTGACCCCTGGTTCTCGACTTCCCCAACATTGGGAACATTCTTCCTGCATCCAACCTGTCCAAACCCGTCAGAATTTTAAACGTTTCTATGAGGTCTCCTCTCACTCTTCTGAACTCCAGTGAATACAAGCCCAGTTGATCCAGTCTTTCTTGATAGGTCAGTCCCACCATCCCTGGAATCAGTCTGGTGAATCTTCGCTGCACTCCCTCAAAGGCAAGAACGTCCTTCCTCAAGTTAGGAGACCAAAGCTGTACACAATACTCCAGGTGTGGCCTCACCAAGGCCCTATACAACTGTAGCAACACCTCCCTAATGTGTGACTAATTGGATAGAACATAGGAACATATGAACAAAGCCACAATGACAGGCAGGTAAAAACCATTTGGTCCATCAAGCCTTCCACATACAATTGCAATAGCGTGTGTATCACAACATATACACTTCACCCCACCCAAATCATGTGATCTCCTGGGAGCTGCGAAATACCAGATAAACAGCACGGGCCAATGTGTGGGGAAAAATCTGGGAAATTCCTCTCTGATCCATATAAGCGATCGAAACAAGCTCAGGAGATCACTGTCGACTTGAATTCCCTGCAGAACCTATGCTTTGAAAGAGTTAAACTCCACCGCAGCAAGAAACAAATTCAGCTTTCACTTGAAGAAATTCAGTGAGTGTGCATCCACCAAATGAAATGGCAGCTTTTTCCTGAAGTCTACTATTTTCTGGCGAAAGAACTACTTCGTGACGTCTAACCTCGACCTAATTCTATAAAATTAAAATATGTGACTGCTTGTCCCGTCTAACCTATTTAATTCAAATAAACTGTCAGCTGGAACACCGTCTATTCTCTTTATTATCTTATAGAGCTGAATCAGATCGCCTCTAAGTCTGCGATGCTCTAATGTATAGAGGGAGCTGGAACCTCCAATTTTTTTGCCTGCTTAACGCCCACTTAACGCCCATTTTATCGCAATGATTGTCGTAAAAAGCCATCTGGTTCAAAAAGGTCCTTTAGGGAAGGAAATCTGCCGTCCTTACCCGGACTGGCCTACATGCACTCCAGTCCCACAGCAATGTGGTTCACTCATAACAACCAAAAGGTATTAATCTCCGGACTACTCCTGCTGCCACGGCGAGTGAGTATAGAACCTGGAGGATAGAGCAGATTAATGCATGGCTGCAGAGATGGTGCACAAGGGAGGGCTTCAAATTTCTGGGGAATCTGGGACCGGTTCAGCGGGTGGTGGGACCTCTACAGGCCCGAGGGAATGCACCCCAAAACAGCTGGTACCAATATCCTCACGGGAAGGTTTTCTATTGCTGTTGGGGAGTGTTTAATCAATTTGGCAGGGCGATAGGCCCCAGGAGGTAACATTAGAAAGGGGAAATAAAGTGTCCAAATAATTGGGAGAGGCAGAGAGCACTAAAGTACGAAATAGTAAGGTATCTGGTGGGGTCAAAATAAGAGAGAATACAGGATGGCTTTACAATGTATGTATGTAAGGGAGTAAATGGTTATGGGGACCGGGCTGGGGAGGGGAATTGAGGCCAAGATCAGATTAGCCATGACATTATTGAATGGCGGAGCAGTCTCGATACGCTGAATGGCCTTCTCCTGCTCCTATTTCTTATGTTCTTATGTGAATGCACGAAGTTTAGTAAACAAGGTAAGTGAACTGGAGGCACAAATAGCCAGAAATTGGAATATGATTTTGTGGCAATAAATGTGATCTGGCTAAAAAAAGGCAGGATTGAGTATGAAGTATTCCTGTTTATAAGGTATTCAGGAAAGATAGGGAAGGAAAGATAGGAAGTGGCAATATTGGTTAAGCAGAATGTTACAGAGCTGGAGAGGGAGGATGTCTGGAGAGTCCCGGACAGAATCTATATGGCTACAGATAAGAAATAATAGAGATGCCATTACACTACTAGGTGTTATCTATAGATCACTAAATAGTGGTAAAGATATAGAGGACCAAATTTGCAGATACATTACTGAGAGGTGCAAGGACTATAGACTAGTAATAATGGGGGACTTCAAATAACCTAATATAGACTGGGATCAAGTTAGTGTTATGGGCAGAGAAGGGGAAGAATTTCTGATGTGTGTTCCAGAGATCTTTTTTGATCAGTATGTTTACGACACGACGAGAGAGGAGGCATTGCTGGATTTTGTTCTGCGGAATGAAGTTGGTCAAGTGGAGCAAATATCAGTCAGTGAACATTTAACCATCAGTGATCATAGTATCATAACGTTTAGATTAGCTATGGAAAAGGACACGGAGCAAACTAATGTAAAAAATCTTCAACTGGGTGAAGGCCAATTTCAGTGGATGAGAACGAAATCTGGCCCGGGTAAACTGGAATGATATATTTGCAGGCAAAACTATAGTGGGATAATGGGCGGACTTTAAAGAGGAAATAGTTCCGGTACAGCCGAGGTACATTTGCACGTAAAGAAACTAAAGTCAGAGCTCCCTGGATGATGAAGCAGAAAAATAGCGTGTAAATCAGATATGAGGTTGCAAATATATATAGAAAGATGAGAGGGGAAATGGAAAAGAAAATGAGGGGCAAACAGAGAGTATGAGAATAGAATGGCAGCCAAAATATATCATAAAGGGTTAATAAGAGATGGGGTGGAGCCGATGAGAGAATATGTGTGGAGGCAGAGGGTATGGCTGAGACACTAAATGAGTAACTTGCATCTTTCTTCACTCAGGAAGAGCATGCTGCCACAGACATAGTGAACGACGAGGTCGTGGAGACACTTAATACGTTAATATTGGTAAAGAATGAGGTAGTAGAAAGGCTGGATATACTAAAATAGATCTATCACCAGGAGTGGATGGTATGCATCCCAGAATGCTGAAGGAATTGAGGGTAGAAATAGCAGAGGAATGCCCATAATATTCCAATCCTCCATAGGTACGATGGTGATGCCAGAGGCCTGGAGAATTGCAAATGTTGCACCATGTTCAAAAAGGGAGTGAAGACAAACCTAGCAATTACAGGCCAGTCAGTTTAACTGCGGTAGTGGGGAAGCATTTAGAAACAATAATCAGGGACACAATTAACAGTCACTTGGATAGCTGTGAATTAATTAAGGAAAGCCAGTATGCATTTTGTAAAAGGCAAATCGTGCTTAAGCAAATTGATCGAGGCTTTTGAAGAGGGAACAGAGAGGGTTGAGGAGGGCAATGGGATTGATGTACTGTACATGGATTTCCAAAAGACGTTTGACAAATTGACACATAATAGGTTTGCCAGCAAAATTTAACCCGTGGAATAAAAGAGACACTGGCAGCATGCACACGAAATTATCTACGTGACAGTGGTGAGTGATTGTTTTTCGGACTGTAGGAAGGTATACAGTGGTGTTCCTCAGCGGTCGGACCTAGGAGCAATGCTTTACTTCATATATATTAATGACTTATATGTGGGTGTACAGAGGGTTCGTTCACAATTTGAGGATGAAACTAAACTTGGAAATATAGTGAACAGTGAGGAGGAGAGTGATAGACGTCAGGAAGATATAGACAGGCTGGTGAAGAGAACACACATGTGGTATTCGACGTTTAACACAGAAAAAATGCGAAGCTACAGAGGTAGAAATAATGAGGAGAAGCCTTATAAAGTAAGTGGTACAACGCTAAAGGGGGTGCATGTACAGAGAGACCTGGGGATATATATGTGCAGAAAGTGTTGAATGTGGCAGGGCAGGTTGAGAAAGCAGCTAAAAATGCTTACGGGATTCTCAGCTTCATAAATAGAGCTACAGACTACAAAAGTGTGGATATTATGATGAACCTCTTTGAAACAGTGGTTCAGCCTCAGCTGGAGTATTGTTTCCAATTCTGGGCACCGCACTTTAGGAAGGATGTGAAGGCCTTAGAGAGGGTGCAGAAATTAATTACGAGAATGATTCCAGGGATGAGGGACTTCAGTTACGACATCAATAAAGCACGCAAAGTCAAGATGGCTCCAATGTGGAACTTTGTTTATTTGTATTTCTACTTCATCTTTGGCAGTCCCTTGGACTCAAGGATGACTTTCTTGCACGCTAATATGAGGTCTCAGGTTACTGATGAGTCCAGTGTGGGACCGACAGTGTCTGTCACAGGTGCGTCAGATAATGGTTAGGGGGACGGGTGGATGGACTGCTTGGGTTGCCATGTGCTCCTTCCACTGTTTCCACATGGCTTCCATGTGCTCGCAGCTAAGAGATTGGTGGTATTCGGACCATTCCCGGATGCTCCTCCTCCACTTTGAGCGCTTCTGTGAGAGGGATTCCCAGGTGTCGGTGGGAATATTGTACTTTTTCAAGGAGGCTTTGAGGGTGTCCTTAAAGAATTTCCTCCACCCATTTGGGACTCGCTTACCGTGTCGCATCTCTGAGTAGAGCTCTTGTTTTGGCAGCCTAGCATCGGGCATGCGGATGCTGTGGCCCGTCCATCGGAGCTGATCAAGCAGGGTCAATGCTTCAATGCTAAGGATGTTGGCCTGAGCAAGAACACTGACGTAGGTTCGTCTATTCTATCAATGGAGTTGCAGGATCTTGCAGAGGCAGCGCTGATGGTACTTCTCCAGTGCTTTGAGGTGCCTACTGTACACGGTCCATGTCTCTGTAGCATACAACAGGACGGGTATCACTACTTTTGGGTAGACTGTAACCTTACTGCCGGACTTGAGGTCCTGGACTTCGTCATCCACGTTTGCCCTTGTCAATAGTAGGATCCAGAGGTATGGAAAAAGGTCCATGTGCTCCAAGGCTTCCTCGTGGATCTTGATAATCACGGGGCAGTACTGTTTGACGGAAGCAGATTGATTGAGGTCCTTTGCCTTACTGATGTTTATTATAAGGCCTATACTTGGTGCGCTTAGTGAAAGTGTTGAAGACGGTTTGGTGTTCGACCTCCGAATGTGCACAAACACAAATGTCGTCTGATTACTGTAATTCAATGACAGACGATGGAATATATTGGATCTGGACTGGAGACGACGGATGTTGAATATTTGTTCTGCAGATTACTGTAATTCAATGACCGAGGATGGGATGACCTCGGACCTGGACTGGAGGAAATGGATGTGGAACAATTTCCCGTTTATTCTGCAGATTAGCTCCACTCCCGCGGGGAGATTATTGAATGTGACATTGAGCATTGCAGCAAGCAAGCTTGGGTAGTTCGGTGTTGCGATGATACAGCAAAGCTTGACAGCGGTCCGCACGTGTATTGTGTCTGGGATGAATCCATTTGTCAGGATCACGGCTTGCATGTCATTGTGAAGCAGGTGGAGGATCGTGACGAACCTTTGAGGCGAGCCGAATTTCAGCAGGACACGCCATTACCCTTCGCACTTGACAGTGTCCAAGACCTTTGTGAGATCAAAGAACGCCATGTACAGAGGTTTGTGCTGTCCCTGCATTTTTTTGGAATTTGTGGGCGGAATCCACATTGCAAGTCTAGGAGGAGCTGTTCAGCCACTTCAAGACAGCGATTGAGGAGGATTCTCGCGATGACTTTCCCTTTGACAGATAGCATGGAAACTCTTCTGTAATTACCACAATCGGTCTTGTCACCTTTCTTGAAGATCGTCACGATCACAGCGTCTCTGAGATTCCCTGGCATGCTCACCACCTTCCAAATAAGAGAGATGAGTTTATGGATTCGCGCCAAGAATGTTTTTCCACCATACTTTAGCGCTTCAGCGGGAATCCATCTGCTCCTGAATCTTTTTTGTTCTTCAGTTGTCAGATGTCCTTTTCAACCTCATGCCGGGCTGGGCAAGTGCTGAGGTTATGGAGTCGAGGATACTCTCGTCGAAGACAGTGTATTGGTTAAGGAGATCATCGAAGTGCAACTTCCTGCGGGCAGTGACCCCCCCCCCCGCCCCCCCCCCCGCACCCTCTCTGTCCTTCACGAGTAATGCTCCGTTCTTGGCCCTCAGTGGGGTAGGTCCTTGGGTGCTTGTGCTGTAGGTGGTCTTGACTTAGATAAAGAGTGTTTGCATGTCGTGGTTGTCGGCTAGTTGCTAAATCTCCTGCATTTCTCCACACATCATCTGTTTTTAGGTCGCGAGTTTTTTGTCAGACCTCTTCTTCAGACGTCAGTAAATTTGCTTTCTTGCTCTTGAGTTGTGTTGCTATTTCGAGTTCAAGAATGCCTTAAACTTGTCGGCTATTAGCTACTGGACCTCTGATCTTTCTCGTACAACCAGTCTTGGTATTTCCTGGTCGAATGACCGAGCGTCTTTTCACAGGTGCTAATTATAGAGGCCTTGAGGGCAGACCAGGCACTGTGGAGATTCTGTGCCTCTGGATCACTGGTAGTCGTCAGGTTGGCAGTGAGGCGCTGGCTGAATAGAACTTTCTTAGTCGGGTCTTTGAGTGCTCCAGTGTTGATTTTCCTGCCGCATTGCTTCTGTTGCCGTTGCTATTATGGAGCTTCATTAATGGTGATGACAGAGCGGATTAAGAAGTGGGCCGTCCAGCAGTCGTCAGCTCCTGTCATGCCGTGGGTGATGCGCATGAACTTGTGGTCCCTTGCTCGGACGATGACATAGTCTAACAGATGCCAATGCTTGGAGTGAGGGTGTTGCCATGAAGTCTTATATTTGTCTTTTTGATGGAATAAGATGTTGGTTATGACAAGGCCATGTTCCAAGCATTTCGTCAGGAGGAGGGTGCTGTTGGAGTTGGTTTTCCCTACTCCCTCTCTGCAGGACACAAATCCCCGGAGGTCTGTGTCCTTTCCAACTCTGGCGTTAATTTCGCTGAGGAGGATTAGATTGTCGCCCGCTGTTTTGGATCAATAATAACAGACCCAGGTTCGGGATCTGGATGAATGTTAACTAAGAGACAAGACAAATGAAGTAAAGAATAAAATGCCGTTTACTGAGAGAAAAGAAACATTAGTAATACAGTTTACGAAGAAAAGAGAAGTATGATAAGATGCAACAACACTCACGGTCTTCTGCCCGTCTGGAACTCCTCAAGGGACACCTGGTCTGGAGCATTGGGGTCCAGGCACCGCTCGCGAATCACGGTCCAAGGTGAAGTTCGAAGAGCTACGGTAGAGTGCTGTACCTTTATACTATCAAATAACATATTATTGAGCAAAACATGGGTGCATGTGGCTTATGGCCAACTCCTAATCTGTAAGGCCCCAGGTGCTCGTCCACAAAGCATGAGACCTCAAGGTCTCTCTCTCGCTGTTTCTCTGCATAACATTCCACGAGGCCTGGGGCAGAAACACACATAAGATGACTAAATATCATAATTAACCTTATATGATTAACCCTATAAAATACAATCCACTTTTGATATCTAGACATTCTAAGTGATATAATCAAGTTAAAGGCGTAATGCATCAGTTACACGTTGAGTAGGCACAAGCAACACACGCAATCTACACCAAAGAATACATACAAGCAGTAATATCAGTAATAACACGACGAGTCAAATGACGATCAGTGTTAGCTTTTAGAAATTGAGCTAAACGAGTTAGGTCTGCAGTGGGAGGAAGGTTAGTCATTGTCGTGCATACGACCAGTGTTAGCTAACCGCCACCCTATACAGCCATCCCATGCTGTGTTTGAGGATGGAGTAGCACGGTCACAGATAACGAGACACAGAGACTGGCCAGCATGAGTTGGTATTTCGCCATTTTGGGCAGAATTCCTGCGGGAGGAAGCATAGGTATGTTAATTCAGCCTCGTTTAGTCAATTTACCCTTGTCAACACAGCGAGGAATATCTTGACCAGTCAGGAACACCCAATAAGTGTTTTCTTCTCCTTTCGCTAAGATTTCTCCTGCTTGTAAGGGTTTCTGGGGGTACTGCACCACCACTTTTCCTCCTTCACAAACTGAGTCCTGAGTCTGATTTTCCTTTTCAATAGTAGGGACACTAACTTTGCTTAACATGTGGCTTATGGGAGCTCCCCCCGCTTAATGGTCGGTGATTCAGATTGCGCACTGCTTGTGGTAAGACCTTTAACCACCCTTGCAAGGTGTTAGTGGGAATTAATATTAATCTGTTGTTTAAGTAGACCATTCATGCGTTCTATTAACCCTTTGTTTGCAGATAGTAAGGTATGTGAAACATCCAATAGATCCCATTGTCTAACACCCACTGTTGCACTGCTTGACCTGTGAAGTGCGACCCATTATCGGACTGTACTTCTGCTGGCTCTCCGTAGTATACGTTTAAATTCTCCAGTCGTTTAATCGTACTTTGTTGATTCGCTTTAGTCACTGGATAAGCTACCAAAAGTCCAGAATAGTTATCGACAGCAGTGACGAAATATTGGAACCTTTGTTGCAATGGTAAGGTCCTATATAATCAACTTACCATATTTGTGCTGGTTGAGTCCCTCTCTTAATGTGGGCACCGGTTTGTCATTGTAGGGAACATGCTTCACCTTTTGACAAATTTCACAGGTGTTTATGATCTGTTTAACACCGTCCGTAATCAAATGTAACACCCTATTTCGTGCCCATTGTATCGTACCATGAATGCACAAACGTCCAGATTAGTGGTCGGTCCACTTGCCTTTGCCATATTCTTCCTCTTCCGCCTCTTTGAAAGCCCATACCCGGGCTATATTATCAATGGTGTTATTATATTCAGAGGTCTTTGAAGTGTTTTTCACGTGAGCGTCCACATGATATACAGCTATTTTCATCTTCTGGACTTTGAACGATATTTGTTCCCATACGTGCTTTCCCCACAAGTCTTTGCCAGTTATTTGCCAGTTATGTTCATGGCAGTTTTGCATCCAGCTCGCCATGCCATTGGCTACTGCCCATGAGTCAGTATATATGTGTACTTGTTGCTGTTCCTCTTCTAACGTAAGGACTACAGCTGCTAGTTCTGCGAGCTGGCTGGAGCCTCCCACGCCCTCAACATACACATTTGTCTGGGTTTTTGTATTGAAGGCAGCGGCTCGCCATCACCGAAGGCCGTTTCGCCAGACCGCTGAGCCATCTGTGAACCAGGCATGGCTACGTTCTTCAGGTGTTAACTGTTCAAAAGACACGCCCCAGGAGACGGGTGACTCTTTGGTTAAACTGACAGACGACTGCGTAAGTTCACTCTCAGCTATATGTAGGCACTCATCCACATGATCATGTAGTCTGGTGATTCCTTCTATTCCTGTACTTGCTCTGTCTGCGAAATACAATTTCCAGCGCATTATGGAGCTTTCCTGCGCTCGCCTGACCTTGTGTGTCTCATTGGCCAGGTCGATTACCGCATACCACTCCGCACCTTATTTAGACATCCGCTCTGTTATAGTTGCTACATCTGGAACAGCGGTTGCCAGGGGAGGGGTAAATTTGTTCAGTTATCGGTAGTCCACAGTCAATCTACAACTTTTGTCGGGTTTCTGCACAGGCGAAACAGGACTATTGTAGGGGGACACTGCATGTCCAATGATACCCGCCCCCAAGAGCTCTTGTATGGTGTCCGCTGTATGGTTCACACTTTCTGAAGACTTCCCACATACAGGAAAACACTACGAAGGGTTAAACATGTTTTCACTCTGTTTGAAAAAATGGGTGGAGCTAAAACAAACAGGCAGCTCCACTATTTTTCCAAACAGGCTTTCAGACATATGAAAAATTCATTCCGCAGACAAAAAAACACAAAAGCGCTTTCATTCACAGACAGTCATTCACAAAGTCTTTCGTCATTCAACAAAGCTGATTATGGTTACTCCCCTGTCAGGTAAGTAATCAGAATGTGTGGCCTCAGATCCCCGGGAGCTTGGGTTGATATAGTTGTAACAGGGGGTGCTCCCGGATTCCGGCAACACCCCTAGTCGAGGGGATCTTCTACATCCTCTAACTGTCCTAAAAATAGGCAGGCGTGCGCCACCCGCTGCCCTTGGGCTGGTCCAAATAATGCGTGTAGCGCACCCCTCATCATAGGAGGGCCACTCTTCATCAGCCTGCTCCGCCTTCCTGCAGTAAAGAGCTCCTGATCTGGCCCCCCAGATTGTTGGTGATATATTCCTCCCTGTGTTGCCATGTTGCGCAACTGTGTTGCACACTCTGCCATAGTCTTCCAAGGTTTTACCTCCCCTTCCCAATCAACGGCAGAGGGATAGTTTTGCTGGACCCCAATAGTAACCATTTCTTGTAACTCACGAGTGGTGAAGTCATGCACCCCTCTAGTGGTTACCGGCTGTTCCCCATCTTATTGTTTCGTCTTATTTGTTATAAGGGGTCTAGCTTCCGTGCTCGCAGCGTATGGGGGAGGGTCTTTAGTTTCTCCCATTCCCCCCTCCTCTCCATTTCTTCCACCTTGTATACATTCCCCATATGATTTTGCATGGGCTTTTAAACACTCACTGGGATCGGATTGAGCAAGCCCATACCACATGCAGCAGCAAATACAAACGATATATTTCGAATCCAGCTGTAATTTCCGTCGTCTAGCTTTCTTTTTAATTTTTACTGTCACCAGACGGCATATTAAAGATTCTGTTTGGTCATTGACCTTGACCGCCCGCTCTTGTGCAGTGTGGACTGCTTCAGTCAGGGTCGAGTTTTGAATTTCCAAAACCTTAACAGCTGTTTTTAGCGGTAGGATTTCTGTCTCACTTTCCTTCAGTTGTTTACAAATCGCCCTTAAGGCTATCAACAAAATCCATTCCATTTGTGGGAGATTATTTTTCTCCTGTGGGAAGCCCTCTTCGTCCAGGAGAGGCAGTACTGCATGGGGTACGGCTCTACCTTTGTTCTGTTCCAATAACGGCGTCTCCCCATGTTGCCGGGGTCTAAACCGGGCTAGCACCTTGGCAAGAGAGCCAAAACCCTCATCCCTCGTGCCCCACCCTGGTATTCTATACTTCTCTCTCGCAGGAGGAGACTGCTCTTCGTCTTTTCTCTTAAGCATTTTACCAGATCCTGTTTGTGACGCCAAAATGTTTTGGATCGATAATAATAGACTCAGATTCGGGATCTGGATGAATGTTAAATAAGAGACAAGGCAAATGAAGTAAAGAATAACATACCGTTTACTGAGAGAAAAGAAACATTAAAAATACAGTTTATGAACAAAAGAGAAGTATGATACAAAGTAACAAAGCTCACGGCCTTCTGCCCGTCCAGAACTCCTCAAGGGACGGCTGGTCTGGAGCATTGAGGGCCCCGGCACAGCTCGCGAATTTCGGTCCAAGGTGAAGTTCGAAGAGCTACGGGACAGTGCTGTACCTTTTTATTATCAAATAACATACTATTGAGCAAAACATGTGTATGTGGCTTATGGCGAACTCATAATCTATAAGGCCGCAGGTGCTCGTCCACAAAGCATGAGGCCTCAAGCTCTCTCTCTCTGTTTCTCTGCATATCATTCCATGAGGCCTGGGACAGAAACACACTCAAGATGACTAAATATCATCATTAACCCTATATGATTAACCCTATACAATACACCCGCTGAGCCGAGGGACAGGGATTGTTCGAGCCTGGAGTAGAATTACTCTTTGGTCACGTCTGTTGCTTCCCGGGTTGGGGGGTACGCTCTGTAGACCGTAGCACCCTGGTTCTGGGCTAGGGTGAGGCAAAGAATCATGATGCTTTCGTTTATCCAGCAAGGGGAGTCTCTGACACGGCCGACTAGCTAATTTTTTTATGTCGAAGCTAACACTACGGAGCCGGCATTCTTCTTCTGGTTTATCTTTCCTGAAGAAGCTGTCCCCACCGCCTTGTTTTTTGAGCTGGCTTTCCCCTAGCCGCTATCTCGCTTAATGCGGTGATGTGTCCATTAAAACATCAGAGTTCCCGGGCAACGACAGTAATGCGACATTTCTGTATATCACTGTTGAAGTTGTCCATGAGGGTCCTGACGTTCCAGGTCCAGCACTTCCTTTTGAAGGGAGGAAAATGCCTGTATGTGATATATTTTAAACTCGGGTTGCGGTTGCACACCAGCTATCACACGGGCTTGGCAGAGCAAGGTCTTGGCCAAGTGGCAAGGGGATACAAGGTGACTGAAGACCACGCTCTGCTGCAAAGGTATAGTACGTACACTCATGCATACACCAACTGTCTTCGTCTCTCGTTCCAGCAGTTCGGTCTCCCTGGGATTCATGGGACTCGAAGTTGCTGCTCATGGGTACTGCCCTCGCTGTTCCCAACATCTATTCCTCGCCACTTCCCATCTCCAGGCCTCGCTGGTCCCGTCCTCCGCTCCTCGCTAATGTCCACAGTTCGCCGACCTCCTGTCCTCTCCCTAATCGCCGACTAGCGAACCTCCTGCTGCTGGCCGACCTCCGAACCTTGCCACTGCTCCCACTGCTCACCGACCTGCGGAGCTCGTGCTGATCGGTGACATCCGGAACTCCCACTGGTTACCGTCCTCCGGACCTCACACTGCTCGCCAACCTCCGAAACTTTCCATTGTTCGCCAAACTCTTCTGGGCCCCGAGCTCGCCGCTTGGCTCGATGTCACTCCAAGTTACGCCAACAACCAGCTACCTGAGTTGCTGTGAAATCGGTTTTGTCACCCACTTTGCTTTTGTCTTCCTCTCAGGACGGCTTACGCTGCTCCCTGCGTTGGGCTAGCTCATCTTATCTCCGCTGTAGTTGCTGGTGTTCCCAACCAGGTCGGCCTCGGTGACTCCACCACTCTTTCAGGCAGTGCATTCCAGATCTTAACCACTAGCTGTGCGAAAAAGTTTGTTCCTTATATTGCCTTTGGTTCTTTTACCAATCGCCTTAAATCAGTGTTCTCTGGTTCTCTATCCTTCTGCCAATGCATATCGTTTCGTTCGATCTGCTCTGTGCAGAACCTTCATGATTTTGGACACCTCTATCACGTGCCAAACATCTCTGCTCTAAGGAGAACAACCACAGATCCTCTAGTCTGTCCAGGTAACTGAAGTCCCTCATCTGTGGAATCATTCTTGTAAAACTTTTCTGCACCTTCTCGAAATCTTTCGGATCGTTTTTAAAATGCAGTGCTCAGAATCGGACACAATACTCCAATTGAGGTGGAACCAGTATTTTGGGCGGGTTCATAACAATGTCCTTTGTACTCTATACCTGTATTCTTGAAGCCCGGTGTCTCGTGTGACTTGTAACCGCTTTGTCAACCTACCCTGCCCACCTTCAACGATTTGCACACATATACAGCTAGCTCTCTCTGTTCATGCACCCACTTTAGGATTATAACCTTCAGTTAACATTAAAACAGCCCCTGAGCTCAGGACTGGGTCGCTGGTAACACAAACTCGGTTCTAAACACAGGACTCGGCCTCTGTTAACATTAACCCGGCCCCTGGTCGCAGGAGTCAGCCTCTGTTAACATGAACCCGGTCACTGAACTCAGGACTGGGTCTCCGCTAACATGAACGCGGCTCTGAGCACAGAAATCGATCTCTGTTAATATGAAACCGGCCCTCTGAGCACAGAACTCGGTCTCTGTTAACATGACCTCGGCTCGTTTAACACAGGACTCGTCTTTTCATCAGAAATGATAGAATAGTTACAACGCAGAAGGAGGCCATTCTGCCAGCTAAGCCGGTACCAGGTCTCTGCCAGATCATAGAAACATATAAAACAGGTGCAGGATTAGGCCATTCGGTCCTTCGATCCAGCACCGCCATTCAATGAGTTCATGGCTGAACATGCAACTTCAGTACCCCATTGCTGCTTTCTCGCCATAGCCCTTGATCCCCCTAGTAGTAAGGACTACATCTTACTCATTTTTGAATATATTTAGCGAATTGGCCTCAACAACTTTCTGTGGTAAAGAATTCCACAGGTTCACCACTCTCTGGGTGAAGAAGTTTCTCCTCATCTCGGTCCTAAATGGCTTACCCCTTATCCTTAGACTGTGACCCCTGGTTCTGGACTTCCCCAACATTGGGAACATTCTTCCTGCATCTAACCTGTCTAATCCCGTCAGAATTTTAAACGTTTCAATGAGATCCCCTCTCATTCTTCTGAAATCCAGTGAATACAAGCCCAGTTGATTTAATCTTTCTTGATATGTCAGTCCCGCCAACCCGGGAATCAGTATGGCGAACCTTCGCTGCACTCCCTCAATAGCAAGAATGCCCTTCCTCAAGTTAGGAGACCGAAACTGTACACAATACTTTGGTGTGGCCTCATCAAGGCCCTGTACAACTGTAGTAACATCTCCCTGCCCTGTACTCAAATCCCCTCGCTATGAAGGCCAACATGCCATTTGCATTCTTAACCGCCTGCTGTACCTGCATGCCAACCTTCAATGACTTATGTACCATGACACCCAGGTCTCGTTGCACCTCCCCTTTTCCTAATCTGTCATCATTCAGATAATAGTCTGTCTCTCTGTTTTTACAACCAAAGTGGATAACCTCACATTATACTTCATCTGCCATGCATTTGCACACTCACCTAACCTATCCAAGTCACTCTGCAGCCTCATAGCATCCTCCTCGCAGCTCACACTGCCAACCAGCTTAGTGTCATCAGCAAATTTGGAGATACTACATTTAATCCCCTCGTCTAAATCATTAATGCAGTGTAAACAGCTGAGGCCCCAGCACAGAACCTTGCAGTACCCCACTAGTCACTGCCTGCCATTCTGAAAAGTCCCCATTTACTCCTACTCTTTGCTTCCTGTCTGCCAACCAGTTCTCAATCCAAGTTAGCACACTACACCCAATCCCATGTGCTTTAACTTTGCACGTTAATCTCTTGTGTGGGACTTTGTAAAAAGCCTTCTAAAAGTCCAAATATACCACATCAACTGGTTCTCCCTTGTCCACTCTACTGGAAACATCCTCAAAAAGTAAAAAATATGATGGTTGGGAATTGAACCCAGGTCAACTGCTTGGAAAGCAACTATGTTTACCACTACACCTCTATGACACAAAGTACGTCGAAGGTTCCTGGGTGAGGGAATTGAGTTACATGGAAAGACTGGACAAGCTGTGGTTGCTCTCCTCAGAACATGGAAGTTGGAAAAGTGACGAGATTGAGGTGTTCAAAATGTAGCTAGCTCCACTACCCCGTCCTTTCCCCGTATCTTTGCAGTTTTTTTTTCCTTCGGGTTCTTATCCAACTCCATTTTGAAGGCAGTGATTGAAACTACCTCCACTCCCTTTCAGGCAGTTCTTTCTAGATTCTAATCACTAGCTGGATAAAAAATGTTTATCCTCATGTAGCCTTTGGTTCTTCTGCCAATCACGTTAAATCACCTGTCCTCTGGTTCTCCACCATTCTGCCAATGGGAATAGTTTCTCTCTAACTACTTTGTACAGACCGCTCATAATTTTGAACACCTCAATCCAGTCACTTTTCCAACTTCCATGTTCTTCTGAGGAGAGCAACCACAGTATGTCCAGTCTATCCATGTAACTCAATTCCCTCACCCAGGAACCTTTGACGTACATTGTTTCTGCACCTTCTCTAAGGCGTTAACAGCCTTCGTAAAATAGTTGTCCAGAATTGGAGACAATAATCCAGTCGAGGCCGAACCAGTGTTTCATAAAGGTATGTCAAAGCTTCCATGCTTTTGTACTCTATGCCTCTATTTTGAAGCCCAGTATCTTTTCACGCTTTCTCAACCTGCTCTGCCATCTTCAACGATTTATGCACATATAACCCCTGGACTCGCTATTCATGCACCTCCTGTAGAATTGTCCCCTTAAGCTAACATGAAGCCGGCCCCTGACCAAAGTTTTCGACCTCTGCTAAAATGAACTCGGCCACTTAACATAAAACTGAGCCTCTGTTAACATGAACCAGCCCGTGAACTGCAGGGTTTGCCACGATTTGCCGAATCATTTAACCTCATTTAAAGGTCTATACCATTTTGAGCCTCCTTGCATCCTGCCCACAACTTACCTTCCCACGTCACATTGTTTCATCAGAAAACTTGGATATATTTCTGCACGTCTCTTCATTTAGTCATTGATGTAGATTTGAAATTGCTCAAGCCAAAGCATTGGTCTTCTTGGTAACCCACAAGTTGCAACCAGCCATTCAGAAAAACACCTGTTTATTCCTGCTCTCCTTTCCAGCCGTGGCTCGGTAGGCAGCACCCTCACCTCTGAATCAGAGCTTCTGGCTTCAAGTCCCACACCAAATAGTTCAGCACAAAACTCTAGGCTGAAGCAGTGTTGAATTGTTGGCGTTGCCGTCTTTCAGATGAGACAATAAACTGAGGCCCCTGCTGTGCTCTCAGGTCTATGTAAAAGATCCCACAGCACTGAATAGGGGAATATTCCCCGTTGTTCTTGCCAATATGTATTCCTTAATAAATATCCTTTAAAACAGATTATCTCGACATTGCACATTGATGTTTGCGAGAGATTGCTGTGTGAAATTGGCTGCCGTGTTTCCTACAATACAACAATAACTACACTTCAAAAGTCCTTTATTGACTGTAAAATTATTTGTGATGTCCGGTGTTCATGAAGCGTGTTCTATAAATGCAAGTCTTTCTTTTTCATTTTTACTGGCCGTAAGCAATCCTCAATCCATGCTACATTTTGCAATTGCATGATCCCTAATCCTGTGTAAAAACCTCTTGTGTGGCAACTTATTGAATGTCTTATGGAAGTGCAAATATACTACATCCACCGGTTCCGCCTTATCTACCCCTTAAAAAACATGAATATATTTGTCAAACACTATTTTCCTTTCATTAAACAATTTTGGCTCTACCTAACTTTTTTGAGTTTTTCCAAGTGCCATGTTGCTATGCCCTTAATATTAGATTCTTGCATGTTCCCTATTCCTGATGTCAGGCAAACCAGTTTATGGTTTCCTGTTTTCTCTCTCCCTCCTTTCTTGTATAGCCGGGATATATTTTCCTCCTTCCAATCCACTGGTACCGTTCTAGATTCTGGGGAATCAATGCATCCACTATCTCTGCAGCTACCTCTTTTAGAGCCCTATGAGGTAGGCCGTCAGGTCCAGGGGATTGTCGTCTTTCAGTCCATTAATTTCTCCAATACTTTTACTTTACTGCTAATAAATACTTTAAGTTCCTCACTATAAATACACATTTGATTCCCCACAATTTCCGTTATTATCTTTGTGTCTTCTACTGTGAAGACACACAAAAAACATTTGTAGAAACCCTCTGCGATTTTCTTATTACAATTAACATTTCTCATGTCTCTGCCTCTCAGGGACCCACGTTTAATTTCGCTCATATGTTTTTTTCCATACTTGCAAAAGCTTTTATATCTTTTAAAGTTTATTTCTGTTTAACTCTCATAATTTATATTCTCCCTGTTCATCAAGTTATTACTCATCATTGCTGATATTTAAAACCTTTCCAATCTTTATGGTTATTAGTAGTTTTTGAAACACTATAAGCCTCTTCTTTTAACCAAGTACTATCCATAACTTGTTTAGTTCGTCATGGCTGTCGTGATTTTCCAATGGAGTTTCTTCCCATACGTTATGTATACTCGTTGACAATCATGAATTATTCATTTAAATATCTTCCACTTCATCTTCCGTCATATTTTTTAATCTAATTACTAGAATGTATCTCAGCCAACTCGCCTCTAAATGGCATTGTTTAAATTTAAGACTGATGTTTCGGACTTAACATGGAATACCATCATAATTTAATGACTCTTCTCCAGATGATACTTCACTAGAAGGTTACTAATTAACCCTGCCTCGTCACACAATGCTAGATATAAAATAACCTGTTCCTTTTTGGTTCATCGACACATTGTTCTAGTAAACTCTCTCGAATGCATTCCAATAACTCATCCTTCAAGTACTTTTTGCCAATGTGTTTCTCACAGTCCATATGAAGATTAATAATCATTCACAATTTATATATTGTCCACTACTGTTAGTACTCTCAGTGCAGCTATAAAGTACTCCCACCACTGTTTACTGCCCTTTGTTTCATCCGACCTCCACCCATACTGAGCCCACATTCTGATGTTCTGAGCTAAGAGCCTTTCTCCCTACTGCCTTTACCTCTTTCTTTAATATCAGTGCTACCGCAACTCCTTGGACTGATCATCCATGCTGGAGAAATAAAGTCATTTCTGTATACTGAAATGACATGTGCAAACTCGAAGCATGTTGGAAGAATCAGCGATGGAAAGAGTTTGACGAACATTGGTAAGATGTTTGGTGTCAACGTTATGATATATATCTACGACATGACATGAATCTGATAAATCGGTGGGTCACTGGTCAGAATCTGTTTTACATGCAGATGGGGATCGACTCCAAACACATCCTGTTCCTGCGGCTGTTTGTATCCCTGGTAAAATAAATGGGAATATTGTCTCTCAGTGACTCACTGTGACTCCCATCGATATCGTTCATCTAGGAAAGCGGTTATCTGGGAGTACCTGACTGAAGTAGAGTTAACATGTCAGAGTCATATGTTATGCTCTTATCCTTCGTAAAAGGTTCTCGAAGCAGCAAAGAATGTCATCTTCCAGTCCAGATGGCTTCCGAAGTTGGTCCTTGCAGATGACATGGGGCAACTTCTAACGCAGCAGGTACAGAGGGTACACAACAAAGATATTTAAGGACATTTCAGTCACACAGCGGCGTGCCTGAGTGGTGGTGACAAATGAGGGAAAGACAGCGGAAGGGCATGGTAGGTGTTCTAAATTCAGGAACCTTCCTATTATTGGTAATTGAATCCTTCGCAGGACGAACATTTAGTTAACATAGAAACATAGAAACATGGAAAAATAGGTGCAGGAGTAGGCCATTCGGCCCTTATAGCCTGCACCGCCATTCAATGAGTTCATGGCTGAACATGCAACTTCAGTATCCCCTTCCTGCTTTCTCGCCATACCTCTTGATCTCCCTAATAGTAAGGACCATGACACCCAGGTCTCGTTGCACCTCCCCTTTTCCTAACTTGTCACCATTCAGATAATAGCCTGTCTCTCTGTTTTTACCACCAAAGTGGATAACCTCACATTTATCCACATTATACTTCATCTGCCATGCATTTGCCCACTCACCTAACCTATCCAAGTAACTCTGCAGCCTCATAGTATCCACCTCGCAGCTCACACTGTCACCCAACTTAGTGTCATCAGCAAATTTGGAGATACTACATTTAATCCCCTCGTCTAAATCATTAATGTACAGTATAAACAGCTGAGGCCCCAGCACAGAACCTTGTGGTACCCCACTAGTCAATGCCTGCCATTCTGAAAAGTACCCATTTACTCCTACTCTTTGCTTCCTGTCTGACAAACAGTTCTCAATCCAATTCAGCACACTACCCCCAATACCATGTGCTTTAACTTTGCACATTAATCTCTTGTGTGGGACCTTGTCGAAAGCCTTCTGAAAGTCCAAATATACCACATCAACTGCTTCTCCCTTGTCCACTCTACTGGAAACATCCTCAAAAAATTACAGAAGATTTGTCAAGCATGATTTCCCTTTCACAAATACATGCTGACTTGGACCTATCATGTCACCTCTTTCCAGATGCGCTGCTATGACATCCTTAATAATTGATTACTTCATTTTACCCACTACTGAGGTCATGCTGACCGGTCTATAATTACCTGTTTTCTCTCTCCCTCTTTTTGTAAAAAGTGGGGTTACATTGCCAACCCTCTACTCGATAGGAACTGATCCAGAGACAATGGAATGTTGAAAAATGACTGTCAATGCATCCGCTATTTCCAAGGCCACCTCCTTAGGTACTCTGGGATGCAGTCCATCAGGCCCTGAGGATTTATCGGCCTTCAATCGCATCAATTTCCCCAACACAATTTCCCGACTAATAAGGATTTCCCTCAGTTCCTCCTCCTTACTAGACCCTTGACCCCTTTTATATCCGGAAGGTTGTTTGTGTCCTCCTTAGTGAATACCGAACCAAAGTACTTGTTCAATTGGTCTGCCATTTCTTGGTTCCCCGTTTAAGACTTCCCCTGATTCTGACTGCAGGGGACCTACGTTTTTCTTTACTAACCTTTTTATCTTTACATAACTGTAGAATCTTTTGCAATCCGTCTTAATATTCCCTGCAAGCTTCTTCTCGTACTCCATTTTCCCTGCCCTAATCAAACCTTTGTCCTCCTCTGCTGAGTTCTAAATTTCTCCCAGTCCCCAGGTTCGCTGCTATTTCTGGCCAATTTCTATGCCACTTCCGTGGCTTTAATATTATCCCTGATTTCCCTTGATAGCCATGGTTGAGCCACCTTCTGTTTTCTATTTTTACGCCAGACAGGAATGTACAATTGTTGTATCTCATCCATGCGGTCTCTAAATGTCTGCCATTGCCCATCCACAATCAACCCCTTAAGTATCATCTACCAATCTATCCTTGCAAATTCACGCCTCCTACCTTCAAAGTTACCCTTCTTTAAGTTCTGGACCATGGTCTCAGAATTAACTGTTTCATTCTCCATCCTAATGCAGAATTCCACCATATTATGGTCATTCTTCCCCAAGGTGCCTCGAACAATGAGATTGTTAATTAATCCTCTCTCATTACACAACACCCGGTCTAAGATGGCCTCCCCCCTAGTTGGTTCGTCGACATATTGGTCTAGAAAACCATCCCTTATGCACTCCAGGAAATCCTCCTCTACCGTATTGCTTCCAGTTTGGCTATCCCAATCTACGTGCATATTAAAGTCACCCATTATAATTGCTGCAACTTTATTGCATGCACCCCTAATTTCCTGTTTGATGCCCTCCCCAACATCACTACTACTGTTTGGAGGTCTGTACACAACCCCCACTAACGTTTTTTGCCCTTTGCTGTTATGCAGCTCTCCCCATAAAGATTCCACATCATGAAACTAACATGAAACTAAACGTCTAACACATCATTGTTGGGTTTACATAGGATATGGCTATACATCACACTACTGGATTAATTCGTTCATATTATTGGTTATTGTCATGTATATTTATTGCTTTATGTGAAGATATTATAGAATAGTGTCATATATCGCTATTTACTTTAAGTAGAGGCATTATTGATAATTGTCATGTATCTGTATTGCCTATGTTTAGACGTATTATAGAATATTGCCATTTATCCTTATTGCTTTAATATGAAGGTATTAAAATTCATCATGCATTCTTTACCTGTAACACAAGTTCGAAAAATGGAGAACAATTAAAAGATTATTTAAAGCTCCTGCATTTATATAGCGCCTTTCATGAACCGCAGATGCACCAAAGCGCTTTACAATCAATAAAGTTCTTCTGAAGTACAATCGCTGTTGTAATGTAGGAAATCAATTCAAAGAGATAATAATACACACCAATTATGCACAATGCATATGAGATCGGTAGTATTTATAAATAATTTGAAAATGATTGGTCATCAGGAGTTCACATGCGTGTTGTGTTTGCTTTTTACACTAGCCTCAGAAGAAGCAGATTGAAGATTTTCCAGCAGCTTCAGACAGTGGTATTTTTCTAAAGAATGTTTGTACCATATGTTAGGACTACCTCTCTGCGTAAATGCTATTGATACAGTTGCACTCATTTTGTCCTAAGTTTAACTGTTACTATTTGTTGTGCATGTGTTGATGTCTTATCTCTTCAAACCTTTATTTCATAATATTGATTTTTTCTTTTCTAAGCTGGCAATCGAAATTCCTTCTTCACACTCCCCTCTGATAAAAGCTCACTTCTACAGCTTTGCATCTCGCTGTTGTCTGTTTTAACCTTACAATCTTACAGTACTTTCGTTTAATTACACACAATACCAACTAAGTTATTTTATTTCATAATCTATACGTGCATCTGCTTATATTCAATAATCTGACTATCTCAATTATTAATGTCGAGATTGTCAAGGGTGATTGGCGCTCTAAAATTTGTGCAAAAGTAAGACAGCGCCTGCAGAATGGATAGAATTACATAAAACCTAATCAGAGCCTTTTACAAGATTCGATTTGGGAGAAATAGTTAAAATACCCTCAAACATGCCCACGTTGTATGTATGTGGAACAATCTTGGAGCGAGAGGCAATCTGGGAGTTCCGTGTGAAAGCAAAGGTAGTGAGTGCATATGTTTGGTAAAGGTCTGCATCGTGGGATATTGGACAGAATCAATGTTACAATCTATGTAATTATGTAAATCATTTAACAAGTAGATTGAGAGGAAACGTCACCATATTCTTCAACTATTGTCTGAATTTATTCTGGATAATGGCATAAATACAGGTGTTGGTGCAGGAACTCAAAAGCTTCAGCATAGTTACAAATAACCTGAAAATAAACTTTGGCTCATTGAAATTGAAACCCACGGAATAATTACCTTTTGTAATTTCAACAAATAATACCTTTGCAACATAGCCATCAATAAAAAGTTAAAACTTCATGACATGGCGAAGAGTAAAACGATGGAATTTCTGCGGTTCTCTGTTTCTAGCTCACTCTGAGTATCTTCATTGCCGTGGGCTCGAAGTCTCCTGCGGGCTCTACTGGCCTAGAATGCGTCTAACAATCAGAGCATTGAGCAGCAAGATCAGAATCAACGGGAGCCACGGGGCTAGAATGCAGCCACTCCAGTTAAACGCTGTCCATAAAGGAGGCGTATAAAAAAGTAACTTAACGTTGCAGTAACACGATATCTTGTTAATTATATACGATGATTTATAGATACAATCAAAATGGATG
This sequence comes from Pristiophorus japonicus, assembly GCF_044704955.1. Lineage (NCBI taxonomy): Eukaryota > Metazoa > Chordata > Chondrichthyes > Pristiophoridae > Pristiophorus > Pristiophorus japonicus. The sequence goes on from NC_091999.1 coordinate 46,032,394, forward strand.
TAAAGCACAGCGCACAGACCGTTCAAAAACCACAGCCGCCGTTTTCTCGATGCTGTATTTTGTTTTACGATTTTGCAAGAAATGGCTACAAATTGATCGAAAGTGAAAGCGATGTGTGAACCAGGCCGAACTGGCTGCAAATATTAATACACTACTGACATTAAACAGCGGGGTAATGGATAGGAAGCTACCTGGGGAATAAGTAATACTGATCCTATTTCATATTACAGCGATGATAATGACCAGGAGATCGGTCAGCCCCATCGACACCAGATACAAAATGATACATCTGGAGAGACCACACCTTCCTTGGGAAGGGATCCCTTTCGTCACAAAATTCGCTGCAAGTAAGAGAAATGGCAGATTAGAATTCCAATATGACTTTGTGTGAATGGTGTCTGAAGTTAGTAGCCTCTTTATTTTACAGAACTAACATAATGTCCGTTGATACCGATGCATGGCATATAACCAAGTGGTATAAGTGCGAAAGTAAATTGTGAGGAGGACATGAAACATTGCAAAGACCTGCAGTACATAGGTACCTGTGGGGTCCTTGTGCATGAAAAACAAAGAGTGAGTATGCAGGTGCAGCAAGTAATCAGGAAGGCAAATGGAATGTTGACCTTTATTGCAAGAGGGATAGAACATAAAGCAGAGAAGTTCTCCAACAACTGTACAGGGTATTGGTGGGGCCACACCTTGAGTACTGCGTACAGCTTTGGTCTCCGTATTTAAGGAAAGATATACTTGCATTAGTCGGTGTTCAAAAAAGGATATTTCCACTCATAGGGGAACTTAAACTAGTGGACAGAGATTCAGAATCAAGGCCGACCATTTAAAATTGAGGTGAGGAGGAATTTCTTCTCTCAGAGTGTTCTAAATCTAAGGAATTCTCGACCCCGGAGAGCTGTGAAGGCTGGGTCATTGAATAGATGTAAGGCGGGCAGAGACAGATTTTTGAGCGGAAGTGGTTATGGGGAGCGTGCAGGGACGTCCATGATCACATCAGCCATAAACTCATTAATTGGCGTTGCAGGCTCGAGGGGCCAGGTAGCTTAATCCTGCTTCTTTTTCACATATTCTTATGTTTTTATGGAATAATACAGTAACATTTGAAATTACAACTGAAGTTTGTCAAAAGACCTGAGTGAAAGTAAAATAACGTGAAAAATAATGGGTTAAAAGTGAAGGTAGTTTGTTGCAGTACATGGAACATTGAAGTTAATTGGAAAATAAGAAACTGTGAAATCACAATAAATTAAAAAGCAACGGTAAATGATGAAAATATAAAAACAGAAAATGAGCTTTCAACGTCAAGGTAAGAATTAATAATTTAATGAATCATCAATTCAAAATCAAGCAAATAATTTGGCCAGGATTTTGTCTTTGTAAGAATGACGAAACTCTCAGCGTTTGCCTTCATTAACTTATGAAACTACCAGCACATTCTAGTGTCCAAAGACGCAGATTTAAATGTCGAAATCTGGAAGTTGCTGCAAGTAATACCCTGCTCCTCCATAGGGTGCACTGATGAAGCTCTCGAAGAAAGAAATCTTAAAATCATCGGAATTAAGGTGAACTTCCACTTTTACACTCTAATATCGCATCTAAAAAACTGAAAACGTTATGCCTTGTTGAATGCGGCGAACGGCGGGTTTAAAGGCATAGCAAGTCATAATTACTGTTGAAAACGCTCTCTTGCATTGGATAAATACGTAGTAGACTGTTAGATTTCTGCATTGTGAAAAAAATCCTAGATTGTTAAATTAATACAATATATATTTAAAGTTTTTTTATTTATATTTCAACTTCATTCTTAATGCCATGAGTATGTCCCAATATCATTTGCGCTTGCTATTAAATGAGTAAAAAGTGAATGATAATCCATGCTTTCTACTTCCTGGGTTGCTGTTTAAAGAATTATTCATTGTCACCGTCTTCTTAGCCTGCTTGATGACATCACTGTCGCTGCACGCCAGTGATCCCCTATAGGTAACACCAGAATGAAATTAATGTTGGGAAAGGTGCAATCCATGCCACAGTGATCGCTAGATGATTGTGGGCAGTATTAATTGAGGGCAGCTAACTGCAAAATCCGTGCCTCTCCTTTATCCTCTTCTTTTTTTCCATCACTTTCTTTTGCTTTGTGTCCATGACTTGGCTTTTGATTAACTATTATAACTTACACTTCCTGGATCAAACTTGGCATGTCCGTGTAAGGATTTCTTTCAGTCTGGTTGGTTAAGGAGATACGCATTTAATGGTCCTCTACACACACTGATCGGCGCTGTTTTGGATTTCTGCAGACCAAAAGTTCCAGTGCAAAAATCCATATAAAGTCTGTGGGCAAGTGTAAGTACAATGAACGGCTAGCGTTGTTCGTTGAACGCTGTCCACTATTAACCAATCAGATCGAACAATCCGCAGAATCTGAACCAAGAAGTGTAGTTAGAATAGTTACTTCAAAACCAATCAGGTAAAGCGAAATAAATTGAAGCAACGAAAGCTAGGATAAAGGGAGAGAGATAAAAGTGAAAGAAATAACAAATATTTATCTTTTACACTTATTGAACATCTCCAACAAAAATTAACAACTGAAGGAACAGGACTATGCATATGTAAACGTTATGTTACAGTCCCAGAGAGATAGCTTGACAGTCATTAATAATTATCTCGCCGTTAAAAATAATTTACATATCAATTGACTTACCCTAAATGATTCTGCGGTGTAAAGTGTGTATCTATCACATAACTATTCCTACTTCACGCCGTGTTTTTGAAAGCCGAGTCTGTCGGCAAGTACCGGTTAAAGGATACAGGAAGCTCCTGTAGGAGCCAAGCAACTCGGATGGCAACTTTCTGATTTCACCATTTGATTCTGCATGTGTGGACGCCGCAAGTTGATGTCCGATTTACTTTTAATAAGAGTAAGCACTGATAGCCTCGCCTTTAATTGTTTTAGCAAAGTCAGGGCCAAAGCTTTTAAACCTCATTTCAAGGCACTGATCAGAAGTAAGACACAATGTCTCGGATTTTCCTGTAGAAACAACGGCAAGGCTATCAGTGCTGTGTTCCATAAACTGGGCGGGTTCAGATACGAGGCTGCAAATCGGTTGTGAAGGAGAATAATCCTGTATCCATTGTGTGCATGAGTGTATGAGTGTGTGTAAGAGTGTGAATCGGAAGTTAACTAATTGTTTCAAAAAAATAAAAAACAGAAAGCTGGGATACATTATTGTCTCAAAGGATACAACTTTAAGGGAGGAATTGGTGGTTAAGACAACGAGACAATTATAACTTAACTCCAACAAGTAAGCGATTTGTATCAATAATAAATTAATACAATAACTTACATGGCACTCCGAGAGCTGCAAGAACGATGTAGTAAATGGTATAAATCAGGCTCTTTTGTGGTGCATGCATTTTCTGTGAGCCATTCTCTGTGACACATACAAAGGTACCTTTGTTTATATCTGGTGTTACTCGTCCGAGAGACGATTTGATCACATCATAAATTTATTTTTGTCAGTTATTTAAACAAACAAATTAACAATGATTTTCACGCATGGGAATTGAATACAGTGAATGGAACAAGCAGATGTGAGTCACTTTTACTCGAATGGGTTGGATGCATTAGACTGGATTCAAATAGAAATTATACAGGCCTAAAGCGATTTTAAGAGATTCTATGAAAAGCTTGTTGTGGAGTTGCCATGGTGAAACAAAGAGCCAAACATGAAAGGAGGTCACAGTAACACTGTTACTGTTCAAACCTATTTGGCAGAGGGAGGGAAACAAGGGTGATGTGTCAGAGAGGAGAAACATGTCAAGAATATAACTGGGAGAGAAGGCACGTTAGAATAAAGAGTAGTCTAGAAAGAGAAGGAATCAGACAGAAGTTGCTGTCAGATTCACAGGATAAACGTGGTGAACGCTGACAGTTTCGCTGCATATGCAACCGCAAAATCCGAGCCATTACGTCCACTGCATTACCCTTTATTTACTTCCTCAAATAAATTAAGCAGATTGGTTAGACATCATCGGACCTTTTGTATTCCGCAACGATTAATCTTTATGACATCTAGTTTCTAGTTTATAGATGTTTTTCTACTACATCTTTTGGTAAATGTTGAGTAAGTAGCAAGAAAGATAAAAACAGATTGTAAGACCTTTTACAAGTATGTAAAAAGGAAGAGATTAGCAAAAGTAAGTGTTGGTTCCTTTCAGACTGGAACAGGTGAAATAATGAAATGGCATAGACTTTAAACAAATATTTTATTTCTGCCTTCACAGTAATAGACACAAAAACATAAAAAAGCAATGGAAAAACAAGGGAATATTAAGAGTGAGGAACTTTAATTCATTAATATCAGAAGAGAAAAAGTACTTGAGAAACCAAAATGACTAAAGGCCTACAAATCCATTCGACCGGATTGCCTACACCCTAGCGTTCTAAATGGGGTGATTGCAGAGATAGTGGATGCATTGGTTGTCATCTTCCAAACTTTTCTGATAATAGAATGGCCCAGTGGATTGGGAGGTAATAAATATAACGCCACTATTCAAGAAATGGAGCAAAGATTAAAAAGAAAGGGAACTACAGGCCAGGTAGCCTGAACTCAGTCGTCGGGCACATGCTGGAATACATTACTGAGGAAATGATAAAAGAATATCATAACTCAAATAAATGTGTGAAACGTGATTTCCTTGGAGCAGCTGACTCCATCCCTCTGCCCAACTTCTGTCTGAGACTGAAGCAAACCTTGATATCATATTTTGACCCTGAAATGAGCTTCTGACGACGTGGCCACAGCACTTGCCTCAGCGCATCCAGTGCTGTAGCCCTCATCCATGTTTTTGTTACCTCTAGATGTGTCTGTTCCAATGCACTCATAGCTGGCCTCCCACATTCTACCCTACATAAACGATAGGTATCCAAAACTTAGTTGCCCGTTTCCTGCTCACCCATCGTCCCTGGGCTCACTGAGCTACATTGGTTTCTGGTTAAGTAATGCCTTAATTTCAAAATTACCATCCTTATTTTGAAATCCCTCCATGGCATTGCCTCTCCAATCTCTCTAATTTCTTCCAGCCTCTAATTCTGCCCTCTTGCGCATCCCTGATTATAATCGCACAACCATTGTTGGCCGTGCCTTCAGTTCCCTGAGCTTCAAGCTCTGGATCTCCCTCCCTAAACCTCTCCGCCTCTCTACCTCCCTTTCCTCCTTCAAGGCGCTCCTTAAAATCTACCTCTTTGACCAAGCTTTTGGTACCTGCGCTAATTTCTCCTAATGCGGCTCGGTGTCAAATATTTCAGTAGCAAAATTCACATTCGGGTTTCTGACAGTTGCCCCTATCAAGAACCAACAAAGATTGGTGGAAAATTAGGTTTAATTTATTAACAAGTTTGATTATTGACATACGCATGCACTGCAGTCAAAGGTTAGCTGCGGGTGTATAGTTTTGACAGCTTTATTAAAACAAGATTAAAACTTGTAACCTCTACAGGGCATCAAATCCTGCAGTAGATTGATTGTACAGCCCACCCTAATTTATTTATTTGTTAATGGGAATCAAATCGGATGGGGTATATGCTCTCTTGTAAGATCAATGCAAATTTGGGCGAAAGTTACTGGCGCCCAGATTGAGGCATATACTGGTTCATAGTTCAGCGTGATTGTTAAGTAAGTAGGATCCAGGAAATTCCTGCTCGAAATTCAGGAGGAAGCCATGTGAAATACATTTTAAATGCAAATCTAGCAGTTAACTGGTTTATGTTGATGTGGGGTGAGGGCATTATGCGGTCTGGTTGCAAAGTCTAAAACCCACAGTTCCTGGATATAGCTCCTTGACCTAATCTGCAAGGGGAAATGATTTCCCAGCCCAATGGAGATCACACGCCTACAATGCGAGATGAATGGGAAAGCACTCTATTGGAATTGAACTGTATTGATGCAAAGTCTGGCAAAGAATGCTGAATATCATAGAACAAAATAAATAGGCGCAGAAGTCGACCATACGGCCCCTTGACCCTGAGCGCCAATTAATAAGATCATGGCTGTTCTTCGACCTCAACCCCAATTTTCCACCTGATCCCCATATCACATGATTACATTTGCGTCCAAATATATATCACTCTAAGCATTCAATATAATCAACGACTGAACATCCACAGTCCTCTGCGTTACAGAATTCCAAAGAATCGCAACCCTCTGAGCGAAACAAAATCTCCTCATCTCAGTCCTCAATGGTCGACCCTTGTTCCTGAGATGAAACATCCTATTTCTAGACCATCCAGGCAAGGGAAACACCGTCTGAGCATCTAGCCTATCAAACCCTCTGAGAATCTTACGTCTTTCAATGAGATCATACTTAATGCCAATACATTGAGATATAATCCAAAACCGGGCAAAACTGTGGCAGTTGGAGTTTAACGTGAGTATGTTTGAGATCATCCAATTGGACCTAAGAGAGATAGATCAGAGTATTTACTAAATTGTGAGAAGCTTGGAACTTGAGAGTAACAGAGAGGTTCCCACGTACAGGGAGCACTACACTTCAGTGGACAGGCACAAAATATATTCAGAAAGGCTAATGGAATATTGGCCATTATCGCAAGTTATTACAAGCGAACTGGAATACAAAAAGGTGGAAGTACAAGTACATATAAAAGACTGTAGGTAAAACACATTTAGTGTATTGTGTTCAATTCTGGACCTCTTTCAATTCCCATTCCAGCACTGTTACCTCTGGAGTTCCCCAAGTATCTATCCTTGGCAACTCATGCTTCCCATCTCCGTGCTGCCCCTCGGCGATTATATCCGAACACAATATTACAGATTGCACATGTATGCTGATGACACCACGCTTTACCTCATCATCTGGTCTCTCGACACCTAAACTCTCTCAGATTTGTCAAACAGCCTGTGCTACATCCAGTACTAAATATTGTCTTTGGTCTCTGGCACAAACCCCGTTCCCTAATTACTGACTCTACCTGGTAACTTTCTGAGCCTGAACGAGACTGATCGTAATCTTGGTGCCATAATTGAACATTGGATGTGCACCCTACCACATTACTGATCCATCACCACGACCGCCTACTCCGAACTCCATAACTTCGCAAAATCTATCTCTGCCTCAGCTCAGCTGCTGCTGAAAACATGAGCCATTGCTTTTTGACATCTAGACTTGACTTTGCAATGCACTCCTTGCAGCTTACCTACATTCTACCCCACCGTAAACTTTAGATCATCCAAGACTCTGCTGTCCATGGCTTAATTCGCTATAAATCCTGATTACCAATCATCCCAGTGCTCGCTGACCCATGTTGGCTCCTCGTCTGATAAATGCTGGATTTTATAACATTAATTCTTGTTTTCCAATCCCTCTACGGTCTCGCCTCTCTGGACATCTGTAGTCTCCTCCAACCCGACACACCTACGAGATCTCTGCGCTGCTCCAGTTCTGGCCTCTTGAATATCTCCGGTAACTGGGAGGCCAGAGGATTGGGAATTTTTTTAAACAGCAAAGGATGACTAAAAAAAAAACTCAGAGAGGAAAGATAGATTATGAGAGTAAATTAGCAAGAAATATAAACAAACAGATAGTAAGAGCTTCAACAGGTATAAACAAAGGACGAGAGTAGCAAAAGTAAATATTGGTCCATTACATGATGAGACTGGTGAAAAAATAATGGGGAACAGGGAAGTGGCTAATACTTTGAATACATATTTTGTATCGGTTTTTATGGTAGAATAAAAACATCGCAATAAAAATAATCAAGGGGGTATAGGGAGGGAGGAACTTTAAACTATCCTTATCACTAAAGTAAAAGCACTCGGTAAAATATGGCGACTAAAGATGGACAAGTCATCTGGACCTAGTGGCCTGCATCCTAGGATCTTAACAGAAGTTGCTGCGGAGATACTGGATGCATTGGTTCTAATCTAGTAAAATATCCTGGAGTTTGTAGAGGGCTCGGTGGATTGGAAAACCGCAAATGCAACACCACTATTTGAAAAGGAGGCAGATAGAAAGCAGGAAACTATAGACCAGTTAGACTAATATCTGACGTTGGATAATTGCTGGAGTTCATTATTAAGCAAGCAATAAGCAGGACATTTGGAAACCAATAATAAAGTCAAGCAGAGTCAGCTGTGTTTTATGAAAGGGAAATCATGTTCGACAAATTTTCTGGAGTTGTTTGAGGATATAAAAGGGGGAACCAGTGGATGTGATGTGTTTGGATTTCCAGAAGGCAGTCTATAAAGTGCCACATAAAGGGTTACTGCACAAGATAAGAGTGCACGGGGTTTGGGGAAATATAGTACCATGGATAGCGGACTGGCTACCGAACAGAAAACATAGAGTCTGGAATAATGCAACATTTTCCGGTTGGCAAATGATAAAGACTGCGGTGCAAGTGTCTCAACTATTTACAATCTATAATAATTATTTGGATGAAGGGTCCATGTAATGTTGTCAAGTTTGCTAATGATACAATGATGGGTGAGAAAGCAAATTGTGAGGAGGACACAGAAAATCTGGCAGGAAACATAAAAAAGCAAATTATTATTTAAATGGAGAATAATTGCGAAATGCTGCAGTACAGAGTGAAATGGGGTCCGTGTGCATGAAACATAAAAATTTGGTATGCAGATACAGCAAATAATTGGGAAGGCAAATGGAATGTTAACCTTTATTGCAAGGTGTAAAGAGTATAAAAGCAGACAAGTCCTACAAATCTGTGTAAAGTATTGGTGAGAACACTCCTAGAGTACTGTGTACGAATTTGGTCTCATTATACAAGCAGGGATATACTTGCATTGGAGGCTATTCAGAGATGCTTCACTAGGTTGCTTCTTGAGATGAACAGGTTGACTTGTGAAGAAAGGTTGAGCAAGTTGGGCATATACTCCTTGGCCTTTAGAAGAATGAGAGTTGATCTTATTGAAACATACAAGATACTGAGAGGGCTCGTCACGGTAGATGCAGAGAGGATTTTTCCCCTCGTGGGTTATTCAAGAGCTAGGGGGCATAGTTTTAAAATAAGGGGTCGCCCATTCAGAGCGGAAATGAGGAGGAATTTTTCTCTCAGTGTGTCTTAAATCTCTGGATTTCTCTGCCAAGGAAAGCTGTGGAGGCTGGGTCACTGAATATCTTTAAGCGGAGATAGGCAGCTTTTTGAGTGATTAGGGTGTAAAGGGTGATGGGGAGCGATCAAGGAAGTGGAATTGATTCCGTGATCAGATCAGCCATGATCTTAATAAATGGCGGAGCAGGCTCGACGGGCCAAATGGCCTATGCTTGCTCCTATTTCTTGTGTTCTTAATCGCTCAAACTTTGACAGCTGTACCTTCAGCTGAAAAGGCATAAGCTTTCTAATTCCCTCCCTAAACATCTACGCCTCTCTGACGCCTTCTCCTTCTTTAACACGCTCTTTATACCCTACCTCTTTGTCCAAACTTTTGATCACCTGCGCTAATATCTCCTTAAGTGACTCGTTGTCACATTTTGTTCTATAAAGATCCTGTGAAGTGCCTTGAGATTCTTTACTATGTTAAAGGCGCTGAATAAATGTAATTTATTGTTGTTGTGCACCGCGCAAGAGGAATGATATATTAGCCAGAATGACACGAAGCATTTATTTTTTGGTATCAGCGAATAGACACGGAAGAGAAACGTGTTGATTTGGTGAATTGCAAACATTCCTTTAAAGCCATAAAGTTCACAGTGTATATTTATACATTGAAGAAGTGCCAGTCAGTGCCTGGTAATCAGTTGGCCCAGTACATCACCATGTTTTCTCTAACACTTACCCTTCACGTTCCTATTTCACAGTCTCAGTGTATATATTCTTATCATTTCATTGGAACAGAGGCAGCTGGAATGGATAGGGGAGGTTCATCACATGTAAGACTGAAGAGTTGTTCTTCAAATTACAACAGGCAGAGATTGCGATGTAAAAGTGCGTGCTGTTTACATTAATCAACGATTAATGCAACAGAACAACATTACGAAAAAGCTGCGACCGAGATGTAGTCCCACTTTTGTGTGTAGACACTTTACAGTTTTATTTTTCGGAGATTTCTAGCGAAATATTGTACAAACATTCTTTCAATTTCGCTAGAACTAACGATGGAGAATATATTTTCTTATATTTACTGTATCAGTAACGGAGCAATTATTCCTTGCCCGTTTAGGCTATTCCAAGTGAAAACAACGAGGGACATTTTGTACATCCAAGTGAGCTGGTAGTGTTATGTTTAAGATTCGGGCCTGTAGCTCTCTCATTAATGGATACAGCTACTTGTGTTTAAAGTGGAGACAGAAAATTTGGTAAAAAGGAGAACGAAAGAGGGATAATAAAATTATAGCTTATCTCTGCTAGAGGCAAAGTAACAGTATTCCATTTTCGGGACACAACTCACTCGCTGCAGTTTCAATCCTTTTCCCTTTACTGATGCAATGTCCAATCTCAGCTGTACGGACAAAGGACTGCGGCTGAGCGGTGGGCACTAGGAGGATAGAACAACGAAGCTGTTCTCATCTGGGAGCAGTAATGAACTTGTCTGTCCAACCTATCGGGAGGCTCCAAAGGGCGTTGCAGAGAGGGTTGACCAAAAGAGTGTGACATGCAGGAAGGTACCAAAGAACTTTACAACCAGGGAGGTTCCAAAGCGCTTTACACCCAGGGAGGTTCCAAAGGGCTTTACACCCAGAGACGTTCCAAAGTGCTTTACACCTAGAAAGGTTCCAAAGGGCTTTACACCCAGGGAGGTTCAATGGAGCTTTACAGCCAGGGAGGTTCCAAAGTGCTTTACACCCAGAGATGTTCCAAAGATATTTACACCCAGGGAGTTTCCAAAGATATTTACACTCAGGGAGGTTCCAAAGTGTTTCATACCCAGTGAGGTTCCAAAGTGCTTCACACCCAGGGAGTTTCCAAAGAGATGTATCCCCAGGGAGGATCGAAAGTGTTTTACACGCAGGGAGCTTCCAAAGAGATTTATACCCAGGGAGTTTCCAAAGATATTTACAACAAGCAAGGTTCCAAAGTGTTTTACACCCGGAGGTTCCAAAGTGTTTCACAGCCAGGCAAGTTCCAAAGTGTTTTACAACCAGGGAGGTTCCAAAGAACATTACACCCAGGGAGGTTCCAAAGCGCATTACACCCAGGGAGGTTCCAAAGGGCATTACACCCAGGGAGGTTCCAAAGAGCATTACACCCAGGGAGGTTCCAAAGTGTTTTACACCCAGGGAGGTTCCAAAGTGTTTTACACCCAGGTAGGTTCCAAAGTGTTTTACTCCCAGGGAGGTTCCAAAGTGTTTTACACCTAGGGAGGTTCCAAAGTGTTTTACACCCAGGGAGGTTCCAAAGAGCATTACGCCCGGGATGGGGGGTGGTTCCAAAGTGTTTGACACCCACAGGGAGGTTTCAAAATGTTTTACACCCAAGGAGGTTCGAAGGCGATTTACACCCAGGGAGGTTCCCTGGAGCTTTACACCCAGTGAGGTTCCAAAGTGTTTTACACCCAGGGAGGTTCCAAATTGTTTTTCTCCCAGGGAGGTTCCAAAGTATTTCAGACCCAGGGAGGATCCAAAATTTTTTACACCCAGGAAGGTTCCAAAGTGTTTTACTCCCAGGGAGGATCCAAGGCGATGTACTCCCAAGAAGGTTCCATGGAGCTTCACATCCAGGGAGGTTCCAAGGTGCTTTATATTGAAGTGTAGTCACTGTTGTAATGCAGGGAAACGTGGCAGCGGATTTGCACTCAGCAAAGTTCCACCTACCGAGAAATAAATACAGGCGCAGATAATCAGTTTTGGTGATATTTGTTGAGCGATAACCATTGGTCAGGGCATCGGCAGAACATTTACTCACTTCTTGAAAATAATACACTCAGATCCTTGGCATCCACCTGAGAGGGAAGACGGAACCTCGGTTTAAAGTCTCACTTGAAAGACAGCACCATCTGACAAAGAAGCATTCCATCAGTACTGCACTGGCGGGTCAGCCTGTAATGGGACTTGAACCCACATTCTTCTAACTGAGCAAGAGGGCTACCACGGCTGAGTGCATCCACCTCAAAAACCAAGTTATTCCTAAAGATACAACTGACTTACTGCACTAAGGTAAGTGTCAGCATCCATAGGACATGACGGGTCACTTGGAAATAAAATAAATCAGTTTACAACATTAAATTGGGTGATAAAGTGTATGTTTCCACTGTGGAGAATAGGAATGACCAGCGGGTTTGGAGAATTGGAACGAAAGACGACAGTGCAGAGCTTAATGGAGGTTGAGTGCTGGAATAGCTAGTTTCGTCATAGAAGTAATTTAACACTAGATTCAATGGATATTTCAGCGCGTTCTTTAACTGCTGTCTGAAGTTACTCTGAGTCACTGTATAAATAAACGTGTTAGTGCAGCAGCTTAGGAGCTGAAGCATGTTTCCACTTTCCTGCAGAATAAATTTGGGGTCATTGAAATAATTATTGTTTTCAATTCGGACATAGAGAAAATTGATAACATACGTCAACCACAACAGGATGAAACTTCCCGAGATGGTGAAGAGTAAAATTATGGACTTTCGCCGGCTCTCCATCTCTGGATCACTCTGACTCGCTCCATTGTTTTGGGCCCGGAGTCTCCTGCGGACCCTACTAGCCCCTAGAATGTATCTGACGGTCACAGCATTGAGCAGTAACATCAGGAGGAACGGTGCACACGGGGTTAGAATACGGTCCAGCCAGTCAAACGCTGTCCAAGCGGGTGAAACATAAAAAGTAAGTTTTATGTTGCAGTACCAGGCCACCTTATTAATAGTAAATAATGGCTCATACGTGAAGTAGAAAGGGATGTTTTTTAAACAACTCAGGGCACAGACCGCTCCTATCACCACAGCCGCCGTTGTCTCGGTGCAGTATTTTGTTTTCAGCTTCTGGCAACAAATGGCCACAAATCGATCAAAGGTGAACGCGACCGTTAACCAGACAGAACTGTCTCTTGATGAATAAATGAGCACAGTGCTGATGCTGCACGCTGGTGTGGTGGACAGAATGCTATTCCGGAAATAGATACCACCAATTCTATTCAATATCACAGCGGTGATAATGACCAGGAGATCGGTCACCGCCATGAACACCAGGTACCGCGTGATACACCTGGAGAGACCGCACCTTCCTCGGGACAGGATCACAATCGCCGCGATGTTCGCTGCAAAAAGGAGCAAAATGGAAATTACACATCAGACTACCATCATAAGAACATAAGCACATATGAAATAGGAGCAGGAGTAGGCCATTTGCCACCCACCGCACCCCCCTCCCCCGGGCCTGCTCCGCCATTTAATAAGATCATGGCTGATTTGATCATGGATCAGCTCCACTTCCTTGCCCAACCCCCCGAAACCTTCTTTCACTTATCGCTCAAAAATCTGTTTATCTCCGCCTTAATTATCTTCAGTGACCCAGCCTCCATAGCCATTCAAAGTCTTAGTTTGACTGGACTTGGTTTCTGAGTTCATTACCTGATCAGTTGATGGAAACCAATCAATTTGCCAGATCAGCAGAGCTTTACTAAATACGGAACAATATGGAATCGCAGCGAAAGCGTTTTGCTCGATAGACTTGAAGCTATAATCGCCTGAACTCGGCACAAAAAGAGAAGGAGAGCGAAACTGACCATAGTAAAGAACAGACGTAAACTAATAGTTAATGAATAATTTATCCCAACATTAAATAGGACAAGCTAAACATAATGTCACCTTGAAAATTGATGGTAGAAAGAGTGCGATCGACTGCTATTTACACCTCAGGAGAATCGTAAAATTCCCATATGGAATCACTCCAAATTACGATTGTTGCTATCTGGTTAATGGAACAGCCATTCTGCTAATGGGCGGTGAAAAAAGGCAATGAGATCATTGACCAGCAAACTGCACCTTTGTGATATTGTTTGAGGGACAAATGTTGGTCAGGGCACAACTCCCAGCACTCGGTCCAGTTGTTCCTTGACCATTAGACAGTGTCATGGTATCCAGTATCACTGTAATGGCGGCACTGCAGAGAACCTGTCAGTGACAGCTGGGTTGAGCCTATAAACTGCAGGATAAGTGGTGAGGGAGCGTTGTATGGGAGCCATTCAGTGAGAGCCAGAGGTGAGTCCATAACCTGTGAGATAGATGGTGAGGGAGCGTATGGTGTGAGCCACTTCTTGCGAGCTGGGTGTGAGTCTATAAATTGCGCGATAAGTGGTGAGAGAGTGTTTAATCGGAGCCACTCAGTGAGAGCCGGGGGTGAGTCCATAACCTGTGGGATAGGTGGTGAGGGAGCGTTTAATGGGAGCCAGTCAGTGAGCGCCGGGTGCGAGTACATAATCTGTGGGATTGGTGGTGAGGGTGCATTTAATGTGAAGCACTCAGTGAGAGCCGGGGGTGAGCCTATAAACTGTGGGATAGCTGGTGAGGGAGCGTATAGTGTGAGCCACTCCATGAGAGCCGAGGTTAGTCTATAAACTGCGGGATAGGTGGTGAGGGAGAGTTTAATGGGAGTCACTCAATGAGTGCCGGGGGTGAGTCTATAAAATGCGGGACAAGTGGTGAGGGAGCATTTAGTGTGAGCCACTCAGTGAGAGCTGGTGGTGAGTCTATAACCCATTGGACAGGTGGTGAGGGAGCGTTTAATGGGAACCACTCAGTGAGAGCCGGGGGTGAGCCTATAAACTGCGGGATAGGTGGTGAGGGAGCGTTTAGTCTCAGCCAGTCAGTGAGAGCTGGGGGTGAGTCTTTAACCCATTGGATAGGTGGTGAGGGCACGTTTAATGGGAGCCATTCAGTGACCGCCGGTGGTGAGTTTATAACCTGATGAATACTTGATGAGGGTGCGTTTAATGGGAGCCACTCAGTGAGAGCCGTGGTCAGTCTATAATATGCGTGATACGTGTTCAGGGAGCGTTTAACATGAGCCACTCAGTGACAGCCGGGGGTGTGTCCATAACCTGTGGGTTAGGTGGTGAGGGAGCGTTTAATGGGAGCTACTCAGTGACAGCCAGGGATGAGTCTATAACCTACGGGATATGTGGTGAGGGAGTGTTTAATGGGAACCACTCAGTGAGAACCGGGGGTGAGTCTATAACTTGTGGCATAGGTGGTCAGGGAGCGTATAGTGTAAGCACTCCTTGAGAGCCGGGGATGAGCCTATAAACTGCGGGATAGGTGGTGAGGAAGCGTATAGTGTAAGCTACTCCTTGAGAGCCGGGGGTGAGCCTATAAACTGCGGGATAGGTGGTGAGGGAGCGTTTAATGAGAGCCACTTAATGAGAGCTGGGCGTGAGTCCATAACCTGTGGGATAGAAGGTGATGGAGAGTATGGTGTGAGCCACTCCGTGAGAGGCGTGGCTGAGTCCATAACCTGTGGGATAGGTGGTGAGGGAGTGTTTAATGGGAGCCACTCAATGAGAGCCGGGGGTGAGTCCATAACTTGTGGGATAGGTAGTGAGGGAGCGTTTAGTGTGAGCCAGTCAGTGAGCGCCGGGTGTTAGTCCATAACTTGTGGGATAGGTAGTGAGGGAGCGTTTAGTGTGAGCCACTCAGTGAGAGCTGGGGGTGAGTCATTAACTCATTGGATAGGTGGTGAGGGAGCCTTTAATGTGAGTCATTCAGTGACAGCCGGGGGTGAGCTTATAACCTGCGGCATAGTTGGTGAGAGAGCGTTTAATGGGAGCCACTCAGTGAGAGCCGGGGTCTGTCTAGAACCTGCGTGAAACGTGTTGAGGGAGCGTTTAATGGGAGCCACTAAGTGACAGTCGGGGATGAGCTTATAGCCTGCGGGATAGGTGGTGACGGAGTGTTTAATGGGAGCCACCCATTCTGAATCGGACATGCAACAAGCAGCAGATTGTAAAAGACACGTTAAATGTTGTGAATCATTTCAGAGGTGGTGAATGTGGACCATGCCACAAGGGATGATGAACGGTCGGGTTAAATTTGGATTTTGGCTCCCGGTTTGAAGATGGGATTAGGAGTTACACGGAAACATCATGGAGGAGCAAATGAGCCACTGGTTGACCGGCTCCAGTAAAATGACCAAGGGGTTGCTCCAATCTGAAGTAGGAGGCCGAGGGCCAAGCAGAGAATGATACAGCACAGAAGTAAACCATTCGGCCCATCTTGCCTGTGCAGGCTCTTTGACAGAGCTATCCCCTGTTCTCCTCTCGGAACCGTGCTATTTCCACCTTAGAGTACTTATCGAATTCCCTTTAGAAAGTTACTATTGAATCTGCCTCCACCACCCTTTCAAGCATTGCATTCCAGATCACAACAACACGCTGCATCAAAAATGATTCCTCCTGATTCAGTCAAGAATGCTGCCACTGAACCAAAGCTGAGACAAAGGTTCACAGCCATATTACTTTCCCCAAGTCTTTTTTTTAAGTTCCAGGACATACCAAATTCATGGTGATGATTTCCACAGACAGTTGCACATACACATAGACATTTTTATAGATAGACAGACACAGAGACACACACACAAAAATTTACACGCACCAACGGACATGCACAGATGCCTTAGACATCTCGAGGGATAGACAGACTGAATCACTGTCGCAACTTTGGCTGATTTTTGTGATTTACTATCCGTATGTATCGTGAATATTGCAGATTAATGAAAGAAAGAAAACAACAGCGGCATTGAAAGGTGTGGGACGTTGTTCCGTCTATCTCAGAATCAGTTTTGCAGGGACCTGGTTAAATTGTCAAACAGAATGAAATATGCTGAGAAACGGAGTCGGCAGGATTCAAATCTATGCGGGGAAACCCGAATGGATTTTTAATCTATGGCCTTAACAACTGGGCCACGACTACTGGCTCGCTGTCTTTTTAAATGTTACTCAGTTAAAACTCAACCATCCATCTCTGTGCAGCAGACGGCCACAGAATCGTGAAAAAGTCACCGTTTGCTAAAAATCTGGAAGAGGCTCTATTTTTGCTGCTCTATATTGCTCTGGAACTTTTTTATATGAATCTATACCAAGAAACAGAAGCAAAATTCTGCCTTTTGTAAAATGCAGCCTCCCCGTTAGGGAATTGAACCGCGGTCTCCCGTGTGACAGGTGGGGATATTCACCACTTTCCCACGAGGAATTGATGCGCATGGGTTTTGTCAAAGCAATATTCGAGCTGTGAATAGAACTGGACATCATGAGAAGTCGACAGACAGATTGAGAGACAGAGACAAACCGACAAACTTGAAGAGATCGACAGCGAGATCGAGACAACGAGAGACAGCAAGTGTGAGATTGATAACGAGAGGCAGACTGAATGAGAAAAAGACTCTCAAACACATACATTTAAAGAGATCTGTGTGTGTGATCTATAAAGAGAAAGAGGGAAAGAGTGAGAGTAAGACAATGATAAAGACAGTGACAAGGAGATAGACAGATGGAGAGAGAGCGACAGATAGACAGAGAGACAAAGATACAAAAAGAAAATGTTGGAAATTCTCAGCAGGTTAGAGACAGGAACTACCAGCGACAGGCAAAGAGAGACAGGCAGGCAGAGACATAGATAGACAGAGATGATGGGAAAGAGTGAGACAGTCAGACAGAGAGACTGAGCGAATCCCATTGGAACACAACTGGACACCGTGAGAAAGAGACAGGCACATTGAGAGACAGAGAGAAACAGCGAAACAGGGAGAAACAGACAGCGAGGTAGAGACAGAGAGAGACAGAAAGTTTGAGACTGAGAGGGAGGGTCAGACTGAGTGAGGCAAAGACTCAAACACATACATATACAGAGATGTGTTTGTGTGATTTATAAAGAGAGGGAGGGAAAGAGTGAGAGAAAAACAGGGACAAGGAGAGAGCCAAAGAGGGAGACAGATAGAGAGAAAGATAAATAGAGAGAGACATCGAGACAAAAACAGAAAATGATGGAAATATTCATCAGGTTAGAGACAGGGACGAGCAGAGACAGGCAAAGACAGAGATGATGGGAAAGAACGAGACAGTCAGACAGAGAGTATGTCAGAATCCCATTGGAACAGAACTGGATACCGTGTGAAGGAGACAGATTGAGAGACAGAGACAAACTGAGAAACAGGGACAGACAGAGTGAATCAGAGAGAGGCAGACTGAGAGAGACAAAGACTCAAACATACAAATACATATACAGCTCTCTAAAGACAGAGCGAGAGGCAGAGACTGAGCGATACAGATACATTTCACAATTTCATTTCATTATCTGCTCAGATTGTCACCGAGCTACAGAAAAATGCAAACGCAACAGATGAAAATCAGTTATCACTGAGCAGAATGGGAGATATCACTGTTTAATTAAGTAATTACCAGGAGTGTGGTTCGAACCCACGCAGGTATAAAACCATTGGATCTTAAGTACAACGCCTTAACCACTCGGCCATCCTGTAGCCGTCAGCGGTTGGATTCTGTCTATGTGAGAATCTGGGCTTCAACTCAACCTCCACAGACACATTCAAACACATCGGGTTTCAGGGAGCATTTCCGAACATTTTTCGGAATATTGACACGGGGGCAACTCTCCTATTCTTTTTCGAGTAATGCTCTGGGACCTCTCACAACCACCCGAGTGCGCAGACGGAGCTTCAATTGAACATTTCATCCGAAAGTCAACAGTTTCAACAATGCAAAATTCCCCAAATGCTGCAGTTGAGTGTTAGCCAAGATTATATGCTCAAGTCTCAGGAGTGCGACTTGAACACACAAACTCCTGATTCAGTCAAGAATGCTGCCACTGAACCAAAGCTGAGACAAACGTTCACAGCCATATTACTTTCCAAATCTTTTTTTTAATTCCAGGACATACCAAATTCATGGTGATGATTTCCACAGACAGTTGCACATATACATAGACATTTTTACAGATAGAAAGACACAGAGACACACACACAAAAATTTACACGCACCAACGGACATGCACAGATGCCTTAGACATCTCGAGGGATAGACAGGCTGAATCACTGTCGCAACTTTGGCTGATTTTTGCGATTTTCTATCCGTAAGTATCGTGAATATTGCAGATTAATGAAAGAAAGAAAATAGCGGCGGCATTGAAAGGTGTGGGACGTTGTTCCGTCTATCTCAGAATCAGTTTTGCAGGGACCTGGTTAAATTGTCAAACAGAATGAAATATGCTGAGAAACGGAGTCGGCAGGATTCAAATCTATGCGGGGAAACCCGAATGGATTTTTAGTCTATGGCCTTAACCAATGGGCCACGACTACTGGCTCGCTGCCTTTTTAAATGTTACTCAGTTAAAACTCAACCATCCATCTCTGTGCAGCAGACGCCACGGAATAGTGAAAAAGTCACCGTTTGCTAAAAATCTGGAAGAGGCTGTATTTTTGCTGCTCTATATTGCTCTGGAACTTTTCAATATGAATCTATACCAAGAAACAGAAGCAAAATTCTGCCTTTTGTAAAATGCAGCCTCCCCGTTAGGGAATTGAACCGTGGTCTCCCGTGTGACAGGCGGGGATATTCACCACTTTCCCACGAGGAATTGATGCGCATGGATTTTGTCAAAAGCAATATTCGAGCTGTCAATAGAACTGGACACCATGAGAAGTCGACAGACACATTGCGAGACAGAGACAAACCGACAAACAGGGAGAGACAGACAGCGAGTTCGAGACAACGAGAGACAGCAAGTGTGAGACTGAAAACGAGAGGCAGACTGAGTGAGAAAAAGACTCTCAAACACATACATCTAAAGAGATCTGTGTGTGTGATCTATAAAGAGAAAGAGGGAAAGAGTGAGAGAAAGACAATCATAGAGAAAGTGACAAGGAGAGAGACAGATGGAGAGAGAGAGCGACAGATAGACAGAGAGACAAAGAAATAAAAAGAAAATGTTGGAAATTCTCAGCAGGTTAGAGACAGGAACTACCAGCGACAGGCAAAGAGAGACAGGCAGGCAGAGACATAGATAGACAGAGATGATGGGAAAGAGTGAGACAGTCAGACAGAGACTGAGAGAATCCCATTGGAACACAACTGGACACCGTGAGAAAGAGACAGGCACATTGAGAGACAGAGACAAACAGCAAAACAGGGAGAAACTGACAGCGAGGTAGAGACAGAGAGAGACAGAAAGTTTGAGACTGAGAGTTAGCGTCAGACTGAGTGAGGCAAAGACTCAAACACATACATATACAGAGATGTGTTTGTGTGATTTATAAAGAGAGGGAGGGACAGGGTGAGAGAAAGACAGGGACAAGGAGAGAGACAAAGAGGGAGACAGATAGAGAGAAAGATAAATAGAGAGAGACATCGAGACAAAAACAGAAAATGATCGAAATACTCATCAGGTTAGAGACAGGGACGAGCAGAGACAGGCAAAGACAGAGATGATGGGAAAGAACGAGACAGTCAGACAGAGAGTATGACAGAATCCCATTGGAACAGAACTGGATACCGTGTGAAGGAGACAGATTGAGAGACAGATACAAACTGAGAAACAGGGACAGACAGAGTGAATCAGAGAGAGGCAGACTGAGAGGGACAAAGACTCAAACATACAAATACATATACAGCTCTCTAAAGACAGAGCGAGAGGCAGAGACTGAGCGATACAGATACATTTCACAATTTCATTTCATTATCTGCTCAGATTGTCACCGAGCTACAGAAAAATGCAAACGCAACAGATGAAAATCAGTTATCACTGAGCAGAATGGGAGAAATCACTGTTTAATTAAGTAATTACCAGGAGTGTGGTTCGAACCCACGCAGGTATAAACCCATTGGATCTTAAATACAACGCCTTAACCACTCGGCCATCCTGCAGCCGTCAGCGATTGGATTCTGTCTATGTGAGAATCTGGGCTTCAACTCCACCTCCACAGACACACACAAACACATCGGGTTTCAGGGAGCATTTCCGAACATTTTTCGGAATATTGACACGGGGGCAACTCTCCTATTCTTTTTCGAGTAATGCTCTGGGACCTCTCACAACCACCCGAGTGCGCAGACGGAGCTTCAATTGAACATTTCATCCTAAAGTCAACAGTTTCAACAATGCAAATTCCCCAAATGCTGCAGTTGAGTGTTAGCCAAGATTATATGCTCAAGTCTCAGGAGTGCGACTTGAACACACAAACTCCTGATTCAGTCAAGAATGCTGCCACTGAACCAAAGCTGAGACAAAAGTTCACAGCCATATTACTTTCCCCAAGTCTTTTTTTTAAGTTCCAGGACATACCAAATTCATGGTGATGATTTCCACAGACAGTTGCACATACACATAGACATTTTTATAGATAGACAGACACAGAGACACACACACACAAATTTACACTCACCAACGGACATGCACAGATGCCTTAGACATCTCGAGGGATCGACAGGCTGAATCACTGTCGCAACTTTGGCTGATTTTTGCGATTTTCTATCCGTATGTATCGTGAATATTGCAGATTAATGAAAGAAAGGAAACAGCAGCGGCATTGAAAGGTGTGGGACGTTGTTCCGATTATCTCAGAATCAGTTTTGCAGGGCCCTCGTTAAATTGTCAAACAGAATGAAATATTCTGAGAAACGGAGTCGACAGGATTCAAATCTATGCGGGGAAACTCGAATGGATTTTTAGTCTATTGCCTTAACCACTGGGCCACGACTACTGGCTCGCTGCCTTTTTAAATGTTACTCAGTTAAAATTCAACCATCCATCTCTGTTCAGCAGACGGCCACAGTATCGTGAAAAAGTCACCGTTTGCTAAAAATCTGGAAGAGGCTGTATTTTTGCTGCTCTATATTGCTCTGGAACTTTTTAATATGAATCTACACCAAGAAACAGAAGCAAAATTCTGCCTCTTGTAAAATGCAGCCTTCACGTTAGGGAATTGAACCGTGGTCTCCCGTGAGACAGGCGGGGATATTCACCACTTTCCCACGAGGGATTTATGCGCGTGGGTTTTGTCAAAGCAATATTCGAGCTGTGAATAGAACTGGACACCATGAGAAGTCGACAGACACATTGCGAGACAGAGACAAACCGACAAACAGGGAGAGACAGACAGCGAGATCGAGACAACGAGAGACAGCAAGTGTGAGACTGAAAACGAGAGGCAGACTGAGTGAGAAAAAAACTCTCAAACACATACATCTAAAGAGATCTGTGTGTGATCTATAAAGAGAAAGAGGGAAAGAGTGAGAGAAAGACAATCATAGAGAAAGTGACAAGGAGAGAGACAGATGGAGAGAGAGCGACAGATAGATAGAGAGACAAAGAAATAAAAATAAAATGTTGGAAATTCTCAGCAGGTTAGAGACAGGAACTACCAGCGACAGGCAAAGAGAGACAGGCAGGCAGAGACATAGATAGACAGAGATGATGGGAAAGAGTGAGACAGTCAGATAGAGAGACTGAGAGAATCCCATTGGAAAATAACTGGACACCGTGAGAAAGAGACAGACACATTGAGAGACAGAGACAAACAGCAAAACAGGGAGAAACAGACAGCGAGGTAGAGACAGAAAGAGACAGAAAGTTTGAGACTGAGAGGGAGGGTCAGACTGAGTGAGGCAAAGACTCAAACATATACATATACAGAGATGTGTTTTTGTGATTTATAAAGAGAGGGAGGGAAAGAGTGAGAGAAAGACAGGGACAAGGAGAGCGACAAAGAGGGACACAGATAGACAGGAAGATAAATAGAGAGAGAGAGACATCGAGACAACAACAGGAATTGATGGAAATACTCATCAGGTTAGAGACAGGGACGAGCAGAGACAGGCAAAGACAGAGATGATTGGAAAGAACGAGACAGTCAGACAGAGAGTATGACAGAATCCCATTGGAACAGAACTGGATACCGTGTGAAGGAGACAGATTGAGAGACAGAGACAAACAGAGAAACAGGGACAGACAGAGTGAATCAGAGAGAGGCAGACTGAGAGAGACAAAGACTCAAACACACAAATATATATACAGCTCTCTAAAGACAGAGCGAGAGGCAGAGACTGAGCGATACAGATACATTTCACAATTTCATTTCATTATCTGCTCAGATTGTCACCGAGCTGCAGAAAAATGCAAATGCAACAGATGAAAATCAGTTATCACTGAGCAGAATGGGAGAAATCACTGTTTAATTAAGTAATTACCAGGAGTGGGGTTCGAACCCACGCGGGTATAAACCCATTGGATCTTAAGCCCAATGCCTTAACCTCTCGGCCATCCTGGAGCCGTCAGCGATTGGATTCTGTCGATGTGAGAATCTGGGCTTCAACTCCACCTCCACAGACACACACAAACACATCGGGTTTCAGGGAGTATTTCCGAACATTTTTCGGAATACAGACACGGGGGCAACTCTCCTATTCTTTTTCGAGTAATGCTCTGGGACCTCTCACAACCACCCGAGTGCGTAGACGGAGCTTATATTTAACATTTCATCCGAAAGTCAACAGTTTCAACAATGCAAAATTCCCCAAATGCTGCAGTTGAGTGTTAGCCAAGATTATATGCTCAAGTCTCAGGAGTGCGACTTGAACACTCAAACTCCTGATTCAGTCAAGAATGCTGCTAGTGAAACAAAGCTGAGACAAAAGTTCACAGCCATATTACATTCCCAAGCCTTTTTTTTAAGTTCCAGGACATACCAAATTCATGGTGATGATTTCCACAGACAGTTGCACATACACATAGACATTTTTACAGATAGACAGACACAGAGACATACACACAAAAATTTACACGCACCAACGGACATGCAAAGATGCCTTAGACATCTCGAGGGATAGACAGGCTGAATCACTGTCGCAACTTTGGCTGATTTTTGCGATTTTCTATCCGTATGTATCGTGAATTTTGCAGATTAAGGAAAGAAAGAAAATAGCGGCGGCATTGAAAGGTGTGGGGCGTTGTTCCGTCCATCTCAGAATCAGTTTTGCAGGGACCTGGTTAAATTGTCAAACAGAATGAAATATGCTGAGAAACGGAGTCGGCAGGATTCAAATCTATGCGGGGAAACCCGAATGGATTTTTAGTCTATGGCCTTAACCAATGGGCCACGACTACTGGCTCGCCGCCTTTTTAAATGTTACTCAGTTAAAACTCAACCATCCATCTCTGTGCAGCAGACGGCCACAGAATAGTGAAAAAGTCACCGTTTGCTAAAAATCTGGAAGAGGCTGTATTTCTGCTGCTCTATCTTGCCCTGGAACTTTTTAATATGAATCGATACCAAGAAACAGAAGCAAAATTCTGCCTTTTGTAAAATGCAGCCTCCCCCTTAGGGAATTGAACCGTGGTCTCCAGTTTAACAGGCGGGGATATTCACCACTTTCCCACGAGAAATTGATGCGCATGGGTTTTGTCAAAGCAATATTCGAGCTGTGAATAGAACTGGACACCATTAGAAGTCGACAGACACATTGCGAGACAGAGACAAACCGACAAACAGGGAGAGACAGACAGCGAGATCGAGACAACGAGAGACAGCAAGTGTGAGACTGAAAACGAGAGGCAGACTGAGTGAGAAAAAGACTCTCAAACACATACATCTAAAGAGATCTGTGTGTGTGATTTATAAAGAGAAAGAGGGAAAGAGTGAGAGAAAGACAATCATAAAGAAAGTGACAAGGAGAGAGACAGATGGAGAGAGAGAGCGACAGATAGACAGAGAGACAAAGAAATAAAAAGAAAATGTTGGAATATCAGCAGGTTAGAGACAGGAACTACCAGCGACAGGCAAAGAGAGACAGGCAGGCAGAGACATAGATAGACAGAGATGATGGGAAAGAGTGAGACAGTCAGACAGAGACTGAGAGAATCCCATTGGAACACAACTGGACACCGTGAGAAAGAGACAGGCACATTGAGAGACAGAGACAAACAGCAAAACAGGGAGAAACTGACAGCGAGGTAGAGACAGAGAGAGACAGAAAGTTTGAGACTGAGAGTTAGGGTCAGACTGAGTGAGGCAAAGTCTCAAACACATACATATACAGAGATATGTTTGTCTGATTTAGAAAGAGAGGGAGGGAAAGAGTGAGAGAAAGACAGGGACAAGGAGAGAGACAAAGAGGGAGACAGATAGAGAGAAAGATAAATAGAGAGAGAGAGACATCGAGACAAAAATAGAAAATGATGGAAATACTCATCAGGTTAGAGACAGGGACGAGCAGAGACAGGCAAAGACAGAGATGATTGGAAAGAACGAGACAGTCAGACAGAGAGTATGACAGAATCCCATTGGAACAGAACTGGATACCGTGTGAAGGAGACAGATTGAGAGACAGAGACAAACAGAGAAACAGGGACAGACAGAGTGAATCAGAGAGAGGCAGACTGAGAGAGACAAAGACTCAAACACACAAATACATATACAGCTCTCAAAAGACAGAGCGAGAGGCAGAGACTGAGCGATACAGATACATTTCACAATTTCATTTTATTATCTGCTCAGATTGTCAATGAGCTGCAGAAAAATGCAAATGCAACAGATGAAAATCAGTTATCACTGAGCAGAATGGGAAAAATCACTGTTTAATTAAGTAATTACCAGGAGTGGGGTTCGAACCCACGCGGGTATAAACCCATTGGATCTTAAGCCCAACGCCTTAACCACTCGGCCATCCTGGTGCTGTCAGCGATTAGATTCTGTCTATGTGAGAATCTGGGCTTCAACTCCACCTCCACAGACACACACAAACACATCGGGTTTCAGGGAGTATTTCCGAACATTTTTCGGAATATTGATACGGGGGCAACTCTCCTATTCTTTTTCGAGCAATGCTCTGGGACCTCTCACAACCACCCGAGTGCGCAGACGGAGCTTCAATTTAAGATTTCATCCGAAAGTCAACAGTTTCAACAATGCAAAATTCCCCAAATGCTGCAGTTGAGTGTTAGCCAAGGTTATATGCTCAAGTCTCAGGAGTGCGACTTGAACACACAAACTCCTGATTCAGTCAAGAATGCTGCCACTGAACCAAAGCTGAGACAAAAGTTCACAGCCATATTACTTTCCCAAGTCTTTTTTTTAAGTTCCGTGACATACCAAATTCATGGTGATGATTTCCACAGACAGTTGCACATACACATAGACATTTTTACAGATAGACAGACACAGAGACACACACACAAAAATTTACACGCACCAACGGACATGCACAGATGCCTTAGACATCTCGAGGGATAGACATGCTGAATCACTGTCGCAACTTTGGCTGATTTTTGCGATTTTCTATCCGTATGTATCGTGAATATTGCAGATTAATGAAAGAAAGAAAATAGCGGCGGCATTGAAAGGTGTGGGACGTTGTTCCGTCTATCTCAGAATCAGTTTTGCAGGGACCTGGTTAAATTGTCAAACAGAATGAAATATGCTGAGAAACGGAGTCGGCAGGATTCAAATCTATGCGGGGAAACCCGAATGGATTTTTAGTCTATGGCCTTAACCAATGGGCCACGACTACTGGCTCGTTGCCTTTTTAAATGTTACTCAGTTAAAACTCAACCATCCATCTCTGTGCAGCAGACGGCCACAGAATAGTGAAAAAGTCAACCTTTGCTAAAAATCTGGAAGAGGCTGTATTTTTGCTGCTCTATATTACTCTGGAACTTTTTAATATGAATCTATACCAAGAAGCAGAAGCAAAATTCTGCCTTTTGTAAAATGCAGCCTCCCCGTTAGGGAATTGAACCGTGGTCTCCCGTGTGACAGGCGGGGATATTCACCACTTTCCCACGAGGAATTGATGCGCATGGATTTTGTCAAAGCAATATTCGAGCTGTGAATAGAACTGGACACCATGAGAAGTCGACAGACACATTGCGAGACAGAGACAAACCGACAAACAGGGAGAGACCGACAGCGAGATCGAGACAACGAGAGACAGCAAGTGTGAGACTGAAAACGAGAGGCAGACTGAGTGAGAAAAAGACTCTCAAACACATACATCTAAAGAGATCTGTGTGTGATCTATAAAGAGAAAGAGGGAAAGAGTGAGAGAAAGACAATCATAAAGAAAGTGACAAGGAGAGAGACAGATGGAGAGAGAGCGACAGATAGACAGAGAGACAAAGAAATAAAAAGAAAATGTTGGAAATTCTCAGCAGGTTAGAGACAGGAACTACCAGCGACATGCAAAGAGAGACAGGCAGGCAGAGACATAGATAGACAGAGATGATGGGAAAGAGTGAGACAGTCAGACAGAGAGACTGAGAGAATCCCATTGGAACACAACTGGACACCGTGAGAAAGAGGCAGGCACATTGAGAGACAGAGACAAACAGCAAAACAGGGAGAAACAGACAGCGAGGTAGAGACAGAGAGAGACAGAAAGTTTGAGACTGAGAGTTAGGGTCAGACTGGGTGAGGCAAAGACTCAAACACATACATATACAGAGATGTGTTTGTGTGATTTATAAAGAGTTGGAGGGAAAGAGTGAGAGAAAGACAGGGACAAGGAGAGAGACAAAGCGGGATACAGATAGAGAGAAAGATAAATAGAGAGAGAGAGACATCGAGACAAAAACAGAAAATGATGGAAATACTCATCAGTTTAGAGACAGGGACGAGCAGAGAATTGCAAAGACAGAGATGATGGGAAAGAACGAGACAGTCAGACAGAGAGTATGACAGAATCCCATTGGAACAGAACTGGATACCGTGTGAAGGAGACAGATTGAGAGACAGAGACAAACAGAGAAACAGCGACAGACAGAGTGAATCAGAGAGAGGCAGACTGAGAGAGACAAAGACTCAAACACACAAATACATACACAGCTCTCTAAAGACAGAGCGAGAGGCAGAGACTGAGCGATACAGATACATTTCACAATTTCATTTCATTATCTGCTCAGATTGTCACCGAGCTACAGAAAAATGCAAATGCAACAGGTGAAAATCAGTTATCACTGAGCAGAATGGGAGATATCACTGTTTAATTAATAATTACCAGGAGTGGGGTTAGAACCCACGCGGGTATAAACCCATTGGATCTTAAGCCCAACGCCTTAACCACTCGGCCATCCTGGTGCCGTCAGCGATTGGATTCTGTCTATGTGAGAATCTGGGCTTCAACTCCACCTCCACAGACACACACAAACACATCGGGTTTCAGGGAGTATTTCCGAACATTTTTCGGAAGATTGACACGGGGGCAACTCTCCTATTCTTTTTCGAGTAATGCTCTGGGACCTCCAACAACCACCCGAGTGCGCAGATGGAGCTTCAATTTAAGATTTCATCCGAAAGTCAACAGTTTCAACACTGCAAAATTCCCCAAATGCAGCAGTTGAGTGTTAGCCAAGATTATATGCTCAAGTCTCAGGAGTGCGACTTGAACACACAAACTCCTGATTCAGTCAAGAATGCTGCCACTGAACCAAAGCTGAGACAAAAGTTCACAGCCATATTACTTTCCCAAGTCTTTTTTTTAAGTTCCAGGACATACCAAATTCATGGTGATGATTTACACAGACAGTTGCACATACACATAGACATTTTTACAGATAGACAGACACAGAGACACACACACAAAAATTTACACGCACCAACGGACATGCACAGATGCCTTAGACATCTCGAGGGATAGACAGGCTGAATCACTGTCGCAACTTTGGCTGATGTTTGCGATTTTCTATCCGTATGCATCGTGAATATTGCAGATTAATGAAAGAAAGAAAATAGCGGCGGCATAGAAACATAGAAACATAGAAAATAGGTGCAGGAGTAGGCCATTCGGCCCTTCTAGCCTGCACCGCCATTCAATGAGTTCATGGCTGAACATTCAACTTCAGTACCCCATTCCTGCTTTCTCGCCATACCCCTTGATCCCCCTAGCAGTAAGGACCTCATCTAACTCATTTTTGAATATATTTAGTGAATTGGCCTCAACAACTTTCTGTGGTAGAGAATTCCACAGGTTCACCACTCTCTGGGTGAAGAAGTTCCTCCGCATCTCGGTCCTAAATGGCTTACCCCTTATCCTTAGACTGTGACCCCTGGTTCTGGACTTCCCCAACATTGGGAACATTCTTCCTGCATCTAACCTGTCTAACCCTGTCAGAATTTTATATGTTTCTATGAGGTCCCCTCTCATTCTTCTGAACTCCAGTGAATACAAGCCCAGTTGATCCAGTCTTTCTTGATAGGTCAGTCCCGCCATCCCGGGAATCAGTCTGGTGAACCTTCGCTGCACTCCCTCAATAGCAAGAATGTCCTTCCTCAGGTTAGGAGACCAAAACTGTACACAATACTCCAGGTGTGGCCTCACCAATGCCCTGTACAACTGTAGCAACACCTCCCTGCCCCTGTACTCAAATCCCCTTGCTATGAAGGCCAACATGCCATTTGCTTTCTTAACCGCCTGCTGCACCTGCATGCCAACCTTCAATGACTGATGTACCATGACACCCAGGTCTCTTTGCACCTCCCCTTTTCCTAATCTGTCACCATTCAGATAATAGTCTGTCTCTCTGTTTTTACCACCAAAGTGGATAACCTCATTATCCACATTATACTTCATCTGCCATGCATTTGCCCACTCACCCAACCTATCCAAGTCGCTCTGCAGCCTCACAGCATCCTCCTCGCAGCTCACACTGCCACCCAACTTAGTGTCATCCGCAAATTTGGAGATACTACATTTAATCCCCTCATCTAAATCATTAATGTACAGTGTAAACAGCTGGGGCCCCAGCACAGAACCTTGCGGTACCCCACTAGTCACTGCCTGCCATTCTGAAAAGTACCCATTTACTCCTACTCTTTGCTTCCTGTCTGACAACCAGTTCTCAATCCATGTCAGTACACTACCCCCAATCCCATGTGCTCTAACTTTGCACATCAATCTCTTGTGTGGGACCTTGTCGAACGCCTTCTGAAAGTCCAAATATACCACATCAACTGTTTCTCCCTTATCCACTCTACTTGAAACATCCTCAAAAAATTCCAGAAGATTTGTCAAGCATGATTTCCCTTTCACAAATCCATGCTGACTTGGACCTATCATGTCACCTCTTTCCAAATGCACTGCTATGACATCCTTAATAATTGATTCCATCATTTTACCCACTACCGATGTCAGGCTGACCGGTCTATAATTCCCTGTTTTCTCTCTCCCTCCTTTTTTAAAAAGTGGGGTTACATTGGCTACCCTCCACTCCATAGGAACTGATCCAGAGTCAATGGAATGTTGGAAAATGACTGTCAACGCATCCACTATTTCCAAGGCCACCTCCTTATGTTCTCTGGGATGCAGTCCATCAGGCCCTGGGGATTTATCGGCCTTCAATCCCATCAATTTCCCCAACACAATTTCCCGGCTAATAAGGATTTCCCTCAGTTCCTCCTCCTTACTAGACCCCCCGACCCCTTTTATAACCGGAAGGTTGTTTGTGTCCTCCTTCGTGAATACCGAACCAAAGTACTTGTTCAATTGGTCCGCCATTTCTTTGTTCCCCGTTATGACTTCCCCTGATTCTGACTGCAGGGGACCTACATTTGTCTTTACTAACCTTTTTCTCTTTACATATCTATAGAAACTTTTGCAATCCGTCTTAATGTTCCCTGCAAGCTTCTTCTCATAGTCCATTTTCCCTGCCCTAATCAAACCCTTTGTCCTCCTCTGCTGAGTTCTAAATTTCTCCCAGTCCCCAGGTTCGCTGCTATTTCTGGCCAATTTGTTTGCCACTTCCTTGGCTTTAATACTATCCCTGATTTCCCTTGATAGCCACGGTTGAGCCACCATCCCTTTTTTATTTCTATGCCAGACAGGAATGTACAATTGTTGTAGTTCATCCATGCGGTCTCTAAATGTCTGCCATTGCCCATCCACAGTCAACCCCTTAAGTATCATTCGCCAATCCATCTCAGCCAATTCACGCCTCATACCTTCAAAGTTAGCCTTCTTTAAGTTCTGGACCATGGTCTCTGAATTAACTGTTTCATTCTCCATCCTAATGCAGAATTCCACCATATTATGGTCACTCTTCCCCAAGGGGCCTCGCACAACGAGATTGCTAATTAATCCTTTCTCATTACATAACACCCAGTCTAAGATGGCCTCCCCCCTAGTTGGTTCCTCGACATATTGGTCTAAAAAACCATCCCTTATGCACTCCAGAAAATCCTCCTCCACCGTATTGCTTCCAGTTTGGTTAGCCCAATCTATGTGCATATTAAAGTCACCCATTATAACTGCTGCACCTTTATTGCACGCACCCCTAATTTCCTGTTTGATGCCCTCCCCAACATCACTACTACTGTTTGGAGGTCTGTACACAACTCCCACTAACGTTTTGAAAGGTGTGGGACATCGTTCCGTCTGTCTCAGAATCAGTTTTGCAGGGACCTGGTTAAATTGTCAAACAGAATGAAATATGCTGAGAAACGGAGTCGGCAGGATTCAAATCTAAGCGTGGAAAAACGAATGGATTTTTAGTCTATGGCCTTAACCAATGGGCCACGGCGACTGGCTCGCTGCCTTTTTAAATGTTACTCAGTTAAAACTCAACCATCCATCTCTGTGCAGCAGACGGCCACAGAATAGTGAAAAAGTCACCGTTTGCTAAAAATCTGGAAGAGGCTGTATTTTTGCTGCTCTATATTACTCTGGAACTTTTTAATATGAATCTATACCAAGAAACAGAAGCAAAATTCTGCCTTTTGTAAAATGCAGCCTCCCCGTTAGGAAATTGAACCGTGGTCTCCCGTGTGACAGGCGGGGATATTCACCACTTTCCCACGAGGAATTGATGGGCATGGGTTTTGTCAAAGCAATATTCGAGCTGTGAATAGAACTGGACACCATGAGAAGTCGACAGACACATTGCGAGACAGAGACAAACCGACAAACAGGGAGAGACAGACAGCGAGATCGAGACAACGAGAGACAGCAAGTGTGAGACTGAAAACGAGAGGCAGACTGAGTGAGAAAAAGACTCTCAAACACATACATCTAAAGAGATCTGTGTGTGATCTATAAAGAGAAAGAGGGAAAGAGTGAGAGAAAGACAATCATAAAGAAAGTGACAAGGAGAGAGACAGATGGAGAGAGAGCGACAGATAGACAGAGAGACAGAGAAATAAAAAGAAAATGTTGTAAATTCTCAGCAGGTTAGAGACAGGAACTACCAGCGACATGCAAAGAGAGAGAGGCAGGCAGAGACATAGATAGACAGAGATGATGGGAAAGAGTGAGACAGTCAGACAGAGAGACTGAGAGAATCCCATTGGAACACAACTGGACACCGTGAGAAAGAGACAGGCACATTGAGAGACAGAGACAAACAGCAAAACAGGGAGAAACAGACAGCGAGGTAGAGACAGAGAGAGACAGAAAGTTTGAGACTGAGAGTTAGGGTCAGACTGAGTGAGGCAAAGACTCAAACACATACATATACAGAGATGTGTTTGTGTGATTTATAAAGAGTTGGAGGGAAAGAGTGAGAGAAAGACAGGGACAAGGAGAGAGACAAAGCGGGAGACAGATAGAGAGAAAGATAAATAGAGAGAGAGAGACATCGAGACAAAAACAGAAAATGATGGAAATACTCATCAGGTTAGAGACAGGGACGAGCAGAGACAGGCAAAGACAGAGATGATGGGAAAGAACGAGACAGTCAGACAGAGAGTATGACAGAATCCCATTGGAACAGAACTGGATACCGTGTGAAGGAGACAGATTGAGAGACAGAGACAAACAGAGAAACAGGGACAGACAGAGTGAATCAGAGAGAGGCAAACTGAGAGAGACAAAGACTCAAACACACAAATACATACACAGGTCTCTAAAGACAGAGCGAGAGGCAGAGACTGAGCGATACAGATACATTTCACAATTTCATTTCATTGTCTGCTCAGATTGTCAATGAGCTGCAGAAAAATGCAAATGCAACAGATGAAAATCAGTTATCACTGAGCAGAATGGGAGAAATCACTGTTTAATTAATAATTACCAGGAGTGGGGTTCGAACCCACGCGGGTATAAACCCATTGGATCTTAAGCCCAACGCCTTAACCACTCGGCCATCCTGGTGCCGTCAGCGATTGGATTCTGTCTGTGTGAGAATCTGGGCTTCAACTCCACCTCCACAGACACACACAAACACATCGGGTTTCAGGGAGTATTTCCGAACATTTTTCGGAATATTGACACGGGGGCAACTCTCCTATTCTTTTTCGAGTAATGCTCTGGGACCTTCAACAACCACCCGAGTGCGCAGATGGAGCTTCAATTTAAGATTTCATCCGAAAGTCAACAGTTTCAACACTGCAAAATTCCCCAAATGCTGCAGTTGAGTGTTAGCCAAGATTATATGCTCAAGTCTCAGGAGTGCGACTTGAACACACAAACTCCTGATTCAGTCAAGAATGCTGCCACTGAACCAAAGCTGAGACAAAAGTTCACAGCCATATTACTTTCCCAAGTCTTTTTTTTAAGTTCCAGGACATACCAAATTCATGGTGATGATTTCCACAGACAGTTGCACATACACATAGACATTTTTACAGATAGACAGACACAGAGACACACACACAAAAATTTACAAGCACCAACGGACATGCACAGATGCCTTAGACATCTCGAGGGATAGACAGGCTGAATCACTGTCGCAACTTTGGCTGATTTTTGCGATTTTCTATCCGTATGTATCGTGAATATTGCAGATTAATGAAAGAAAGAAAATAGCGGCAGCATTGAAAGGTGTGGGACGTTGTTCCGTCTATCTCAGAATCAGTTTTGCAGGGACCTGGTTAAATTGTCAAACAGAATGAAATATGTTGAGAAACGGAGTCGGCAGGATTCAAATCTATGCGGGGAAACCCGAATGGATTTTTAGTCTATTGCCTTAACCAATGGGCCACGACTACTGGCTCGCTGCCTTTTTTAATGTTACTCAGTTCAAACTCAACCATCCATCTCTGTGCAGCAGACGGCCACAGAATAGTGAAAAAGTCACCGTTTGCTAAAAATCTGGAAGAGGCTATATTTTTGCTGCTCTATATTGCTCTGGAACTTTTTAATATGAATCTATACCAAGAAACAGAAGCAAAATTCTGCCTTTTGTAAAATGCAGCCTCCCCGTTAGGGAATTGAACCGTGGTCTCCCGTGTGACAGATGGGGATATTCAACACTTTCCCACGAGTATTTGATGCGCATGGGTATTGTCAAAGCAATATTCGAGCTGTGAATAGAACTGGACACCATGAGAAGGCTATGGGACCTTTCACATCCACCCGAGTGTGCAGATGAAGCTTCAATTTAACATTTCATCCGAATGTCAACAGCTTCAACAATGCAAAATTCCCCAAGCACTGCATTTGAGTGTCAGCCAAGATGACGTGCTCAAGTCTCAGGAGTGCGACTGATACACACTACCTCCTGATTCAGTCGAGAATGGAGCCACTGAAAAAAAGCCGATACCAAAGATCACAACCGTATTATTTTCCCGAAGCTTTTTAAAATTTCCAGGACGCACCAAATTCATGGTGATGATTTCCATAGACAGTTGCACATACACAGAGACATGCATACAGACAGACATACACAGACACACACACACACAATAACCAAAAATATACACGCATCAACATAGAAACATAGAAACAAATAAATTAGTTGCAGGAGTAGGCCATTCGGCCCTTCGAGCCTGCACCATCATTCAAGAAGATCATGGCTGATCATTCAACCTCAGTACCCCTTTCCTGCTTTCTCTCCATACCCCTTGATCCCTTTAGCCGTAAGGGCCATATCTAACTCCGTTTTGAATATATCTAACGATCTGGCCTCAACAACTTTCTGCGGTAGAGAATGTCAGAGTGAAGAAGTTTCTCCTCATTTCGGTCCTAAATACCTTACCACTTAATCTTACACTGTCACCCTTGGTTCTCGAATTCCACAGCAATGGGAACATTCTACCCGCCTCTAACCTTCCAATCTCGTCAGAATTTTATATATTTCTATGGGAGCGCCTCTCATTCTTCTAAACTCCAGTGGATACCAGCCCAGTTGATCCAGTCTCTCCTCATATGTCAGTCCTGCCATCCCGGGAATCAAGCTGGTGAATCTTCGCTGTACTCCCTCAATAGCAAGGACGTCCTTCCTCAGATTGTGAGAACAAAACTAAACACAATATTCCAGGTGTGACTCCACCAAGGCTCTGTACAACTGCAGTCAGACCTCCCTGCTCCTGTACTCAAATCACCCAGCTATGAAGGCGAACATGCCATTTGCCTGCTTCACCGCCTGCTGCACCTGCGTGCCAACTTTCAATGACTGATGTACCATGACACCCAGATCAAGATATACACAGAGTGCCTTATACAAATAGATGGATAGACAGGCAGGTTCACTGTCGCTACTTTGGCTGGCTTTTGCTCCATCTATCTCAGAATCAGTTTTGCATGAACCTGGTTAAATTATCAAACAGAATGAAATATGCTGAGAAACGCAGTCGGCCGGAATCAAATCTGCACGGGGAAACCCCAATGGATTTTCAGTCCATCGTCTTAACCACTCGGCCACAACTACTGGTCCGCTGCCTCTTTAAATGTTACTCAGATAAAACTCAGTCATCCATTTCTGTGCAGCAGACGGCCGCAGAATCCTGAAACAGTCTCCGTTTGCTAAAAATCTGGAAGTAGCAATCTGATCTTGCTGTATTTTTAATGTTCTATATACTCTGGAACTTTTTAACATGAGTCGATCCCAAGAAACAAAAGTAAAACTTGGTATATTTGAAACAACTGCCTCCTCGTCGGCGAATTGAACCCCAGTCTCCCGCATGACAGGCAGGGATACTCACCACTATACTAACGAGGAACTGACAGATAGTGGCTTTGTCAGACCTGGAATCGAGATGTGAACAGAACTGGACACCATGAGAAGCCGACCGACGTATTGAGAGACAGAGACAAACCGACAAACAGGGAGAGACAGACAACGAGATAGAGACAACGAGAGACAGAAAGTATGAGTCTGAGGCAGACTGAGTGAGAAAAAGACTCAAATACAAACATATACAGAGATGTGTGTGTGTGATTTATAAAGAAAGAGAGGGAAAGAGCGAGAGAAAGACAATGATAAAGACAGTGACAAGGAGAGAGACAGATAGCGAGAGAGAGATAGAGACAAAAAATGAAAATGATGGAAATACTTATCAGGTTAGAGACAGGGGCGAACAGAGGCAGGCAAAGACATGGTCAGACAGAAATGATGGGAAAGAGAGAGCCAGTCAGACAAAGAGTCTGAGAGAATCCCATTGGGACAGACGTGGACACCGTGAGAAAGAGACAGATTGAGAGACAGAGACAAATCGAGAAACAGGGACAGATAGATTGAGACAAAGACTCAAACATACAAACGCATACACAGCTCTCGAAAGAGAGAGAGAGGCAGAGACCGAGCGACACAGATATATTTCACAATTTCATTTCATTATCGGCTCAGAGTGTCACATAGGTACAGAAAATTGCAGATTCAACAGATGAAAACCCGGTATCACTGATCGGAATGGGAGGAAATCCGTGTTAAATTAAAGAGATACCAGGAGTGGGGTACAAACCCACGCGGGAAAAGTCCATTGAATTTTAAAGCCACCGCCTTAACCACGCGGCCATCCTGGTCCTGTCACAATCTGGATTCTGTCTCTGCGAGAATCTGGATTCAACCCCACTCCCACAGACACACACATACACATCGTTTTTCAATGAGCATTTACGAAAATTTTTAGTAATATTGACACGGGGGCAACTCTCCTATTCTTTTTCGAGTAATGCTCTGGGATGTTTCACATCCATGCGAGGGTGCAGACGGAGCTTCAATTTAACATTTCATCCGAACGTCAACAGCTTCAACAATGCAAAATTCCCCAAGTGCTGCACTAGAGTGTTAGCCAAGATTATATGCTTAAGTCTCAGGAGTGGGAATTGAACACACAAACTCCTGATTCAGTCGAGACTGCTGCCACTGCAACAAAGCCGATACCAAAGTTCACAACAGCATTATTTTTCCCAATTCTTTTTTATAAGTTCCAGGACATACCAAATTCATGGTGGTGATTTCCACAGATAGTTACACGCACCAACGGAGATGCACCGATGCCTTAGACATATAGAAGGATAGGCAGTCTGAATCACTGTAGAAACCTTGACAGCTTTTTGCGTTATTCTATCTGTATGTATCTTTAATATTGCAGATTAATAAAAATCAGAAAGAGATGTCAGTGTTGAAAGGTGTGGGATGTTATTCCACCGATCTCAGGATCAGTTTTGTAGAGACATGGTTAAATTGTGAAATGCAATGAAAAATGCTGGGTATCGAAGTCTGCAGGATTCGAACCTGCATGGGGAAAACTCAATGGATTTCGAGTTCATCGCCCTAACCACTCGGCCACGACTAATGCATTTCTGCCTCCTTGAACGTTACGCAGAAACAACTCAGTCATCCATCTCTGTGCAGCAGACGGCCAAAGAATCATGAAAAAGTCTCCGTTTGCTCAAAATCAGGAAGAGGCAATCTCCTCTACCTGTATTTTTACAGTTCTATATTGCTCTGGAACTTTTTAATATGAATCTCTTCCAAGAAACAGAAGTAAAATTCAACATTTTGAAACAACTGCCTCCCCGTCGGGGAATTGATCCCCGGACTCCTCATGACAGGCGGGGTTACTCACCACTGTACAAACGAGAAACTGACGAGCATCAGTTCTGTCAGAGCAGGAATCGAGTTGTGAATAGAACTGAACACCATGAAAAGTCGACAGACACATTGAGAGACAGAGGCAAACCGACAAACAGGGAGAGACAGACAGCGAGATAGAGACAACGAGAGACAGAAAGTGTGAGACTGAGAAGGAGAGGCAGACTGAGTGAGAAAAAGACTCAAACACATACATATACAGAGGTCTGTGTGTGTGATCTATTAAGAGAGAGAGGGATAGAATGAGAGAAAGACAATGATAAATACAGTGACAAGGAGAGATACAGATAGAAAGAGAGAGATAGAGACAAAAGCAGAAAATGATGGAAACTCTTATCAGGTTAGAGACAGGGACTAACAGAGACAGACAAAGATAGACAGACAGGCAGAGACATAGACAGACAGAGATGATGGGAAAGAGTGAGACAGTCAGAAAGAGAGACTGAGAGAATCCGATTGGAACAGAACTGGACACCGTG
This sequence comes from Pristiophorus japonicus, assembly GCF_044704955.1. Lineage (NCBI taxonomy): Eukaryota > Metazoa > Chordata > Chondrichthyes > Pristiophoridae > Pristiophorus > Pristiophorus japonicus. The sequence goes on from NC_091999.1 coordinate 46,070,582, forward strand.
AGAAAGAGAGAGACACATTGAGAAACAGAGACAAACAGGGAAACAGGGAGTGACAGAAAGTGAGATAGAGACAGAGAGAGACAGAAAGTTTGAGACTGAGACGGAGGGTCAGACTGAGTGAGACAAAGACTTGAAAACATACATACACAGAGATGTGTTTGCGTGCTCCAAAAAGAGAGGGAGGCAAATAGTGATGGAATGAAAAGAAAAAGCCAGGGACAAAGAGAGAGATAAAGAGGGAGACAGATAGAGAAAAAGACAGATAGAGAGAGAGACAAAGAGGCAAAAACAGAAAATGATGGAAATACTCATCAGGTTAGAGGCAGGGAGTAATAGAGACAGGCAAAGACATGGACAGACAGAGATGATGGAAAGAGAGAGACAGTCAGACAGATAGTCTGAGAGAATCCCTTTGGAACAGAACTTGACACCGTGAGAAAGAGACAGATTGAGAGACAGAGACAAACAAAGTAAAAGGGACAGACAGAGTGAATCAGAGAGAGGCAGACTGAGAGAGACAAAGATTCAAATACACAAACACATACACAGCTCTCTAAAGGGAGAGAGAGGCAGAGACTTAGCGACACAGATACATTGCACAATTTCATTTCATTATCTGCTCAGAGTGTCACCGAGTTACAGAAAAATGCAAATGCAACAGATGAAATTCGGGTATCACTGAGCAGGATGGGAAAAAAATCTTTGTTTAATTAAGCAATCACCAGGACTGGGATACGAACCCACGAGCGTAAAAACCCATTGGATCACCAGCCCAACGCCTTAACCACCCGGCCATCCTGGTCCCGTCAGCAATTGGATTCTGTATCTGTGAGAATCTGGGCTTCATCTCCACCCCCACAGCCACACACATGCACATCGGGTTTCAGGGAGCATTTCCGATCATTTTTAGCAATATTGACAAGGGGGCAACTCTCCTATTCTTTTTGAAGTAATGCTCTGGGACCTCTCACATCCACCCGAGTGCGCAGACGGAGCTTCAATTTAACATTTCATCCGAATGTCAACAGCTTCAACAGTGCAAAATTCCCCAAGTCCTTCAGTTGAGTGTTAGCAAAGATTATATGCTCAAGTCTCAGGAGTGCGACTTGAACACACAAACTCCTGATTCAGTCGAGAATGCTGCCACTGAACCAAAGCTGAGACAAAAGTTCACAGCCGTATTACTTTCCCCAAGTCTTTTTTTTTAAGTTCCAGGACATACCAAGTTCACGGTGATGATTTCCACAGACAGTTGCACATAGACAGAGACATATATACAGATAGACAGACACAGAGACACAGTCGATTCAATCTCTCCTCATATGTCAGTCCTGCCATCCCGGGAATCAGTCAGGTAAACCTTCGCTGCACTCCCTCAATAGCAAGAAAGACCTTCCACAGATTACGAGACCAAAACTGAACACAATAGTCCAGGTGAGGTCTCACAAAGGTCCTGTACAACTGCAGTAAGACCTCCGTGCGCCGATACTCAAATCCCCTAGCTATGAAGGCCAACATACCATTTGCCTTCTTCACTGCCTGCTGGAACTGCATGCCAGCTTTCAATGACTGATGTACCATGACACCCAGGTCTCGTTGCAGCTCCCGTTTTCCAAATCTGCTGCCATACAGATAATATTCTGCCTTCGTGTTTTTGCCACTAAAGTGGATAACCTCATATTTATCCACATTATACTGCATCTGCCATGCATTTGCCCTCTCACCTAACCGGTCCAAGTCACCCTGCAGCCTCTTAGCGTCCTCCTCACAGCTCACACCGCCACCCTGTTAGTATCATCTGCAAACTTGAAGATATTACACTCAATTCCTTCATCTAAATCATTAATGTATATTGTAAATAGCTGGGATCCCAGCACTGAGCGCTGTGGCACCCCACTAGTCACTGCCTGCTTTTCTGAAAAGGACCGTTTATCCCGACTCTCTGCTTTCTGTCTGCCAACCAGTTTTCTATCCACGTCAGTACATTACCCCCAATACCATGTGCTTTAACTTTGCACACCAATACGTGTGTGGGACCTTGTTGAAAGCCTTTTGAAAGTCCAAATACACCACATCCACTGGTTGCCCTTGTCCATTATACTAGCTACATCCTCAAATAATTCCAGAAGTTTTGTCGAGCTTGATTTCCCATTCATATATTCATGCAGCTTGGACCGATCCTGTCACTGCTTTCCAAATGCGCTGCTATTTCATCTTTAATAAATTGATTCGTACATTTTCCCCACTACTGATGTCAGGCTAACCGGTCTGTAATTATCCGCTTTCTATCTCCCTCCTTTTTTAAAATGTGGTGTTACATTATTTACCCTTCAGTTCATATGAACTGATCTAGAGTCGATAGACTGTTCGAAAATGATCATCCGCTATTTCTAGGGCCACTTCCTTAAGTACTTTCCAATGCAGACTATCAGGCCCCGGGGATTTATCGGCCTTCAATCCCATCAATTTCCCGAACACAATTACCTGACTGATAAGGATTTCCTTCAGTTCCTCCTTCTCGCTAGATCCTTGGTGCCCTAGTATTTCTGGAAGGTTATGCGTTTCTTCCTTCGTGAAGACAGAACCAAAGTGATTGTTCAACTCGTCTACAATTGCCTTCTTCCCCATTATAAATTCACCTGAATCTGATTGCAAAGGACCTACGTTTGTCTTCTCTAATCTTTTTGTCTTCACATATCTATCGAACTTTATTATGTTCCCAGCAAGATTCCTCTCATAATCTATGTTCCCACTCCTAATTAAACCCTTTGTCCTCCTCTGCCGAATTCTAAATTCCTCCCAGTCCTCAGGTTGAAGGTTTTTCTGGCCAATTTATATGCCTCTTCCCTGGATTTAACACTATCCTTAATTTCCTTTGTTAGCCACGGTTGAGCCACATTCCCCGTTTTATTTTTACTCCAGACAGGGAAATACAATTGTCGAAGTTCATCCATTTGATCTTTAAATGTTTGCCATGGCCTATCCACCTTCAACCCTTTAAGTATCATTCGCCAGTCTATTCTAGCAAATTCACGCCTCATACCATCGAAGTTATCTTTCCTTAAATTCAGGACCCTAGTCTCTGAATTAACTGTGTCACTCGCCACCTTAATAAAGAATTCTACCTTATTATGGTCACTCTTTCCCAAGGGGCCTCGCACAACAAGATTGCTAATTGGTCCTTTCTCATTACACATCACCCAGTCTAGGATGGCCAGCCCTCTAGATGATCCCTCGATATACTGAGTGAGAAAACCATCCCTAATACGCTCGAGGAAATACTCCTCCACCATATTGCTACCTGTTTGGTTAGCCCAATCTACATGTAAAGTAAAGTCGCCCTTGATAACAGCTGTATCTTTATGGCACACATCCCTAATTTCTTGTTTGATGCTGTCCCCAACCTCACTACTACTGTCTGCTGATCTGTACACAACTCCACTTGCGTTTTCTTCCCTTTGGTATTCCGCAGCTCCACCCATTCATATTCCACATCATCCAAGCTAATGTCGTTCCTTACTATTGCCTTAATTTCCTCACTATTGCCTTAATTTCCTCTTTAACCAGCAACGCTACCCTACCACCTTTTCATTTCTGTCTATGCTTCCTGAATGTTGAATTCCCAGCCTTGGTCACCCTGGAGCCATGTCTCCGTGATGTCAATTATTTCATATTCAGTAATTGCTGCTTGTGCAGTTAATTCGTCCAGCTTATTACGAATACTCCTCGCATTGAGGCACAGAACCTCCAGGCTTGTTATTTTAACACACGTTGACCCTTTAGAATTTTGCTGTAAAGTGGCCCTATTTGATTTTTGCCGTGGGTTTCTCTGCCCTCCACCTTTACTTTTATTCTTTCACTTCTGCGCCCATTCTACTTCCCTCTGTCTCCCGTCGCCCTGCCATATTACTTTAAACCCTCCCCAGAAACGCTAGCATGCACTCCCCCTTGAACATTGGTTCTGGTCCTGCCCAGGTGCAGACCGTCCGGTTTCGTTCTGGTCCCACCTCCCGCAGAACCGGTTCCAAAGTCCCAGAACTTGAATCCCTCCCATCTGCACCACACTTCAAGCCACGTATTTATCTGAGCTATCCTGCGATTCCTGCTCCGACTAGCAGGTGGCGCTGGTAGCAATTATGAGTTTGCGACCTTTGAAATCCTACTTTTTAATTTAACTCCTAGCTCCCTGAATTCAGCTTGTTGTTCCTGAGACACATTGAGTCAGAGACTCAAACACGTAAAGATATACAGAGCTCTCTAAAGACATAGAGTGAGAGGCACTTCACAATCCCATTTCTTGGTCAGTTGAGAATGTGACAGAGTTACAGTTTCAACAGAAGGCACTAGGGTATCACTGAGCAGGATGGGAGAAAATCGGTGTTAAATTCAAGAGTTACCAGGAGTGGGGTTCGAACCCACGGAACTATCAACCCATTGGATCTTAAATGCAACGACTTATACACTCGGCCATTCTGGACTTGTGAACCTTCACATTCTGTCTCTGTGAGAATCTGGGCTTGAGCTCCACTCTCACAGACACATGCATACACACAGGTTTTCAGTGAGCATTTCAGAATATTTATATAAAAGTGACATGGTGGCAACTCAGTACTCTTTATCGAATAATGCTGTCGGAACATTCACATTCACCCGAGAGAGCAGATGGAGCTTCAATTTAACATTTCATCCGAAAGTCAACATCTTCAAAAATGCAAAATTCCCCAAGTACTGCACTTGAGTGTCAACCAAGATTATATGCTCAAGTCTCAGGAGTGGGACTTGAAGTCGAAAATGCTGTCGCTGAAGCAAAGCCGATATCAAATGTCACAACCGTATTATTTTCCCCAAATCTTTTTTAAAAGTTCCAGGACATACCAAATTCATGGTGATGATATCCGCAGACATTTGCGCATACACAGAGACATATACACAGATAGACAGACACAGAGACACACACACAGATAGACAGACACAGAGACACACACGCATACATAACCAAAAATATAGATGCACCAATGGACATACACAGAGTGCCTTAGACATATAGAGAGATAGACAGGCTGAATCACTGTCGCTAATTAGCTGATTTTTGCGTTTTTCTATCCGTATGTATCGTAAATATTGCAGATTAATGAAAATGAGAATAACATGTCAGTGTTGAAAGGTGTGGGACGTTATTCCATCCAACTCAGGATCCGTTTTGCAGGGACCTGGTTAAAGTCTGAAATTGAATGAAAAATGCTGAAATCCGTAGTCGGCAGGATTCGAACCTGCGCGGGTAAACTCCAATGGATATCTAGTCCATCGCCTTAACCACTCAGTCACGATTACTGCGGCTGTGTGTTTTTAAATGTTACTAAGATATAACTCAATCATCCATCTCTCTGCATCAGAACACCACAGAGTCCTGAAAAAGTCTCCGTTTCCTAAAAATCTGGAAGAGCCAATATCGTCTTGCTGTATTTTTACTCTTCTATGTTGCTCTGGAACTTTTAATATGAATCTATACCGAATAACAGAAGTACAATTCTACATTTCGAAAATGCTTCCTCCCGCATGAAAGGTGGGGATACTCACGACTATACTAACGAGGTGCTGACGGGTGTACATTTTGAGACAGCAGGAATCGAGCTGTGAAAAGAACTAGACACCATGAGAAAGAGACAGACACATTGAGAGACAGATACAAAAACAGGAACAGGGAGAGACAGACAGCGAGCTAGAGAAATAGAGAGAGAGCAAGTGTGAGACTGAGAGGGATAGGCAGACTGAGTGAAACAAAGACTCAAACACACACATACACAGATATGTGTGTGTGTGTGTGCTCCATAAAGAGAGGGAGGCAAAGAGTACAGGAAAGCCAGAGACAAAGACAAAGACATGGAAAAAGGGAGCGTCAAAGTGAGAGAGAGAGAGATAGTGAGAGGTGAGAGCGAGAGACAGAGATAAAAACAGAAAATGATGGAAATACTCAACAGGTTAGAGACAGGGTCGAACAGAGACAGGCAAAGAGAGACAAAAAGGCAGAGACATAGACAGACAGTGATGATGGGAAAGAGAGAGACAGTCAGACGGAGAGACTGAGAGAATCCCTTTGGAACAGAACTGGACACTGTGAGAAAGACACGGGCAGATTCAGAGATCGAGACAAACAGAAAAACAGGGAAAGACAGAGTGAGTCAGAGAGAGGCAGCGTGAGGGAGACAAAGACTCAAACACGCAAACACATGCACAGATCTCTAAAGAGACAGAGGTAGAGAGTGAGGCAGAGACTGAGAGACACAGATACATTTCACGATTCCATTTCTTTATCGGTTCAGAATGTCATAGAGTTACAGTAAAATGCAGATTCAACAGATTCTTACTGCAGTTGTACAGGGCCTTGGTGAGGCCTCACATGGAATATTGTGTTCAGTTTTGGTCTCATAATCTGAGGAAGGACGTTCTTGCTATTGAGGGAGTGCAGCGAAGGTTCACCAGACTGATTCCCGGGATGGCTGGACTATCATATGAGGAGAGACTGGATCAACTGGATTTTTATATATTGGAGTTGAGAAGGATGAGAGGGGATTTCATAGAAAGATAAGGATTCTGGCGGGACGGGACAGGTTAGATGCGGGTAGCTTGTTCCCGATTTTGGGGAAGTCCAGAACCAGGGGACACAGCCTTAGGACAGCCATGTCTCCGTGGTGCCAATTATATCATATTCATTAATTGGTGCCTGTGCAGTTAATTCGTCCACCTTATTACGAATATTCCTCACATGGAGGCACAGAGCCTTCAGGCTTGTCTTTTTAACACACTTTGTCCCTTTAGACTTTTGCTGTAATGTGGCCCTTTTTGAAAGGAATGACAAGGGTGTATGCGGTTACAGGAGGATGTGAGGGGAAACAAACATAATACGAGGGGAAGAGTGCATCCGCGATGGACCAGTATGAGATCAAAAAGAATGGAAATATAAGGGGAATATCTTTATCCATGTGCCGGAGAGAAGGGAGTCTAACTATATGCCCTCACCCAGTGGGAGACGGGAGCAAGGATAGCTGCGGGTTTGACAATACTACGGAAGGATGTGTCATGGGAATAAACCCTGCCCGAACCGAACCCACACATTACACCTATCATGGGCGAGGAGAATATTGTGTGGTAACTAGCCTGGGAACTTACGTTACTCCAAGACTGTCGGTGGCAGTGGGAAGAGCAAACATGACATGCCAGGAAGACAATGACATGAAATATAAGTGATGAGATTAAGCAAGGCATGGATGTTTACATGGAAGAGCAAGCACAATCAATTCACCTGTTACTTGAAGATTTAACTGAGCTCAAGAAATAACATTAAAAGATATTAAGAGCTGAAGGAGAAAGCTGAAGAACTGGACAGTGAAATAAAGGATAACCTGAAAAACCCGCCTTGGTACTTGAGATTATACATCCCTGGATAAGGATCCTTTCCCATACCCTAGTGGCAGTAAAGATAGTAATAGCCTTGAGTTGGTTGGTGATGTTATGTAACAAGTGCAAAGACAGGCGAGGCTTACCCGAGTAAAGTTACAAGATAGGGATTCGAATTATATCCCATGTGTTAGTCCTAGTGCAGCTGATAGTGGTGTTGATGCTCCTGGAAGACTGCACAGGCAGATACAAGAGATGCAGGAAGAAGAGGTTGGCCAAGGCCCGTAACCAAGAACGCAGAAAGCCTTTGCTAGATCCAAAGAGGGTTAATCAAACAAAAAAAAACGGCATGAACACCTGATCTGAGTCGTGAGTGTCCCAATCCTATCGCCTGATCAACGAAACCGAGGCGGGAGACATAGGAATCAGATTAGGATAAGGCAGGGAAAGGAAGATTGTTGTTCATGGTGGGATATTTTTAAGGTCTGGTCACCTGAAGCCTACGCAGTCCTCAAATTGATGTGGCATTTAATTGAGATAATAATGGTAGTGGAAGGGACATGTATCGTGATCCAACTATATCTGATGTGTCAGATCAGAGAGATATACAACCACGTGGTTCTAGCCGAACATCAAACAGCCTTGTTAATTATGTAATGTAGGCATGATAGGGAGGCGAATGATTTTGTAACGCGTTAGGGAAACAACCAAGACCCCCGAGCTTATGCACTGTATGTATAAAAAGAAATATAAATGGCGTGCCAATATCCCAGGGGAATGGTCAGGGGTAGTGTGTAAAGACTCCGCAAAAGATGGAACTACGAGCGATCCCAGGAATATGGACTTGATATCACCATTTCCAGCAGATGGCTCAGAACATATATGTGGTCAGCTGATTATTTAGAAATAATCAGGGATCAACAGGAGGGACTCAAAGGGCAGATTACAAATTGAAATTACAATTAATAATAACAATTGCGATGTTTTAAAATGGAGTTAAGAGGTTTTTAAAATGGATCCCACAGCCTATTTTCAGACTGTGGGGACCATGTGTGGGATGCCTTCCACAGAGGAGCAGATGTTCCAATTCATAGACCAAAAGCCTTGGGAGCTGGGCACAGACACAGATAACATAGAATTTGAATTGTATAGCAAGATAAGAGTTAATTAAAAAGAATCATAACAACATGTATTTGGAATTGCCAATTAAGGCATATCGAAGCCAGATTGGAGGAAGCGCTGTACCAATCATGTATTAATCAATCAGCATGTATTAATTCGAACTTGCGTATTTACTTAATGCTATAATCTGAAACTGTATAAAGTAATATGTCTCTGGCTCTATCTTCGAGCATTCCTTCAAGGATAGCTCCCCTGCCGGCTTGTATTAATAAAACCTGCATTTACTTTAAGGCTAACAGAATCCTAGTGGTGGGTTGAAGTTAACCCTAACAACGTTAGAGAGATCGGGAGAGGTGGAGGGACTCGAAGAGGTTAGAGAGAGAGGGAGGGGTGTAGGGCTGGAGGAGGTTACAGAGATAGGGAAGGGTGTAGGGCTGGAGGAGGTTACAAAGATAGGGAGAGGTGTAGGGGCTCAAGGAGGTTAGAGAGATAGGGAGGGGTGTAGGGCTGGAGGATGTTACAGAGATAGGGACGGGTGTAGGGTCTGGAGGAGGTTACAGAGATAGGTAGGGGTGTAGGGACTGGAGGAGGTTACAGAGATAGGGAGGGAGTAGGGGCTGGAGGAGGTTACAGAGATAGGGAGGGGTGTCGGGACTGGAGAAGGTTACAGAGAGAGGGAAAGTTGTAGGGGCTGGAGGAGGTTACAGAGATAGGGAGGGGTGTCGGGACTGGAGAAGGTTACAGAGAGAGGGAAAGTTGTCGGGGCTGGAGGAGGTTACAGAGATAGGGAGGGGCGGGGCCATCGAGGGGTTTGAACAGGAAGCTGAGAATTTTAAAATCAGCGCCTCACTGGGGCTGAGGAGGGGGGAGAAGTGCAAGAACACAACCCCCTCACTACCTACCCTGCACTAACCCCCATCATCTGTTACATCACCTGGAGTTCCAGCGACACTCCTCCCCCTCTCTCTTGGTGTTTATCTACTCACTGCCTCACTCAAAACTTATCTCCCATTGACAGTCCACGTGAGTGCCCTCGTTGTCCCAGAATTGCTCCCCGTGGACACCGACTGACCTTTTCCGTGCCTCCGCCACCCTCCTCCTGTTCCGTGACGGCCGTCAAATTCAAGTTGTGTTCCAGTCAGCAAGCAAAAGATCGGGGCGGGGGGGAGGGGAGGGTTCATATAAATTAAAACACGTGGTGGGCCGGAGGAAGAGGCTTGCGGGACCGTGTTCGGCCTGCGGGCCGTATGTTTGACACCCCTGATCTACACTGTCAAACCCTGTAAGAATTTTTATGTTTTAAAATGAGATCACCTCTCATTCTTCTAACCTGTACAGCATATAGGCCTAGTCTACTCAATCTCTCCTCACAGGACAATCTCTCCATCCCAGGTATCAGTCTGGTGAACCTTCGTTGCCATCGTCAATGGTAAGTACATCCTTCCTTAGGTAAGCAATCATAACTGTAGACAATACTCCAGGTGTCGTCTCAGCAGGGCCCTATATAATTGCAGTAAGATGTCTCGGAGCAAGTTATTATTTAAATGGAGAAAGATTGCAATGTGCCGCAAAACAGCAGGCCCTGGGGTTACTTGTGCATGAAACGCTAAAGGATAGTATGCAGGTACAGCAAGTGATCAGGAAGACCAATTGTTTTTTGACCTTTTTTGCAAAGGGGATGGAGTATAAAAGCGGGGAAGTCTTGCTGCAGCTATAGAAGGTTTTGGTGAGGCCACACCTGGAATACTGAATGCAGTTTTGGTTTCCATATTTAGGAAAGAATATAATTGCTTTGGAGGCAGTTCAAAGAAGGTTCACTAGGTTGATATAATGGATCAGCAGGTTGAATTATGAGGAAAGGTTGAGTAGTTTTGGCCTCTACTCATTGGAATTCAGAAGAATGAGAGGTGATCTTATCGAAACGTATAAGATGGGGGGAGACTGGAACTAGAGGGCATGATCTTAGAAGAAGGGGCTGCCCATTTAAAACAGATGAGGAGGAATTTCTTCTCTCAGAGGGTTGTAAACCTGTCGAACTCGCTGCCTCAGAGAACTGTGGAAGCTGGGATATTGAATAAACTTGAGACAGAAATAGTTTTTTAAATGATAAGGGGATAAGGGGTTATGGAGTGCTCGCGGGTAAGTGGAGCTGAGTCTATGATCAGATCAGCCATGATCTCATTGAATGGCGGAGCAGGCTCGAGGGGCCGTATGGCCTACTCCAGTTCCTATTTCTTATGTTCCTGTTCTTATGTTTACTATTATCCTCAACTCCTCTTGTAATAAAGGCCGACATACCATTTGTTTTCTTAATTGCTTGCTGTGCCTGCATGTTAACTTTCAGTGATTCGTGTACAAGGACACCAAGGTCCCTCTGAACACCAACATTTCCCAATCTCTCACCATTTCAAGTAGCTGTTTCCAGTCCACTTTGGCTAAACCACATCTCACTCCAGTAAAATTGGCTTTCCCCCAATTGAGAACTTTTATTCCTGGTCTAACTTTGTCCTTTTCCATAACTACCCTAAATCTAAGAGAATTACGATCAATAGCACCAATGCTCTCCCACTGATACCCCTTCCACCTGCCCAGCTTCAATCCCTAATACAAAGTCCAGAACTTCCCCCTCTCTTGCTGGGCTTGCTACATACTGGCTAAAAGGTTCAGCTAGTTGCTGACCCCTCTGCGAAGGGAAATAGGTCCTTCCTATCCACTCTATCTAGGTCCCTCATAATTTTCTACACCTCATTAACGTCTGCCCTCAGCCTCCTCTGTTCCAAAGAAAACAAACTGTTAACAGGATTGGTGGGCTGGAGAAGGTTACAGAGATAGGGATGGGTGAGACCCTGGAGAGATTTGATCACGAGAATGTGTATTTTAAAGGTTGATGCCACCAGTCATCTCGCCCAGCACAGAATGTAAATCACTACCAACAGGAAGGATGTTACTTTTACTACTACGCATGCATAATGAGAGGAAATCAATCTCTGTCCCTTTAACTAACAGCGACATGAAAAGAGGGAATGAATGACCTTTAAATACCTGGTACACTTGGAACTGAAGTGTCTGAAACTCATAATAGGAACTCATAAATGGAAATAAAATACTGACAGATGTTAAACTGTTTTGTTGACAAAGGAAATCTCAATTTAACTTTTAAAGATAAATTGTTTAACAGATGTTGAAACATACTTACCCGATGGGCCGACTAAGGATCCATCCCTCAAGCACCGTGATTTGTTGTAGAACACGCTGCACCCTCTGCCCTCCGGCCTCTGACATCTCTTCCTGTTGGTTCCCAGGGCAATCAATCACCACTCGCCAACATTACGCTGCCAGATTAAGTTGTGGGGTTCGGCGGAAGAAATAAAATGAGGCCGTGAATCTGAGTTAAGAAATAAAATTTGAAAAGCATGATTAAATGAACAAGGAGAGAAAATATAAACGAAAGGGTACAATCCTAAAGGGGATGCATGAACAGTGAGACCTGCGGGTATATGTGGACAAATCGCTGAAGGTGGCAGGACAGGTTGGGAAAGCAGTTAAAAAAGCTTGCAGGATCCTGGGCATCACAGAGTACAAAAGCAAGGAGGTTATGATGATCCTTTGTAAAACACTGGTTCGGTCTCAACTGGATCATTGTGTCCAATTCTGGGCACCGCAGATTCGGATGTGATGGCCTTAGAGAGGGTGCAGAAAAGATTGACAAGAATGATTCACGAGAATAGGGACTTCAGTTCCGTGGATTGACTGGAGAAGCTGGGGTTGTTCTCCTTGGAGCAGAGAAGGTTGCGAGGAGAATTGATCGAGGTGTTCAAAATCATGAGGGGTCCGGACAGAGTAGATTGAGAGATACTGTTCCCATTGGTGGAGGGGTCGAGAACCAGAGGAGACGGATTTAAAGTGGATGAGAAGAAGAACCAAAGACAATGGAAGAAAAATCTATTTTATGCAGTGAGTCGTTAGGATCTGGAATGCACCGCCTGAAAGGGTGGTGGAGGCAGACTCAATCACAGCTTTAAAAAGGGAATTGGATAAGTATCTGAAAGAAAACATTTGCAGGACCGGTGGGAAAGGGCGGGGCAGTGAGACTCGTTGGGAGCCGTCAAGGGCTCGACGAGCCGAATGGCCTTTCGTGCTGTAACCATTCTTTGATTGTGTGAGCAGAACTACTCTGTTCCCTGACTCAATCTAAAGCCTTCCTGATTGTGAACAACTCTGTTAAACCTGTCTACCTCAGCATTAAATATATTCAATGACCCAGCCTCCACAGCTCTCTGGGGCAGAGAATTCCACAGATTACAACCCTCTGAGAGAAGAAATTCCTCCTCATCTTAGTTTTAAATGGTCTGAGGAGAAAAGCTGCATTTGTAAATAGAACAGGATTTACTGGGATTGCTTTGGGCACTGAACCATGTTCATTCTGGCAGCTCTTGTGTGTTTCCGATTATCTTAATAACCCCTATATATGGGCTGGAGATTAATATCTTGTATAAATGTTGAACAAATTATCTTCGTTTCAAAAACAGTGTGTCGACTTTTTGATTGCTCCATGATCAGAGGAGACTAATTGATGTTCTGTTACCGACTGTTCCATTTTAGTGCTTTTTCTTAATCTAACTTACATCACTTCTCACCTAGTTCATCTTCTATTATATCAAACCCCAAACTTGTTCCGTTTGAGTACACGAGTTGTCGTTGTAATAGACTTAACTGCAGTTTAAACTCAACTGAAATCCTTTGAACCGCCCCTTTATTGAACTGTCTTGCATAAGATTTGAAATCCGTAACTATCTGTAACCTGGTTTTGGAACCGATTGAATTTTAAAATGCATCCACACATTTTGCACGTGATAGTCTGTGAAATATTCTGATATTTGTAATTGTCATTGCCACAAACTCAGCTCTCTAGCCACCGACTCAATCCCTCTCCCCAACTTGTGTCTGTGCCTGAACCGGACTGTTTGCAACCTTGGTGCCATACTTAACCCTGAAGTATGTTTTTGACCACATATCCACAGCATAATTATGAATACATATTTCCACCTCTGTAACATCGCCGTTGCCTCAGCTCATCCGCTGCTGACCCGTCATCCCTGCCTTTGTTACTTCTGGACTTGACTATTCCAACGCATTCCTGCCACATTCTCACAGGCATAAACTTGAGTTGATCCAAAATTCGGTTGCCCATGCCCTAACTCTCACGAAGTCCAGCTCACCCATCAGCCCTGTGCTCGCTGAACTACATTGGCTTCTCGTTCAGCAACGCCTTGCTTTTAAAATTCTAATACATTTTCAAAACTCTCCATGGCCTCGCCCCTCCCTAGCTCTGTAAACTGCTCCAGCCCCAACCAGCACCACACCGCCGCCCCCCCCCCCCGCCCACCCATGAGATATCTGTCTTCCTGAGCATCCCTGATTATAATTGTTCAACCATTGATGGCTTTGGTGGCTGTGCCTTCTGTTGCCAAGGCCCCATGTTCTGGAAAACCCAGCCGAAAAATTTCTGTCTAACCCGTGCTGTACCTGCCCTGGCAGTTCTTGATTGGATAGTTTAGAGCAAGCTTTTCTCTCCATCTACTCCGTGTTGCATCTTTCCACGGAGTGTTTGATAGGAGAGTGTAGGGTGAGCTTTACTCAGTATCTAACCCGTGTTGTTCCTCCCCTGGGTGTGTTTGATGGATAGTGTTGGGGGAGCTTTACATTGTAAGTAACCCGTGCTATACCTGCGCTGGGAGTGTTTGATGGGGCAGTGTTGCAAAAGTTGTACTCTCTATCTAATCCATGACGTAACTGCGATGCGAGTATTTGATGGATCAGTCTATGGGGAGCTTTACTCTCTGATTAACCCCTGCTGTGCCTATTGTGCGAGTGTTTGATGGGACAGTGTAGAGGGAGATTAACTCTGTATCTAACCAATGTTGTACATACCCTGGGAGTGTTTGGGACAGGCAAGAGGGAGATCTAAGCTTCAATAAACAAAGCTGCATCTGCCTGGGAATGTCTGGTGAGACATTGTAGAGGGAGTTTTACTCTGCATCTAACCTGTGTTATCATCATCATCATCATAGGAAGTCCCTCAGAATCGATGAAGACTTGCTTCCACACCTGAAGTGAGTTAATTGGGGCTGAACAGTCTAATACGAGAGCCACAGACTCTGTCGCAGGTGGGACAGATAGTTGTTGAAGGAAGGGGTGGGTGGGACCGATTTGCAGCAAGCTCTTTCCTCTGCTTGCACTTGTTTTCTGCATGCTCTTGGCGATTAAACTCCCGGATACACTTCCTTCACTTAGGGTGGTCTTTGGCCAGGGACTCCCTGGCCAGGGATATCAGTGGTGATCTCACACTTTATCAGGGAGGCTTTGAGGGTGTCCTTGTAACATTTCCGCTGCCCACCTTTGGCTCATTTTCCGTGAAGAAGTTCCGCATAGACCACTTGCTTTGGGAGTCTCGTGTCTGGCTTGCGAACTATGTGGTCTGCGTAGCGGAGCTAATCGAGTGTGGTCAGTGCTTCAATGCTGGGGACGTTAGCCTGGCCTAGGACGCTGATGTTGGTGTGCCTGTACTGCCAGGTGATTTGTAGGATTTTGCGGGGACATTGTTGGTGATATATCTCCAGCGAGAAAAAGTGTCTACTGTACATTGTCCATGCCTCTGAGACATACAGGAGGGCGGGTATTACGACAGCCCTGTAGACCATGAGCTTGGTTGTACCTGCCCAGGGAATGGTTAATGAGACAGTGAAGAGGAAACTTTACTCTGTCTCCAACCCACGCTGTATCTGTTCTGGGAGTGTTTGATAAGAACATAAGAACATAAGAATTAGGAACAGGAGTAAGCCATCTAGCCCCTCGAGCCTGCTCCGCCATTCAACAAGATCATGGCTGATCTGGCCGTGGACTCAGCTCCACTTACCCGCCCGCTCCCCATAACTCTTAATTCCCTTATTGGTTAAAAATCTATCTATCTGTGATTTGAAAACATTCAATGAGCTAGCCTCAACTGCTTCCTTGGGCAAAGACTTCCACAGATTCACAAACCTCTGTGAGAAACAATTCCTTCTCAACTCGGTTTTAAATTGGCTCCCCCGTATTTTGAGGCTGTGCCCCCTAGTTCTCGTCTCCCCGACCAGTGGAAACAACCTCTCTGCCTCTATCTTGTCTATCCCTTTCATGATTTCAAATGTTTCTATAAGATCATCCCTCATCCTTCTGAACTCCAACGAGTAAAGACCCAGTCTACTCAATCTATCATCATAAGGTAAACCCCTCATCTCCGGAATCAGCCTAGTGAATCGTCTCTGTACCCCCTCCAAAGCTAGTATATCCTTCCTTAAGTAAGGTGACCAAAACTGCACGCTGTACTCCTGGTACGGCCTCACCAATACTCGATACAGTTGCAGCATGACCTCCCTGCTTTTGTACTCCATCCCTCTCGCAATGAAGGCCAACATTCCATTCGCCTTCCTGATTACCTTGCTGCACCTGCAAACTAACATTTTGGGGATTCATGCACATGGACCCCCAGGTCCCTTTGCACCGTAGCATGTTGTAATTTCTCCCCATTCAAATAATATTCCCTTTTACTGTTTTTTTTCCCAAGATGGATGACCTCACATTTTCCGACATTGTATTCCATCTGCCAAACCTTAGCCCATTCGCTTAACCTATCTAAATCTCTTTGCAGCCTCTCTGTGTCGTCTACACAACCCGCTTTCCCACTAATCTTTGTGTCATCTGCAAATTTTGTTACACTACACTCTGTCCACTCTTCCAGGCCATCTATGTATATTGTAAACAGTTGTGATCCCAGCACCGATCCCTGTGGCACACCACTAACCACCGATTTCCAACCCGAAAAGGACCCATTTATCCCGACTCTCTGCTTTCTGTTCGCCAACCAATTCTTGATCCATGCAAATACATTTCCTCTGACTCCGTGTACCTCTATCTTCTGCAGTCACCTTTTGTGTGGCACCTTATCCTTTTGGAAATCTAAATATACCACATCCATCGGTACACCTCTATCCACCATTCCCGTTATATCCCCAAATAATTATAGTAGATTAGTTAAACATGATTTCCCCTTCATCAATCCATGTTGCATCTGCTTGATTGCACTATTCCTGTCTAGATGTCCCGCTATTTCTTCCTTAATGATAGCTTCAAGCATTTTCCCCACTACAGATGTTAAATTAACCGGCCTATAGTTACCTGCCTGTTCTCTGCCCCCTTTCTTAAACAGAGCCGTTACATTTGCTGCTTTCCAATCCGCTGGTACCTCCCCAGAGCCCAGAGAATTTTGGTAGATTATAACGAATGCACCTGCTGTAACTTCCGCCATCTCTTTTAATACCCTGGGATGCATTTCATCAGGACCAGGGGACTTGTCTACCTTGAGTCCCATTAGCCTGTCCAGCACTACCCTCTTAGTGATAGAGATTATCTCAAGGTCCTCCCTTCCCACATTCCCGTGACCAGCAATTTTTGGCATGGTTTTTGTGTCTTCCACTGTGAAAACCGAAGCAAAATAATTGTTTCAGGTCTCAGCCATTTCCACATTTCCCATTATTAAATCCCCTTCTGATCTTCGAATGGACCAACATTTACTTTAGTCACTCTTTTCCGTTTTATATATCGGTAAAAGCTTTTACTATCCGTTTATATGTTTTGTGCAAGTTTACTTTCGTAATGTATCTTTCCTTTATTTATTGCTTTCTTAGTCATTCTTTGCTGTCGTTTAAACTGTTCCCAATCTTCTAGTTTCCCACTAACCTTGGCCACCTTATAAGCATTGGTTTTATTTTGATACTCTCCTTTATTTCCTTGGTTATCCATGGCTGGTTATCCCTTCTCTTTCCGCCCTTCTTTTTCACTGGAATATAATTTTGATGAGCACTATGAAATAGCTCCTTAAAAGTCCTCCACTGTTCCTCAATTGTGCCACTCAGCTGTGTTTCCAGTCTACTTTAGCCAACTCTGCCCTCATCCCACTGTAGTCCCCTTTGTTTAAGCATAGTACGCTTGTTTGAGACACTACTTCCTCACCCTCAATCTGTATTACAAATACAACCATACTGTGATCACTCATTCCGAGAGGATCTGTTATGAGGAGATCGTTTATTATTCCTGTCTCATTACACAGGACCAGATCTAAGATAGCTTGCTCCCTTGCAGGTTCTGGAACATACTGTTCCGAGAAGAAATCCCGTATGCATTCTATGAATTCCTCCTCAAGGCTACCCTGTGCGATTTGATTTGACCAATCGATATGTACGTTAAAATCTCCATGATTACTGCCGTTCCTTTTTCACATGCCTCCATTATTCCCTTGATTATTGTCCGCCCCACCATGAAGTTATTATTTGCGGGCCTATAAACTACGCACACCAGTGACTTTTTTCCCCTTACTATCTCTAATCTCCACCCACAATGATTCAACATTTTGTTCATGAGAGCCAATATCGTCTCTCACAACTGGCCTTATATCATCCTTTGTTAACAGAGCTACCCCAGCTCCTTTCACTTCTTGTCTATCTTTCCGAATTGTCAGATACCCCTGTATCTTTAATTCCCAGTCTTGGCCCCCCTGCAACCACGTTTCTGTAATGTCCACCAAATCATCCCCATTTGTAATGATTGGTGCCGTCAACTCATTTATTTTATTTCGAATGCTGTATGCGTTTAGGTAGAGTGTTTTAATACTAGTTTTTGAACCATAATTTTTAGTTTTGACCCCTCCTGCAGCCCCTTTATATTTATAAATATTGTCCCTTCCTATCACCTTGTGGTTTACTCTTACCCCAGTGCTGCTCTGCTCTGTTGCCTCCTGCCTTTTGCATTCTTTCTTGGGGTCCTGTTCATCTGAGCTCTCCCCCACTCATACATCTCAGAGCCCTCTCTTGGTTCCGAATACTCCTCGCATTGAGGCACCGAGCTTTCATGCTTGCCTTTTTATTACAGTGGGACAGTGTAGAGGGAGCTTTACTCTGTATCTCACCCGTGCTGCACCTGTACCGCGAATATACGCTGGAACAGAATAGAGGGATATTTTCTCTAGATCTAACAGATCTGTATCGGCCCTGGAATTGCTGAGACAAGTTATAGGGAGATGTAGTCTGTGTCTAACCTGTGCTGTACTTGCACTGGAAACGTTTGGTGTAACAGTATAGAGTGAGTTTTATTCTATATTTAACCTGTTCAGAACAGAAAAAGTAATGTGATTGAGTACTGTAGACGTGAGTAATTGTGACCTGTCTCTTTATTCTAACTTCGGAGTGCACGTACAACATGGAAGGTCTGCTTATATACAGTGCTCCCAAGGGACGCTGGGATCCCTTGGGACTCCAACAGATGCGGCCTATTGTGGTGGTAGAATTCTGGTTACATAGGGTTGCACACATAACATCACTCCCTCCCAAAGTCAATCGTATACTTATTTGCAAGCTGAGATGATCTGGGGCTTTTCGCTCCTGAGTCGATCGTCTCAGTACAAATACAGGTGCAGGTGAGTTGGTTGGTTCTTCGCTGGACTGCTGCGCAGATGACCTTGCTGGGCTGCTGGGGATGATGAGTTCAGCTTCGTGGTCTACCATGATGTTGGCTGCCACTTGTGTGTGCGTCGGAGGGTCGAAGTTGGTTGCTTGTGGCTGTCTGTGAATCGCAGTTTGGTTTGGTCCAAATGCTTTCTGCAAGTTATTCCATTTGCGAGTTTGACCTGAAACACCCTCCTCCCTTCTTTGGCTATGGCAGTGCCAGCAAGCTATTTGGGACCATGTCCATAGTTGAGTGCAAATGCAGGGTCATTGACTTCAATATTGCGTTGCAAATTTGTGCGATCACGGTACATGCTTTATTGATGCCGCCTGCCCTCGACTTGATCATGGAGATCAGGGTGAACGAGAGAAAGCCTTGTTTTGAGCACCCTTTTCAGGAGCAGCTCAGCTGGGGAACCCCGGTGAAAGAATGGTGTCTGGTGCAGTGGCTGAGCAGGACTCGGGACAGGTGGGTCTGCAGGGATTCTTTTGACAGGTGTTTCATGCTTTGTTTGATGGTTTGGACTGCACGTTCTGTCTGGTCATTGGATGCGGGCTTGAACGGGGCAGTTGTGATGTGCTTGATCCCATTGTGTGTCATGAATTCCTTGGATTCAGCGCTGGTGAAGCACGGCCCGTTGTCGCTGACAAGGACATCAGGCTGGCCGTGCGTGGCTCGTAGGTTTTCCAGGGTGGCAGTGGACGTGCTTACAGACATTATTACACACTCAATCCAGTTGGAATAAAAATCCACAAGAACGAAGAACATTTTGCCTAGAAATGGGCCAGCAAAGTCAGCGTGGATCCTAGACCACGGTTTGGAGGGCCATGACCACAAACTTGGGTGCCCTGGGTGCATTGCTCAGTTACGAGCAAGTGGTGCATTGGCACACGCAAGACTCCAAATCTGAGTCGATATCGGGCCACCTGTATGGACATTTCGTCTTTACGCTGCTGGAACAGCTTGATCTCTTCATGCATCTCCACTGGGATGCTGGACCAGCTCCCATGGAGGATACAGTTTTTACAAGGAACAGTAAAGGACCCTGGCTGGTCCAGGTCCTCATCTGGCGGCCGTAACGGGTGACTTTTCATTTTCAAATGCATCCATCACCAAGAGCAAGTCTGCAGGCTGTGCCATTTCCACCCCAGTGGTGGGAAAAGTAGCCGACTGAAGGCATCAGTGCAGTTCTCTGTGCCTGGCCAGTGATGAATTACATACTTATATGCATACAGCGTGAGCACCCATCTTTCGATGAGAGCAGAAGCATTCGTTTTAATACCTTTGCTCTCTGTGACTAGCGATATGAGCTACTTATGGTGAGTTTCTAAATCGAACTAAAGCCCAAACAGATACTGGTGTATTTTTTCATCCCGTAAACGTATGCCAGAGCTTCTTTTTCAATCATGCTGTCGGTTATTTCGGCCTTGGACAAACTCCTGGACGCATAGGCGACCGGTTGCAATGTTCCCAATTCGTTTGCTTATTGTAACATACGCCCGACCCCGTACAAAGATGCATCGCAAGCTAGCACTAAACGTTTACATGGATCATACAGGACAAGCAGTTTGTTGGAACATAACAGATTTCGGGCTTTCTCAAAATCAGTCTCTTTTGATCTTCCCCCATGCCTAATAATCTCCCTTGTGCAGCCACATGTGTAGAGGTTCTAGCAAGGTGCTCAACCCGGGTAGGAAATTACCAAAATAATTGAGGAGCCCAGGAACGACCGCAGCTCCGTCACGTTCTGTGGTCTCGGTGCGTTCTTGATGGCCTCTGTCTTGGCGTCAGTGCGCCTGGTGCCATATGCTACGATTATTCTGCCTAAGAACTCGACCTTTGGCGCCCGGAAAGCACACTTCGAGCGTGTCAACCTGAGTCCCACATGATCTAGCCGACTTGGAACCTCTTCCACGTTCTGCATGTGCTCGATGGTGTCCCGACCTGTGACCAGTATATCATCCTGGAAAACCACGATGTGCAGCACCGACTTTAGCAGACTCTCCATGTCCCTTTGAAAAATAGCCGCGATCGATCGAATTCCAAATGGGCATCTAATGTAGATGAACAGACCTATGTGCGTGTTGATGCAGGTGAGGCCTTTTTAAGATTCCGCCAGCTCCTGCGTCATGTCGGCCGAGGTCAGGTCAATATCTTTCCTCCTGCCAGTGTCGCAAATAGATTGTCTGCCTTGGGTTGCTGGTACTGGTCCTGCAGCGAAAAATGCTTAATCGTTAATTTATAGTCCCCGCATATGCTGACCGTGACATCACCCTTGAAAACCAGAACAATCTGACTATCCCACTCGTTGAACTCCACCAGTGCGATGATGTCCTCTCATTGTAGCCTGTCTAACTCGATCTCCACTTTCTCTCGCATCATATATGTCACTGCCCGTGCCTTGTGATGGATGGGTCATGTACCGGGAATCAAATGGATCTGCACCTTCGCCCTCAAGAAACTTCCGATCCCTGGCTCAAACAACGATGGAAACTTGCTCAGAACCTGGGCACATGAGGCGTCATCGATGGATGAAAGCGCTCGGATGTCATCCCAGTTCCAGCGTAATTTTCTCAGCCAGCTTCTGCCGAACAGTGTGGGGCCATCTCCTGAAACGATCCTTAGTGGTAGTTCGTGTACTGTTCCATCATAAGAGACTTTTAATATGCTGTGCTGTCAATTATAGGGATCAGCTCTTTCGTGCACGTTTTCAGCTTGGTGTGAATGGGGCTCAGCTTGGGTCTGTCGAAGGCCGTTTTCTCATGATGGACTGACTCGCACCCATGTCCAATACTATGGATACTGGAATTCCGTTCAGTTCAACATTTAACATGATTGGTGGACATTTCCTGATGAAGGTGTGTACCACATACACTTCTGCCTCCTCGGGTTGAGTCTCTAATTCAGTTTGATCCACCATGGATCGGTCTTCCACTGCAATGTGGTGCTTTGCAGTGTTTGCAGCTCATCTGCACATTCGCTGGAGGTGCCCCATTGTTCCACAGCCTATTCACGCATAGTGTTTGAGGCTGCATTGATGGGCTCGATGATCACCTCCGCAGTGCCAACAAGCTGTTAACTGCCTCGCATTAATGATTGATGGCAGTCTCTGAGTTATCTGAGATCATGCAGCTGCAGGCGTGTACATTCTGCCATATGCATTCCTGCCTGAAAACGATGTTACTTTGTGTACAGTACTTGCCGAAACATCTGATTGCTGCGAAATTTGTTTGGTGTTATCGCTGGTGGACATAAATGCCTCGGCTATCATTATGGCTTTGCTTAGGTGCAGTGTTTCAACAGTCAATAGATTGCGAAGGATATCCTCATGGCCAATGCCAAACACAAAAAAAATTTCTTAGCATTTACTCCAGGCATCCATCAAATTCGCAATGTCCTGCAAGATGCCTTATTTCGCCGACGTAGCTCGCCACTTCCTGGCCTTCAGACCGTTGACATGTGTAAAATCGATACCTTGCCATCAGAATGCTCTCCTTCGGATTTAGGTGCTCCTGGACCAGCGTACACAGTTCTTCATGCGATTTGGTTGTTGGTTTCACTGGAGCAAGAAAATTCTTCATGAGGCCATAGGTTGTTGCCCCGCAGAGAGTGAGGAGGATCACCATTTCTTTGGCAGCATTCACATTCCCTGCCAGTTGGTCATGAAGTATTAGTCGAGTCGCTGCATGAATACATCCCAATCGTCCCCTTCTGAGAATTTCTCCAAGATACCAACAGTTCTCTGCATTTTTGCATGATGTTTCATTATCTCGTCGCCAATTGTTATGTCCAGAATAAAGTAATGTGATTGAGTACTGTAGACATGAGGATGTGTGATCTTGGTCTCTTTTTTTCTAACTCCAGAGTGCACGTACAGCATGGGGGGCCTGCTTATATACAATGCTCCCAAGTGATGCTGGGATCCCTTGGGACTCCAACAGATATGCCCTCTGATGGCGGTAGATTGTTGGTTTCATCAGGTTGCATACATAACATAACCCATGTTGTACTTGCCCTGGGAATGTCTGATGGGACAGTGTAGAGGGAGCTTTAATCTGTATCTACTCCATGTCCGTTGTACTCCGTAGAGAACGAAATCCACATTGTGACTCCAGGAGGAGCTCCTCAGCCACAGGGGAAGACGGTTGAGGAGGATTCTAGCGATGACTTTCCCAGTGGCTGGTAACAGGGAGACTTATCTGTAATTGCCACAGTCGGACTTGTCTCCTTTGTTAAAGATGGTCACGATTACTGCATCTCTGAGATCTCCAGGCCTGCTCTCCTCCTTCCAGATGAGAGAAATGAGGTCACGCATTCATGCAAATATTGCCTCTCCACCATACTTTAGTGCCTCAGTGGGGATTCCATCTGCTCCCATTGCCTTGTTGTTCTTGAGCTGGCGGATGGCCTTTTCTATCTCATGCAGGGCTGAGGTTTTGCTGAGATGTTGGCGGGTAGCATGCTGCTGGATGGAGTCGAGGACACTCGAATCAGAGGCAGAGTCTTGGTTCAGGACATCTTCGAAGTGCTCCTTCCAGCGAGTCCTGACGGCCTCAGTGTCCTTGATGAATGTTTCCTCATTCTTGGCCAGCAGTGGAGTGGTGCCTTGGGTGCTTGGGCCATAGGTGGCCTTGACTGCGATGAAGAATCCTCGCACATCATGGCTGTCGGCCAGCTGCTGAGCCTCCTTTAATTTCTCCACCGACCATCTATGCTTTAGGTCACAGGTTTTTTTCTTGGACCTGGCCTCAAGCCGTCTGTAATGCTGATTTGCTGCTCCCGAGTTGGGTTGTTGTTTTAGGTTCAGAAATACCCTGTGCTTGTGCTTAATTAGCTCTTGCATCTCCTGGTCATTCTCATCAAACCAGTCCTGGTGTTTCCTCGATCAGGCTAACATCCCCATCATCGAAGCACTGACCACACTCGACCAGCTGCATTGGGTGGGCCACATTGTTCACAACTATTTTAAGTAGAACAATAATCAGGTTCCCCCTGATTAAAGGGTGGAGGGGGGTCACACTCCAGAAACTTTCATTAAAGTGCCCCCTTGTTTTTTTGGGGGGAACCAAAAACACAAATTAACAATTCAACATAAAGGTAACTTTTGTCAAATCAAATCAAATGAATTAAAATTACAATTCTGTTCCCTCTGGAATGATGCACTCCAGTCTCTCTGGTGCTCACCTCTCATGGAAGGCCACGAGTCTACCGGTGGACACTGCATGCTCAATCTCCAGGGATACCCTGGCTCGACACATTGTTCACATGCCTGACACAAGATTCCCAAAGCAAGGCTCTACTCGGAACTCCTACATGGCAAGCGAGCCTACAGTAGGCAGAGGAAATCTTTCAACGACACCCTCAAAGACTCCTTGATAAAATTCAACAACCCCCTGATACATGGGAGTCCCTGACAAACGTCCGCCCTAAGTTGAGGAATTGAATCCGGGAGGGCTCTGAGCAGCTCGTGTCTCATCACTGAGAGCATGCAGAAACCAAGCGTAGGAGCATGCGGCAAACCAGTCTTCACCCACCCTGTCATTCAACGACTGGTTGTCCCACCTGTGACAGAGACTGTAATTCCCGTACTGGATTGTTTAGTCACGTAAGAACTCGCCTTTAGCGTATAAGCAAGTCTTCCTCGATTTTGACGGCTGCCTGTGATGATAATGATGTGTACCTAACCTGTGTTGTGCCTGTCCTGTGCATTTTTGGATTGGCTGTTTAGAGAGACGTTTACCCTGCATCTAAATTATGTTGTACTTGCCCTGGGAGTGTTTGTTCGGACAGTGTAGACGGAGCTTCACTCTGTATCTAACCCATGCTGTACCTGCACTGGGAGTGTTTAATGGGACAGTGTAGAGGGAGATTTACTCCGTATCTAACTGGTGCTGAACCTGACCTGGGAGTGTTTGATGCGTCACTGTTGATGGAGCTTTACTCTGCATCTAACATGTGCTGTACATATCCTGGCAGTGTTTGATGGGACAGTGTAGAGGGAGCTTTACTCTGTATCTAACCCGTGCTGTACCTGCCACCAGTGCGCTTGCAGCCTTCTGTAAGAGGTCGGCACCGGAGGGACTGGAGTGCATCATCAGCTCCAGCAACCAAATTTCAATTTGATTTAAGTTTACCGTCCAAAGTTTAATTGGTTTATTTTGTCGGTTATAGTTCCCCTCCCTCCTTTAATCAGGATGCATTTGATTTACAGGTCAACAACAAAATAATTGTGCTGTACGTGCCCTGGGATTGTTTCTTGGGACAGTGCAGAGGGAGCTTTATTCTGTATCTAACCTGTGCTGTGCATACCCTGGGAATACCTGGTGGGACAGTGCAGATGGATCCTTGCTATGTATTCAACATGTGCTGTACCTGCCCTGGGAGTGTTTGATGAGTCAGCGTACAGCAAGCTTTAAATTGTAACTAACCCGTGCTGTCCCTGCCCTGGGATTCTTTAGGACAGCATAGAGGCAGCTTTACTCTGTACATAACCGTGTCGTAACTTGCCCACTCCTGCTCCTGTTTCTCATGGCCCTATGTACCCAGCATGCCCCGCGGGGGAGAATGTGACGCACCCAGACTACAGGAGCTCAGTGCGCAGGCGCGGGCCCAGGCTGTGTTTAGAGCATGCGCAGTGCGTGTAATGGCGGAGGAGACATCTTTTTCAGAGGTTCTTGAGAACTGTTCATTTCGGCGGGGCGGAGGGGAATAATCGACCAGCAGGGAGTCGTGGAGGCTTCATAAAGAACCGGTGCCCGCCGCATGCCCGGAATAATAACCGGAATATCGGCGGTTGCAGCTTCGGGGCTTTCGCCCTGTCACAGGACCCGGCTAACGGCGGCCATCTTCGTGCAGGAAGGCAGGTTCAGCGCTCCGCCATCTTGATTCAGTGAGTAGCAGAGCGCATGCGCAGCCATCTTGGTGCAGGAACAAAGTGAATGATGCCAGTGTCAGGAACTGAACCCAGCCAGAGTCAGTACCTTCAGGGGAGGGGAACCAGTGAGTGTAGAACTGAACCCAGCCAGAGTCAGTACCTTCAGGGGAGGGGAACCAGTGACTGTACAACTGAACCCAGCCAGAGTCAGTACCTTCAGGGGAGGGGAACCAGTGAGTGCAGAACTGAACACAGCCAGAGTCAGTACCATCAGGGGAGGGGAACCAGTGAGTGCAGAACTGAACCCAGCCAGAGTCAGTACCTTCAGGGGAGGGGAACCAGTGAGTGTAGAACTGAACCCAGCCAGAGTCAGTACCTTCAGGGGAGGGGAACCAGTGAGTGTAGAACTGAACCCAGCCAGAGTCAGTACCTTCAGGGGAGGGGAACCAGTGTGTGTAGGACTGAACCCAGCCAGAGTCAGTACCTTCAGGGGAGGGGAACCAGTGAGTGTAGAACTGAACCCAGCCAGAGTCAGTACCTTCAGGGAAGGGGAACCAGTGAGTGTAGAACTGAACCCAGCCAGAGTCAGCACCTTCAGGGGAGGGGAACCAGTGAGTGTAGAACTGAACCCAGCCAG
This sequence comes from Pristiophorus japonicus, assembly GCF_044704955.1. NCBI lineage: Eukaryota > Metazoa > Chordata > Chondrichthyes > Pristiophoridae > Pristiophorus > Pristiophorus japonicus. Next base: position 46,097,146 of record NC_091999.1, read on the forward strand.
AGTCAGTATCTTCAGGGGAGGGGAACCAGTGAGTGTAGAACTGAACCTAGCCAGAGTCAGCATCTTCAGGGACCAGTGATTGATTGTTGCCGCGGCCCCGCCCCCCGCCACTGATTGCGGGCGGTTGGGGGGTTTGTTGGTGGGCTCCGCTCGCAGCCTTTGAGCTCGGGGCCCAGGTGAGGCGAGGCGGAGTTGTGCGCAGACGTGGGGACAGCCTATTGTGGGAGATTAGCTGCGGACAGACGACGTTTTGCCCCCCCGCGGAGGATGGATGATCAGCCCGGGCAGTGCGCCCAGCCTCCCTGAGGACTCACAGACTCACGGACACGCGCGGGCGGTGAGATTTGCCGCTGAGTCGGCGGGTGGGGCACCTTCGGGCGGGGACGGGCCTTGGTTACTGTCGGGGGTTGCCGGGAGTTTGGCCGCCATCTTTGGGCAGCACGGGTCCGCCCGCCACGGGGAGCAGGGAGCAACACGGGCGGGGCTTCCTCGACGTCACAATACTTTCCATTGTCCCGCTGCAGGGCAGGGAGCATGCGCGGCGGCCATCTTACTGCAGGGAGCAGGTGCAGGATGGGGACCAGTGACATGAACACATGAGAACATCAGAAATAGGAGATGAGTCGGCCCTTTGGCCCCTCGAGCCTGCTGCCATTCAATAAGATGATGACTGCAGCATCTGGGGTGGTTCTCCTTGGAGTAGTGAAGATGAAGGGCAGGTTTAACAGGTGCTCACAATCAGGAAGGCTTTAGATTGTATCAGGGAACAGAGTGGTTCTGCTCACACAATCAGAGAATGGTTACAGCACGGAAGGCCATTCGGCCCGTCGAGCTCTTGCCTGCTCCCAGCTAGTCCCACTGACCCGCCCTTTCCCCAGTCCTGCAAATGTTTTCTTTCAGATACTTATCCAACTTTTTTTTTTTGAAAGCTGTGATTGAGTCTTCCTCCACCACCCTTTCAGGCCGTGCTTTCCGGATTCTAACCGCTCGCTGCATAAAATAGATTTTCTGATGTCACCTTTGGTTCTTTTGCCATTCACCTCAAATCCATCTCCTCTGATTCTCCACCTTTCTGCCAGTGGGAACAGTAGCTCTCTATCTACTCTGTCCGGACCCCTAATGATTTTGAACACTTCTATCAATTCTCCTCTCAACCTTCTCTGCTCCAAGGAGAACAACCCCAGCGTCTCCAGTCAATCCACGTAACCGAAGTCCCTCATCTCATGAATCATTCTTGTCAATCTTTTCTGCACCCTCTCTGAGGCCTTCACATCCTAATGTGCGGTGCCCAGAATTGGACACAATGCTCCAGTTGAGACCGAACCAGTGTTTTACAAAGGTTCAACATAACTTCCTTGTCCAGCAACCTGTAAGCTTTTTTAACTGCTTTCTCAACCTGTCCTGCCACCTTCAGTAATTTGTGCACATATACCTGCAGGTCTCACTGTTCATGCATCCCCTTTCGGATTGTACCCTTCAGTTTATATTGTCTATCCTTGTTTATTTCATCATGCTTCTCCAATTTTATTTCTTCACTTAGGTTCACGGTCTTGTTTTATTTCTTCCTCCAAGCCCCTCAACTTGATCTTGCAGTGTAATGTTGGCGAGTGGTGATTGATTGTCCTGGGAACCAACAGGAAGAGAGGTCAGGGGCCGTTGGGCCAAGGGAGCAGCGTTTTCTGCAACCAATCGCAGTGCTTGAGGGGTGGATCCTGAGTCGGCCTGTCAGGTGAGTCTGTGTGAACCCCTGTTAAATAATTTATCTTTTAAAAATTAAATCGAGATTTCTTTTGTTAACAAAACAATGTAACATTGCTCAGTACTTTGTTTTCCTGGAGTTCCTATCATGAGTTTCTGACACTTCAGTGCCAAGATAATCAGGTGTTTAAAGGTCATTCATTTCCCTCTTTCCATGACACTGTTAGTTAAAGGGACAGAGATTGATTTCCCCGCATTATGCATTCGTAGTAGTTAAAGTAACATCCTTCCTGTTAGTAGTGAGTTACATTCTGTGCTGGGCGAGATGGCTGGTGGCATCAGCCTTTAAAATACGCATTCTCTTGTTCAACTCTCTCCAGGGTCTCACCCTTCGCTATCTCTGTAACCTCCTCCAGCCCACCAACACTCTTAATAGTTTGTTTTCTTTGGAACAAAGGAGGCTGAGGGGAGACTTTAATGAGGTGTATAAAATTATGAGGGGCCCAGATATAGTGGAGAGGAAGGACCTATTTCCTTTCACAGAGGGGTCAGCAACCAGCAGAACTTTTTTGCCAGTACGTAGCAAGCCCAACAAGAGAGGGGGAAGTTCTGGACTTAGTATTAGGGACTGAAGCTGGGCAGGTGGAAGGGGTATCAGTGGGAGAGCATTGGTGCTTGTGATCGTAATTCAGTTAGATTTAGGGTAGTTATGGAAAAGGACAAACATAGACCAGGAATAAAAGTTCTCAATTGGGGAAAAGCCAATTTTACGAAGCTGAGATGTGATTTAGTCAAAGTGGACTCGAAACAGCTATTTGAAATGGTGAGAGATGGGGAAACTTTGGTGTTCAGAGGGACCTTGTATGTCCTTGTACACGAATCACTGAAAGTTAATATGGAGGTACAGCAAGCAACGAAGAAAGCAAATGGTATGTTGGCCTTTATTACAAGAGGATTTGAGTGCAGGAGTAAAGATGTCTTACTGCAATTATATAGGGCCCTGGTGAGACTGCAGCTGGAGTATTGTGTACAGTTTTGGCTGCTTACCAAAGGAAGGATGTACTTGCCATTGAGGATGGCAACGAAGGTTCACCAAACTGAATTCCTGTGGTGGGAGGAGTGTCCTATGAGGAGAGATTGAGTAGACCTAGGCACATATTCTCTAGAGTTTAGAAGAATGAGAGATGATCTCATTGAAACATACAAAATTCTTACAAGGCGTGACAGGATAGATGCAGGGAGGATGTTTCTGGCTGAGGAGTCTAGAACCAGGGGTCACAGTCTCAAAATAAGGGGTTGGCCATTTAGGACTGTGAAGAGCAGAAACGTATTTACTCATTAATCTTTGCAATTCTCTACCCCAGAGGGCTGTGGAGGCTCTGCCTTTGAGCATATTTAAGACAGAGATCGATAGATTTTTGTAAATTTAGGGAATCAAGGGATATGGAATAGTGCAGGAAAGTGGAGTTGAGGTAGAAGATCAGCCATGATCTCATTGAATGGCAGAGCAGGCTCGAGGGTCCGAATGGCATACTCCTGCTCTGAAATCTTATGTTCTTATGTTGAAGTTAAATCAGTCTCAGAGCAGTGGGAGACATTCAACGAGGAGATAATGAGGGTTCAGAGGAAGTATGTTACCTTCAAGAAAAAGGGTGGGACTAATAAATCTAGAGCCCCCTGGATATCAACATAAGAAATAGGGGCAGGAGGTGGCCATAAGGTCCCTCGAGCCTGCACCGCAATTCAATGAGATCATGGCTGATCATCGCCCTCAACTCCACTTTCCCGCCTGATCTCCATATCCCTTGATTCGCTTAATATACAAAAATCTATCAATCTCAACCTTGAATAGACTAAGCATCCACAGCCCTCTGGGGGAGAGAATGCCAAAGATTCACAACCCTCTGAATGAAGAAAATTCTCCTCAATTCTGTCTTAAATGGCCTACCACTTATCCTGAGACTGTGCCCCCTCGTTTGCGACAGTCCAGCCAGGGGAATCAACCACTCAGCATCTAACCTGTCAGTACCCTTCAGAACCTTGTATGTTTCAATGAGGTCACCTCTCATTATTCTAAACTTGAGAGTGTATAGGCCCATTCTACACACTATCTCATCATAAGACAGCCCAGGAATCAATCTTGTGAACCTTTGTTGCACAGTGTCCAAGGCAAGTGGTTCCGTCCTTCGATAAGGAGACCAAAACTGTGCCCAGTACTCCAGGTGTGGTCTCACCAAGACCCTGTACAATTGTAGCAAGACCTCCTTACTCTTATATTCTAACCCCTTGCAATAAAGGACAAACCATTTGCCTTCCTTATTGCTTGCATACCTGCATGCTCACTTTCTGTGTGTCTTGCACACGGGCACCCCAAATCTCTCTAAACACCAAAGTTTAAAAGTTTCTCATAATTTAAAAGATATTCTGTTCTTCTGTTTTTCCTACCAAAGTGAATAACCTCACATTTCCCTACATTATACTCCATCTGCCACCTTACTGCCCACTCACATAATCTATCTATGTATATCGTGCAGACTCTTGTGTTCTCACAGCTTACTGTCCCACCTAGTTTTGTATCATCAGCAAATTTGGATACATTACACTCGGTCCCTTCATCTAGGTCATAAATCATAAAATCATCGAAATTTACAGCATGGCAGGAGACCATTTCAGCCCACTGTGTCCGTGCCGGCCAACAAACAGCTATCCAGCCTAATCCCACTCTCCTGCTCTCGGTCCGTAGCCCTGTCGGTGATGACAGTTGAAGTGCACATCCAAGTATTTTTCAAATGTGCTGAGTGTTTCTGCCTCTACCACCCTTTCAGGCAGTGAGTTCCAGACCCCCACAAACCTCTGGGTGAAGAAATTTCCCTTCGTATCTCCTCTGAACCAATTACTTTAAATCTGTGCCTCCTTGTTATTGACCACTCTGCCACAGGAAACAGGTCCTTCCTATCCACTCTATCCAAGCCCCTTATAATTTAATACTTTCATCAGGTCTCCCCTCAGTGTCCTCTGATCCAAAGAAAATGGACTCTGCATCTCCAATCTTTCCTCATCGCCAAAATTCTCCAGTCCAGGCAACATTCTTGTAAATCTCCTCTGTACCCTTTCCAGTACAATCACATCTTTCCTGTAATGTGATGACCAGAACTGCACACAGTATTCCAACTGCGGCCTAACCATTTCAAGCATAACCTCCTAGCTCTTGTATTCCATGCCTCGACTAATACAGGCAAGTATTCCATATGCCTTCTTAAACACCTTATCGACCTGGCCTGCCACTTTCAGGGATCTGTGGACCTACACTTCAAGGTCCCTTTGTTCCTCTACAATTTTCAGTGTTGTAGCATTTAATGTGTAATCCCTTGCCTTGTTAGACCTCCCCAAATGCATTACCTCACACTTATCTGGATTAAATTCCATTTGCCACTTTACTGCCCACCTGAAAAGTACATTTATAGTTTCCTGCAGTGTGCAGTTTTGTTCTTAATTCTCAACCACACAGCCTATTTTAGTTTCACCTGCAAACTTCTTAATCATACCCCCAACATTGAAGTCCAAGTCATTGATATATACCAGAAAAAACAAGGGACCCAGCACTGAGCCCTGCAGAACCCCACTGGAAACAGCCTTCCAGTCACAAAAACCCCGAATGGCCCACTCCTGCAACTATTTTCTATGTTTCTATGACCCAACTTCCACAGCTCTCTGAGGCAGCAAATTCCACAGATTTACAACCCTTTGAGAGAAGACATTTCTCCTCATCTCAATTTTAAATGGGTGGCCCCTTATTCTAAGATTATGCCCTCTAGTTCGAGTCTCCCCCATCAGTGGAAACATTCTCTCTGCATCCACCTTGTCCGCCCCCCTCATAATCTTATACGTTTCGATAAGATCACCTCTCATTCTTCTGAATTCCAATGGGTAGAGGCCCAAACTACTCAACCTTTCCTCATAAGTCATCCCCCTCATCCCCGAAACCTTCTCTGAACTGCCTCCAAAGCAAGTATATCTTTTCAGAAACATGGATCAGGAATGCCAAGATTCTATTCGCTTTCCTGATCACTTGCTGTACCTGCATACTATCCTTTTGTGTTTCATGCACAAGTGCCTCCAGGTCCCGCTGTACTGCAGCACTTTGTAATCTTTCTCCATTTAAATAATAACTTGCTCTTTGATTTTTTTTCTGCCAAAGTGCATGACCTCACACTTTCTAATATTATACTCCATCTGCCAAATTTTTTCCCATTCACTTAGCCTGTCTATGTCCTTTTGCAGATTTTATGTGTACTCACATATTGCTTTTCCTCCCATCCTTTGTATCGTCAGCAAACTCGGCAACATTACATTCAGTCCCTTCTTCCAAGTTCTTGAATATAGAATGTAAATATTTGGGGTCCCAGCACTGATCCCTGCAGCAACCCACTAGTTACTGGTTGCCAACCAGAGAATGAACCATTTATCCGACACTCTGTTTTCTGTTAGTTAGCCAATCCTCTATCCTTGCTGATATATTACCCCCAACCCTGTGAACTTTTACGTGGCACCTTGTCAAATATCTTCTGGAAGTCCAAATACACCACACTCACTGGTTCCCCTTTATCGACCCTGTTTGTTACATCCTCAAAGAATTCCAGCAAATGTGTCAAACATGCCTTCCCCTTCATAAATCCATGCTGACTCTGCCTGACCAAATTTTGCTTTTCCAAATATCTTGCTACTGCTTCTTTAATGATGGACTCCAACATTTTCCCAACCACAGATGTTAGGCTAACTGGTCTATAGTTTCCTGCTTTTTTTCTGCCTCCTTTTTTAAATAAGGACATTACATTTGCAGTTTTCCAATCACTGGGACCTCCCCAGAATCCAGGGAATTTTTTGTAAATTACAACCAATGCATCCACTGTCCCTGCTGCGACTTCTCTTAAGACCCCAGGATGCAAGCCATCAGCTCCAGGGGATTTATCCGCCTTTAGTCCCATTATCTTACTGAGTACCACCTTCTTAGTGATTGTGTTAAGTTCCTCCCCCCTGTAGCCCCTTGACTGTCCACTGTTGGGATATTGTTAGTGTCCTCGGCCGTAAAGACTGATAGAATATATTTGTCAGAATTTCTGCCATCTCCATGTTCCCCATCACTAATTCCCCGGTCTAGTCCTCTGAGGGACCAACATTGACTTTAGCCACAATTTTCCTTTTTATATACCTATAGAAACTCTTGTTATCTGTTTTTATATTTTGTGCTAGTTTACTTTCATAGTCTATCTTCCCTTTCTTAATCATTTTTTTAGTCATTCTTTGCTGGCTTTTAAAAGCTTCCCAGTCTTCTGTCCTCCCACGAGTTTTGGCCACTTTGTATGCCCTTGTTTTTAATTGGATACCGTCCTTTATTTCTTGAGTTAGCCACGGATGGCTATCTTTTCTTTTACACCCTTTCATCCTCACTGGAATATATTTTTCTTGAGAGTTGTGCAATCAATATCTCCTTAAATGTACACCACTGTTCATCAACCGTCCTACACTTAAATCTATTTTCCCAGTCCACTTTACCCAACTCTGCCCTCATACATGCATAGTCTCCTTTATTTAAGATTAGTACGCTGGTTAGAGATCCAACTTTCTCACCCACCATCTAAATTTCAAATTCAGATCATGCTATGATCACTCATTCCAAGAGATCCTTTACTCGGAGATTGTTTAGTAATCTTGTCTCATTACACAGGACCAGATCTAAGATGGCCTGCCCCCTGGTTGGTTCCGTTACATACTGCTGAAGGAACCCGTCCCTTATGCACTCTATGAACTCCTCCTCAAGGCTACCCTGACCAATTTGATTTGTCCATTCAATATGGAGGTTAAAATCACCCATGATTATTGCTGTTCCCTTTTTACAAGCCCCCACTATTTCCTGGTTTATGCGCTGACCAACAGAGTAGCTCTTGTTAGGGGGCCTATCGACTACACCCACCAGTGACTTTTTCCTCTTATTGTTCCTTATCTCCACCCAAACCGTTTCAACATCCTGATCATTTGAGCCAATATTGTTTCTTACTATTGCAGTGATTCCATCCTTTATCAATAGAGCTACTCCACGTCCTTTTCCTTTCTTTCTGTCCTTCCGGAATGTCCAGTACCGCTAAATATTTAATTCCCAGACCTGGTCACCTTGCAACCACGCCTCTGTAATGGCTATCAGATCATACCCATTTGTATCTATTTGTGCCATCAACTCATCTATTTTGTTTCAAATGCTATGTGCATTGAGACAAAGTGTTTTTTTACACTTTTTTCCTGCTTGTTTCCTCTCTCCTTCAAACTCACTTTCTTTATTTTTGCTTTCTAATTCCAGCTTTACTCCCCTCCCTACTGAATCTATTTTCAGGTTCCCATCCCCCTGCCAAGCTAGTTTAACCCCTCCCCAAAAGCACGAGCACACCCCACCGTGAGGATATTGGTCCCGGCTCTGTTGAGGTGCAACCCATCTGGTTTGTCCATGTCCCACCTCCCCCAGAAGCGGTCCCAGTGCCTCAGGAAAGTAAAGCCCTCCCGCCTGCACTATTTCTCCAGCCAGGCATTCATCTGCTCTATCCTCCTGTTTCTGTAGTCACTAGCTCGTGACATCGGGAGGAATTCGGAGATTACTACCCTTTGAGGTCCTGCTTTTTAATCTCTCTCCTAGCTCCCTAAACTCTGCCTGCTGGAGAGCGGAGGGATGGGAAACAGTGAGTGTGGAATTGAAAACAGCCGGAGTTAGTGCCTTCAGGGACGGGGCAGATGGGAGGGAGGGGAACCAGTGAGTATACAACTGGACCCAGGCAGAATCAGCACCTTCAGGGGAGGGGAACCAGTGAGTGTAGAACTGAACCCATCCAGAGTCAGTACCTTCAGGGGAGGGGAACCAGTGAGTGTGGAACTGAACCCACCCAGAGTCAGTACCTTCAGGGGAGGGGATCCAGTGAGTGTAGAACTGAACCCAGCCAGAGTCAGCACCATCAGGGGAGGGGAACCAGTGAGTGCAGAACTGAAACCAGATAGATTCAGCAACTTCAGGGGAGGAAAGGAGAGGCAGTTGAGAGGAGGTTGATTCCGGAGATGAGAGGGTTGACTTATAAGGAAATATTGAGTCGGGATAAATGGTTCATTCTCAGTTTGGCAATCAGTAACTAGCGGGTTGCCGCAGGGATCAGTGCTGGGACCCCAACTTTTTACAATCTATATTAACGACTTGGAAGAAGGGGCCGAGTGTAGTGTAGCCACATTTGCTGATGATACAAAGATGGGAGGAAATGCAATGTGTGAGGAGGACACACAAAATATGCAAAACCACATTGACACGCTAAGTGAGTTGGCAAAAACTTGGCAGATGGAGTATAATGTTGGAAAGTGTGAGGTCATGCACTTTAGCAGAAAAAACAATCACATATCAAATTATTATTTAAAATGGAGGAAGATTGCCAAGTGCTTCTGTACAGCAGGACCTGGGGGGACTTATGCATGAAACACAAAAGATCAGTATGCAGGTACAGCAAGTGATCAGGAAGGCCAATGGAATCTTGGCAATTATTACAAAGGGGATGGAGTATAAAAGCTGGGAAGTCTTGCTACAGTTGTACAGGGTATTGGTGAGGACACACTTGGAATATTGCGTGCAGTTTTGGTTTCCATATTTACGAAAGGATATACTTGCTTTGGAGGCAGTTCAGAGAAGGTTCACAAAGCTGATTCTGGAGATGAGGGGGTTGACTTCTGAGGAAAGGTAGAATATGTTGGGCCTACACTCATTGGAATTCAGAAGATAGAAAAGTGATCTTATCGAAACATATAAGATTATGAGGGGGCGTGACAAGGTGGATGCAGAGAGGATGTTTCACTGATGGGGGAGACTAGAACTAGAGGGCATAATCTTAGAATAAGGGGCCTCCATTTAAAACTGAGATGAGGAGAAATTTCTTCTGAGGGTTGTGGATGTGTGGAATTCACTGCCTCTGAGAGGTGTGGAAGCTGGGACATTGTATAAATTTCAGACAGAATTAGACACTTTCTTAAACAATAAGTGGTTATGGGGAGTGGGCAGGGAAGGGGACCTGAGTCCATGATCGGATCAGCCATGATGATATTAAATGGCGGAGCAGGTTCGAGGGGCCACATGGCTTACTGCTGCTCCTATATCGTATGTTACCCAGTGAGTGCAGAACTGAAACCAGACAGAGTCAGCATCTTCCAGGGAGGAGAGGGGAACGAGTGAGTGTAGAACTGAACCCAGCCAGAGTCAGCACCTTCAGGGGAGGGGAACCAGTGAGTGCAGAACTAAACCCAGCCAGAGTCAGTACTTTCAGGGGAAGGGAACCAGTGAGTGTAGAACTGAACCCAGCCAGAGTCAGTACCTTCAGGGGAGAGGAACCAGTGAGTGTGGAATTGAACCCAGCCAGAGTCAGTACCTTCAGGGGAGCGGAACCAGTGAGTGTAGAACTGAACCCAGCCAGAGTCAGTACCTTCAGGGGAGAGGAACCAGTGAGTGTAGAACTGAACCCAGCCAGAGTCAGTACCTTCAGGGGAGAGGAACCAGTGAGTGTGGAATTGAACCCAGCCAGAGTCAGTACCTTCAGGGGAGGAGAGAGATGGGTGGGAGGGAAATGAGTGATTGTCGAACTGATCGCAGCCAGATTCTACACCTTCAGGGAATGAGAGGGGAACCAGAGAGTCTATATCTGAACCCAGCAAGAGTCAGCACCCTAAGGGGAGTGGCAGATGGGAGGGAGGGGTACCAGTGAGTGCAAAATGGATCCCAGCCAGAGTTAGCACCTTCAGGGCAGGGGAACCAGTGAGTGCATAACTGAAACCAGATAGATACAGCATCTTCAGCGGTGGAGAGGGGAGGCAGTTCAGAGAAGGTTTACGAGGTTGATTCTGGAGATGAGGGGATGGACTAATGAGGAAATGTTGAGGAGGTTGGGGGCAATATATTAGCATGGATTGAGGATTGGCTAACTGACAGAAAACAGAGAGTCGGGATAAATGGTTCATTCTCGGGTTGGCAACTCGTAACTCGTGGGGTGCCGCAGGGATCAGTGCTGGGACCCCAACTATTTACAATCTATATTAACGACGTGGAAGAAGGGACTGAGTGTAACGTAGCCAGGTTTGCTGACGATACAAAGATGGGAGGAAAAGCAATGTGTGAGCACACAAAAAATCTGCAAAAGGTCATAAACAGGCTAAGTGAGTGGAAAAATTTGTCAGATGGAGTACAATGTTGGAAAGTGTGAGGTCATGTACTTTGGCAGAAAAAAAAATCAAAGAACAAGTTATTATTTAAATGGAGAAAGATTGCGAAGTGCTGCAGTACAGCGGGACCTGGAGGTACTTCTGCATGAAACACAAAAGAATAGTATGCAGTTACAGCAAGTGATCAGGAACGCCAATGGTATCTTGGCTTTTATTGCAAAGGGGATGGAGTATACAAGCAGGGAAGTCTTGCTACAGCTATATAAGGTATTGGTGAGGCCACAGCTGGACTACTGCGTGCAGTTTTGGTTTCCATATTTACGAAAGGATATACATGCTTTGGAGGCAGTTCAGAGAAGGTTCACGAGGTTGATTGCGGGGATGAGGGGGTTGACCTATGAGGTTGAGTAGGGTGGGCCTCTACTCATTGGAATTCAGAAGAATGAGAGGTAATCTTATCGAAATGTATAAGATTATGAGGGGTTTTGACAAGGTGGATGCAGAGAGGATATTTCTACTGATAGGTGAGACTAGAACTAGAGGGCATAATCTTCGAATATGGGGCCGCCCATTTAAAACAGAGATGAGGAGAAATTTCTTCTATCAAACGGTTGTAAATCTGTGGAATTTGCTGCCTCAGAGAGCTGTGGAAGCTGGGACATTGAATAAAATTAAGACAGAAATCGACAGTTTCTTAAACGATAAGAGATTATGGGGAGCAGGCCGGTAAGTGGAGCTGAGTCCATGATCAGATCAGTCATGATCTTATTGAATGGCGGAGCAGGCTCGAGGGGTGCTATAGCCTACTCCTGCTCCTATTTCTTGTGTTCTTCTGTTCCCTGCCCGCTCCCCATAACCACTTATCACCTTATTGTTTAGAAACTGAGCCATTTTGAGGAGGGTCCAGTGATCCTGCTGGGAAATGCATGTGTGAGGCCTCAGGTGAGGACAGTGGAATAGCCTGTCGACACTCACTGTCGAGGTTCACACATGCAGATCGGGCACATGGGACATATATTGGAGAGAAACTGGTGAATGTAGAATTGAACCCAGCCAGAGTCAGCACCTTCATGGGAGGAGAGGGAGGGGAACCAGTGAGTGTAGAACTGAACCCAGCCAGAGTCAGTATCTTCAGGGGAGGGGAACCAGTGAGTGTAGAACTGAACCCAGCCAGAGTCAGTACCTTCAGGGGAGGGGGACCAGTGAGTGTAGAACTGAACCCAGCCAGAGTCAGTACCTTCAGGGGAGGAGAGGGAGGGGAACCAGTGAGTGTAGAACTGAACCCAGCCAGAGTCAGCACCTTCAGGGGAGGGGAACCAGTGAGTGTAGAACTGAACCCAGCCAGAGTCAGTACCTTTAGGGGAGCAGAGGGAGGGGAATCAGTTTGTGTAGTACTGAGAATAACCAGAATCACCACACACATGGGAGGGGAACCAGTGAGTGTACAAGTGAACCCAGCCAGAGTCCACTCCTATAGGAGAAGGAAGTGTACCAGTGAGTGTATTTCTGAACCCAGTCAGAATTGGTGGTGAAAACTGTGAGTGGAGGAGAAACAGTTTAGAATTGTGTGTTGATTTGGATTTCAGCACAGCAGGAGAGACTATGTGTGGGACAGGGATTTACAGCTTTGGAAGAACAAGAGAGGATAGAATGTTCCATGGAAACTAGGAGGCCAAGTTTCGACTGACCCATAGAACGGTGCATCTCCGAGAGGTCCACCGACTTTCTCGAAGGAAAAGTGAGCCTTATACTTACCTCGGGATTCTCCACGGTGATCTGGCCTGCTTTGGGCTGAGCACAAGAGAAGCAGCGGGGGGCGGAGCTACAGCCATGCGCCAAAAAGAGTGTCGGCAGCTGCCTGTGTGTGCAGTGGGGTCTGCGTGTGTACACAGTAGCTCCTGGCCCTCCCAGCGTGTCGTGGCTGTGGGCGATCCTATCACTGGCCGAAGGAACGACGCGATGTTCACTTCCCCTAGCCCGGGCCGAGTAGCCTGCCTGCATGAGCCTCGCCTTGCCGCCCCTCGCCTTGCCTCACCGTCCCTCACCTCGCCGCTGCCTGTCCTCGGGCCTCGCATCACTGCGACTGCTCTTACCTCAAGGCCTCCCTGTCGGCCCGCCCAAACACCAGCTCCGTGATGGGGCCGTCTGACCATCTCTCCGACGGGCCCCACCCGACCACCTCCCCGGCGGCGGGCCCCACCCAAACTCTTCCCCGGCGGCGGGCCCTGCCCAAACTCTTCCCCAGTGGCACCCCCCGCCTGAACTCTTCAACCTTGAAAATGTAAGGAGGCAGGCAGGGCTGTGTGTGCTGCTGGAGGGCTCGCAGTGCTCCTGAACAGATAGGTGCTGCAGTAGGTGAGGTAGCAACTTTTAATTTTTTATTTATTGATTGATTTTTAATTTATTTTTAAATGTTATTTATTGATTGAGTTATTGATCATTTATTATTGATGATGGTTCTTTATTTTTAAAAGTGAAGTATTTAATGCTTTGGAAAATCCTCGAACTTCCCTTCCCTCCACAACCCCTCCCCCACCCGCCATCTCTGGCTACCGGCGCCTGATTTCTAAAGTCTCCACAAGGTTTTTCTGAGCGTACAAACGTGAGCACTGACTCAGGCCTAAATTAGTTTTGAGTAACTTTTCGCTGTCTAAACTTGCTTAACTGGCCAAAACGGGCGTAAGTGGCTGGAAAAAGAAACTGAACTAACTGACTGAAAGTGGAACAAACTAAACGTGGAGAATTGTGATTTATTGGATACTCCAAAACAATCGGAGCAACTCCTGTCGAAACCTGGCCCCGAGATGTGTCTATCCTGAATTTGTGTCTTGCACTGACAGTGATGAGTTTTGTTATCTCCTTTTACAGCATATTAGAAGGGGAGATTTTCAGACAGGAAACAGAAACCAAACATCGCGTCAAGATCTGACGGAGTCAATCGATTCATCAGGACGTGAATATCATCGGTCTTTGAAAGCGGAACGAGAAATATTTGTCTGTCCTGCCTGTGGGACAATATTTTAAATATCAGTGTGACTGGAAAAGCACCGAGACACACACACACCTGAGTGAGTGTTCCAGTGCACTGCCTGTGCTAAGAGCTTTAATCAGTTACACAGCTTGAAGAAACATCGCACCATTCACAGCGCGGAGAAACTGTAAACGTGTTGTGTGTGTGGGCGAGGCTTCAACTGATCATCCAACCATGGAGAGTCACATGGATACCCGCACCATGGAGAAACCGTGGAAATGTGGGGACTGTGGGAAGGGATTCAGGTCGCCATCAGAACTGGAAATTCATCGACGTATTCACACTGTGGAGAGGCCATTCACCTGCTCCGTGTGTGGGAAGAGATTCACTCAGTCATCCCACCTGTTGACACACCAGCGAGTTCATACTCGGGAGAGACGTTCACCTGCTCTACGTGTGGGAAGGGATTCACTCAGTCATCCCACCTGCAGTCACACCAGCGAATTCACACTGGGGAGAGGCTGTTCACCTGCTCTGAGTGTGGGAAGGGATTCTTTCAGTCATCTGACCTGCTGGCACACCAGCGAGTTCACACTTGGGAGAGGCCGTTCACCTTCTCCGTGTGTGGGAAGGGATTCACTCAGCCATCGCACCTGCTGGCACACCAGGGAATTCACACTAGGGAGAGGCAATTCACCTGCTCTGAGTGTGGGAAAGGATTCTTTCGGTCATCCGGCCTGCTGAGACACCAGCGAGTTCACACTGGGGAGAGGCCGTTCACCTGCTCTGAGTGTGGGAAGGGATTCACTCAGTCATCCACCCTGCTGGCACACCAGCGAGTTCACAACTGAGTGCAGGGGTGGAATCTGCTGTTAATCACATCCTGACTGAACAATGTACATTCTGACAATTGGAGTTTGTTTCTGCTGATGATAACTCCTGTAACTGGACTGGAGTTTAATATTTGGGATATAGACAAATAAATACATAAATGGAGGGATAAAATCTCGCCTCTGGGGGGAGGCGGGAGGCTGACGTCCAGGTCACCTTGTCGGAGGCACACCTGCTTGCCAGGCATCGTCGTGTGTAACCTGGTTTCAAATGTCTGAAAATTATGCTAATAAAACACACCAAACTATTTTCTCGTTAGATTGGGGTACTGTATTCAATTCCTCAATAAAAACAAATTTAAAGAAAAGAATTCCTGAAAGTTCTTCCATGTTGGTTAAAAGTTTTTTCAGAAGTTTTAAATGTTTCTTCTGGAGTTTTAAACCGTTTTCCCAAGTTATTTATAAGTTTCCCAAGTTGATTTAAAGTTTAAAATGAAAGTCACGACTAAGCTACCTCCCTTGATACTATTCCATGGGCACTGCCAGCCTTCTGCAGCTGCACAAAGCCCTGGCTAGACCACACCTGGAGCACTGCGGGGAAGTAGAGGCCTGGTCGGCTCCATAGGGGGCCCGAATGCCTGGACACGATATACAGTTCCATGGTTAGAATCCCCGTGTACAGTGCCAGGTTTTGAATCCCTATTTACAGTGACAGGTTTAGAATCCCCATGTACAGGGCCAGACTTAGAATCCCCATGTACAGTACCAGGTTTAGAATCCCCATGTACTCTCTCAGGGTTAGAATCCCCATGTACAGTCCCAGGGTTAGAATCCCCATGTACAGTGCCAGGGTTAGAATCCCTATGTACTCTCCCCCAGGGTAAGAATGCCCACATACACTCCCAGGGTTAGAATCCCAATATACAGTCCCAGGGTTGGAATTGCAATGTACAGTCGCAGAATTCGAATCCTGTGACAGTACACAGTCGAAGCGAAAAATTGAGGCCTTGAACCTGAGTTGGGGCGAAAAAATCATAGAAACATAATTCAATTTCTATACTAAACTATTTGAAATCAAATCAAATGAATTGTTACAACTATCACGTTCCTTTCATGCCAAATGGGAAACAAGTGATGTGGGGGGAGTGCAGGACTGTTTGCGCCCAGTTACACAGCATGTCCCTGGCTCTCCACTCCAAATGCGCTTATTTCAGATCGCAGTCTCATTGACACATCCAACTGACTGGATGGACCTCGCCCTTTAAACCCCATCAGAGAAATATCAGCATTTGATGTTTAGTTTGCCAAACCTTTATAAAAAAACTGGTTCGGCCTCAGCTGGAGAATTGTGTTCAAGTTTGGGCTCCAAACTTTCGGAATGATGCCAAGCTTTTAGAGAAGGTGCGGAAGTAGCGGTGCCAGGGATGTGGGACTTCCGTGATGTGGAGAGCCTGGTGAAGTTTTCTCCAGAGAGCAAAAAATGGTAAAAGGAGATTTGACAGAGATGTACAAAATTATGAATGATTTAGAAGAAAGAGTAAATATGGAAATTCTTTCCAGCGGCATTAGGGAAGGAGTCAGACTTCCGATGATTGGCAAAATAACGAGAGGTGAAATGTGGGATCATTTGTTACCCAGCGAATTGTTATGATCCAGAATGCACTATCCGAAAGGGTGGTGGAAGCAGATTCAATCGTAACTTTTAAAAGGGAATTGGATAAATACTTGCCGGGAAGAATATACCGAGCTATCGGTAAAGAGGAGAGCAGTGAGACTCATTGAACAGCTCCACTGAAGAACTGGCACAGACACGATGGGTCGCATGGCCTTCTGTGCTGTACCACTCCCTGACAATAGCGAATGATTGTACCCAGAGTGCTCCGCCCGGGGGAATACACCCAATCTCCATCAGCAGGGAGGCAACGCGTGTGAAGGACTGGTTCCCAGAGAGCACCTCCATGTGCGGAGAGGCTCCCAGGGACAGAGCGGAGCGAGCACGGCGCAGGGCAACACCGAGTGCGGCCCTCAGGCCCCGGGCAACACTGAGTGCTGCTCTCAGGCCCCGGGTAAAACCGACTGCGGCTCTCAGGTCCCGGGCAACACCGAGTGCGGCTCTCAGGCCCCAGACAACACCAAGTGTGGCCCTCAGGTCGCGGGCAACAGCGAGTGTGGCTCTCAGGCCCCAGGCAACACCGAGTGCTGCTCTCAGGCCCCGGGTAAAACCGACTGCGGCTCTCAGGTCCCGGGCAACACCGAGTGCGGCTCTCAGGCCCCAGACAACACCAAGTGTGGCCCTCAGGTCGCGGGCAACAGCGAGTGCGGCTCTCAGGCCCCAGGCAACACCGAGTGCTGCTCTCAGGCCCCGGGCAGCACCGAGTGCGGCCCTCAGGCCCCGGACAACACCGAGTGTGGCCACCTCCCCCGCCCCGAGTCAGAGAACCGGGCTCGGCCCCAGTAAACACCGGGGGCAGCGCCTCACCCAAACCATGAAAACAACTGGTTGCATTTATACAGCAGGCCCAGCAGTTCCCAGCCGCTCTGTATCAGGGTGGGTGCTGGATGCGGAAGTCAATCCCTGGCCTCCTGTGCAGTATAGTATTAGACAGTCCCTTGAATCGAGGATGACCCACTTCCATACCAAAAAGGGATGAGTTCACAGATGTTTCAATATGAGATCTGATATTCCAGGTCCCGAACTACATATTGAAGGGTGGGAGATGCCTGTGCATGCATTCTTTTAATGTGTGTGTCCGTTGTACGCCAGCCACCACACGGGCTGGACAGAGCAAGGTCTTGGTCCAGTGGCAAGTGTTAAACAAGACGACTGGAGACCAAGCTCTGCTACACAGACCTGGTGCACATAATCCTAATGCCCATAGATCACAGTGTGGTCTGGCCCATGCTGTCCCTGGGCCCTTGCCTCTTCCGGGCCCCGAATTCGTGCCTCTCGTAGGCCACAATCTCTCCACCCCAAACTCTCGCCTCTCGTGGGCCCCAATCTCTCAGCCCTGATCTCTCGCCGCTACTCCACCCGGAGTGTGGGAAGGGATTCATTCAGTCATTGCACCTACTGATACACCAGCAAGTTCACAAGTGACTGCAGGGGTTGGTATCTGCTGTTATTGCTGCTGTTAATCACATCCCGACTGAACCATGTTCATTCTGACAGTTGGGGTTTGTTTCCGCTGATGTTAATAACTCTGGTAACTGGACTGGAGTTTAATATTTGGGATATAGACAAATAAATTCGTGTTGCTTTCAACACATTGCTGTAGATTTTTGTCTTTCCCACCCGTGTGTTTAGCATCACCTGGCTGGAGCTCAGAGAGGACAATCTGGGGGAAGATCGTATGGGGGAGAACTTCAGCCTCGACACAGTCCTTCAGGGTCACACTGAGAGGGGCAAATGGCACTTTGGTCTTTCTCATCTCTTTTCACAGTCAGGAAAGTCACCGTGCGGGTTAATCTTGACGGTGTAAGGTGCGGATGATATCCACCCAAGGGTGTTTAAAGAGATGGGACGGGTGCTCTGTCAGCCACTTGCCCATATCTCCAACAGCTCAGTAGAGTCATGGGTTGTTCCCTGAGATTGGAAGATAGCACATGTAGTTCCCATTTTCCAAATTGGCCACAAGTCAGAGCTCAGGAACTGAAGGCCCATCAACGTGACCTTGATCACCAGGAAGGTGCTAGAAGGGATCCTGAGAGCTGTTGTTTTCCATCATGGGGAAAGGGAAGGGGCCATTACAGATACTGAACATGGATTCTGGTAAACATGGTCACATCTTACAAACTAGCTTGAGTTTGTGAAGAAGTTGTTCGGTTGGTGGATGGCGGAATCCGGTTGACATTATCTACCTCAAGGTGTCAAACTCATTTTCTGTGGTGGGCCTGATCCAATATCCTGGCACTTGGCATAGGCCACATTCAGCAAAAGCTATTATAATAGGAATAAATGAAGATAAACTACATCGGAATTTACATTTAGATTTTATTTACTGCCGCTGCTCCCGATCCCTGGCACCTCTTAGCTTGAGCATTCATGAACTGACTCTGCTCAAACCATAACGACAAGGATATCGGTGCATGGTTCTGCCTGTGACCACAAGGCTGTGTCACTGCCACACGCCAATACCATTTCCTCGTTTCACATCTCGATACAAACACCATCACTTCACACATCCTCTTTCTACACAATTGCAGCAGACATGAGCAAGGACATGAGGCTTATTAAAAGACACATTTCATTACAGCAAAGGTTACACTGGGAGAAATGTTCAGTTATTTTTCATGGCAGGCAAAATGCCGGGCAAACCAGCAGCACATTGGCACCTGAAATGTGTCTCATCTTCCTACAGGCTTTTCTCAAATAAATTTGCTCCGTGGATACAAACTTAAACAAGCTTTGCAGGTGTGATGCCCTATTCACACATCGAAGGTGAGAGAGATGCTGTGGGGCACACGCTAAGTCCAGTAGCTGAAAGTGATTGACAGACTGGGTTTTGTGTTTAGTGATACCGGGCGTGTTACCAATACCAGCAAAGATGAAGCCCATGGAATAAAAGGGACAGTGGATACTGTCTCACTGTGAGCGAGTGAGAATGAGAAGCTTTAACAACAGCCGTGTTTCACAAAGGGAGACCTCACCCGACCAAAGGAAATTGGCTCGAGTTTAATTGGCTGTTTGTGTCACTGGGCTACAGGAGGCTATTTGTGACAGAAGGAAAGCTGGTCACAGCAAACAAATAGTTTCCCGGCCTGTCCAGGGCACACACTGACCCCCACCTTCTCTCTCTCACTATTGATGGACACGGCTGCAGTAATTGCTCCTCTGACCTTTCCTCTCTTGTCCCTCCTGCACCCTTAATACACGGCCCGTCACAATCTCCCTCCCACTACATCCTCACTGTACTGGAATCAACACCAGTCTCCCCATCTGCTCCTTGTTCTCTCCCTGGATCCTGAAACTACAGAACTCACTGATCCCTCCTGAAGTCTCCAGGCTTTAAAACTGAAGCTTGGTGGCTCTCAGTCCTCACTCCTTGATTTACCTCTCCTTCTTTCCTCCTCTTTCCCCTTTGGTTGTGTTCCACACTCTGGGCCTTGGGCCTTGGGCCTTCCTCGGGGATTCTCAGTATGAACAGTGGTTTGTGTATGGAGACAGGATGTCCCAGCTCTCCACCTTTAAAGGGCAAGGAGACGACCAGCTGGCCTGAATGGCCCTGCTTTATGACATCACTGCAGCGCCGAGCAACCACCCTCCCTGAGCCCTGCTCATTATGGGCTGGGTTGATCGCAGTGCTGTTACAGGAAGGAAACAGGAGCAGGATTCGAGCTTAGTGGAGCGCAGGATTAATGGGGAGAAGTACAGGATCAATTTATACCTTATTGAGTGAGAAATGTCAGTGTCCCGGACACTGCCTGTCCCTCAGTATCTATGCCGCGGAGCGACCGATGAGTTCACTCTGTATATAACCCGAGCTGTGCCCGACTGGAGAGTGTTTGATGCTGGCACGAGGTGCTCAGCTCGATGAGCACAACATTTAACCCAAAGATGATCAGATAAAACCATCAGCTTCTCCCCTGAACACATGTCCTGAAGGACAGGGAGTGTCTCTAATAATTTGGCTGGCGTCCTTTATCAAAGTTAAACACCGCACATCCATTTTAAAAATGTGTCCATGGACTGTGGGTGTCGCCTCTCACCTCTCATTCTTCTAAACGCTGGAGAATGTAGGCCGAGTCTATTCAATCTCTCATAGGACAATCCCCCCATCCCAGGAATCAGTCTGGTGAATCTTCATTGCACTCCCTCTACAGCTAGTTTATCTTTCCTTAGGTAAGGAGAACAAAACAGTACACAATACTCCTGGTGTGGTCTCACCAGGGCCCTGTATAATTGCAATAAGACGTAAATATTCAAAGCTCATTGTAATAAAGGCCAATATACCATTTGCTTTCTAAATTGCTTGCTGCACCTGCATATTAACTTTTGGCGATGTGTGTACAAGAACACCCAGGTCCCTCGGAACACAATGTTTCCCAATCTCACCATTAAAAAAACAATACTCTGCCTTTCTATTTTTACTGTCAGTGTCTAACTTAACATTTCTTCACATTATATTCCATTTACCATGTTCTTGCCCACTCACTGAGCCTGTATATATCCCCTTGAAACCTATTTTCATCCTCCTCACAACTTACATTCCCAACTAGTTTTGCAACCTCAGCAAACTTCGATATATTACATTTGGTCCCCTCATCCAAATTATTGATATAGTTTGTGAATAGCTGGGGCCCAAGCACCGATCCTTGCATCACCCCACCAGTTACAGCCTGCCAACCCAGAAATCACCCGTTTATTCCTACTCTCTGTTTTCTATCCGTTAACCAATCTTTAATCCTTGCTCGTATATTACCTTCAATCCCATGAGCCCTAATTTTATTTTATAACCTCTTGTGTGGCACCTCATCGAATGCCTTCTGTAAATCTAAATACACCACGTCCAGTGGATCGCCCTGATCTATCCTGCTAGTTACAGCCTCAAAAATGCGAACAGATTTGTCAAGTACAATTTCCCTAAATAAATCCGTGCTGATTCTGACCAATCCTGTTAGTACTTACAACGTGCTTAATAGTAGATTTTAGCATTTTTGCTGCGACTGATGTCAGGACGACCAGTAATGCAGGGGTTAGATACAGAGTAAATCTCACTCCATCTTGTCCCAAACACTACTAGGGTTGATACAGATTAAATCTCAGTCTACAATATCCCAAACACTCCCAGGGCAGGTACAACATGGGTTAGATACAGAGAAAAGCTCCCTCTACACTGTTCCATCAAACAGCACCAGGGCAGGTACAGCACGGGGTTAGATACAGAGTAAATCTAGCTCTGCACTGTTCCATCAAACACTCCCAGGGCAGGTACAGCACGGGGTTAGACATGGGGTGCATCTCCCACTACTCTGTCCCAACCATCCCAGGGCAAGTACAGCATGGATTAGATATAGACTAAGTCGCCCTCTATACTGTTCCACCGGACATTCCCAGGGCAGGTACTGCATTGGTTAGATAATAAGTAAAGCTCCCTCTGCACTGTCCAAATAAACATTCCAAGGGCAGGTACAGCATAATTTAGATACAGTGTAATTCTCTCTCTAATCTCTCTCTACAATTGTACAGGGCCTTGATGAGACCACACTTGGAGCACTGTGCACAATTATGGTCTCCTTATCTAAGGAATGAGAGACTTGCCTTGCTTAGATACTGAGTAAAGCTCCCTCGACACTGTCCCACCAGACATTCCAACGGCAGGTACAACACGGGGTTAGATACAGAATAAAGCTCCGTCTACATTGTCCCATCACACACTCCGAGGGCAGGTACAGCATGGGATAAATACAGAGTAATCTCTCCCTCTACAATACCCCAACAAAAATTCTGAGGCAGGTACAGCACACGTTAGATACAGAGTAAAGCTCCGTCTACATTGTCCCATCACACACTCCCAGGGAAGGATAGAACAGGGTCGATGATAATATAATAAATAGGAGCAGGAGTAGGCCACTTGCCCATCGAGACTGCTCCGCCATTTAATAAGATTATGGCTGATTGATCTTGAGCTCAGCTCTACTTTCCTGCCTGCTCCCCATACAACTTATTCTCTTGTCGCTCAAAAATCTGTCTATCTCTGCCTTTAATATATTCAATGACCCAGCCTCTACAGCTCTCTAAGGCAGAAATTCCATAGATTTATAACCCTTGAGAGAAGAAATTTCTCCTCATCTCAGTTTTAAATGAGCGACCTCTTATTCTGAGACTGGGTCCCCGAGTTTTAGTTTCCCCTATGAGTGCAAATATCTTCTCTGCATTCACCTTGTCGAGCCCTCTCATTATCTTATCTGTTTTCCAATCCATCTTTGGATCATCAGCAATCGTTACTACATTACACTCGGTCCCTTCATCCAAGTCATTAATATAGATTGTAAATAGTTGAGGACTGAGCACCGATCACTGTAGCACCCCACTAATCACTATTTGCCAACTGGTAAATGGCCCATTTATCCCGACTCAGATTCAAAGTAAAGCTTCATCTACATTGCCCCATCAAACACAACTAGGGCAGGTACATCACGGGTTAGATACAGAGTAAAGCTCCCCCTACACTGTCCCATCAAACACTCTGAGGTGAAGTGCAGCACCATTTAAATGCAGAGTAAATCTCTCTCTACACAGTCCAACGGCAGATACAGCACGGGTTACATACAGAGTAAAGCTCCTCCTGCACTGTCCTAAAGAATCCCAGGTCAGGTACAGCAAGGGTTAGTCACAATTTAAAGCACCCTGTAAGCTGACCTATCAAACACTCCCATGGCAGGACAACACAGGTTAAATACACAATTAAATGCATATTGTCCCATCAACTATTTCCAGGGAACTTGCAACGCAGGTTAGATGCAGAGTAAAGGTCCCTCTACATAGTCTCACCAGACATTCAAAGGCAGGTACAGCACGGGTTACATAAAGATTAAATCTCCCTCTAGCCTGTCCCAAACTCTCCCAGGTTAGGTACTGCATTGGTTAGATAGAGTTAATCTCCCTGTACACTGTCCCATCAAAGACTCTCAGGGCAGGTACAGCACGGGTGAGATAGAGTGACGCTTCCCCTCGACTGTCCAGTCAAATGTTATTGAATGGAGAGCAGGCTCAGGGGTCCGGGTGGCCCACTCCTGCTCCTATTTCTCATGGTCTTATGTATCCAGCATGCCCCGCGGGGGAGAATGTGCCGCACCAAGTTTAACGGAGGTCAGTGCGCAGCCGCGGACCCTGGCTGTGTTTGGAGCATGCGCGACACCTGTAATGGCGGACAAGACGTGTTTTGGACAGACTCCTCAGAAGTGTCCTTTTCAGCGGGACGGAGGGGAATAATGGACCAGCGGGGAGCTGGGGAGGCTTCATAAACAACCGGTGCTCGCCGCAAGCCCGGAATAATCACCGGAATATCGGCGGTTGCAGCTTCGGGGTTTTCTCCCGGTCACAGGCCCAGGCTAACGGCGGCCATCTTCGTACAGGAAGGCAGCTTCAGCGCTCCGCCTTCTTCATTCAGTGAGTAGCATAGCGCATGCGCGGCCATTTTGCTGCAGGAACAATGCGAATGATGTCAGTGTCTGAAACTGAACCCAGCCAGAGTCAGTAACTTCAGGGGAGGGGAACCAGTGAGTGAAGAACTGAACCCAGCCAGAGTCAGGACCTTCAGGGGAGGGGAACCAGTGAGTATAGAACTGAACCCAGCCAGAGTCAGCACCTTCAGGGGAGGGGAACCAATGCGTGTAGAACTGATCCCAGCCAGAGTCAGTACCTTCAGGGGAGGGAAACCAGTGAGTGTAGAACTGAACCCAGCCAGAGTCAGTACCTTCAGGAGAGGGGAACCAGTGAGTGTAGAACTGAACCCAGCCAGAGTCAGCACCTTCAGGGGAGGGGAACCAGTGAGTGTAGAACTGAACCCAGCCAGAGTCAGTACCTTCAGGGGAGGGGAACCAGTGAGTGTAGAACTGAACCCAGCCAGAGTCAGTACCTTCAGGGGAGGGAAACCAGTGAGTGTAGAACTGAACCCAGCCAGAGTCAGTACCTTCAGGAGAGGGGAACCAGTGTGTGTAGAACTGAACCCAGCCAGAGTCAGCACCTTCAGGGGAGGGGAACCCGTGAGTGTAGAACTGAACCCAGCCAGAGTCAGTACCTTCAGGGGAGGGGAACCAGTGAGTGTAGAACTGAACCCAGCCAAAGTCAGTACCTTCAGGGGAGGAGAACCAGTGAGTGTAGAACTGAACCCAGCCAGAGTCAGCACCTTCAGGGGAAGGGACAGAGTGGAACCAGTGAATGCAAGTTGATTTTGGAGATGAAGGGGTTGACTTATGAGGATAGGTTAAGTAGGTTGGGCCTGTACACATTGGAGTTTAGAAGAAAGAGGGGTGATCTTATTGAAATTCATAAGATAAGGAGGGGGCTCGACAAGGTGGATGCAGAGAGGATGTTTCCACATGGAGAAACCGATTACTAGGGGACATTGTCTTAAAAGAAGGGGCCGCCCATTTAAAACTGAGATGAGGAGGAATTTCTTCTCGTGAGTGCTGTAAATCTGCAGAAATCTCTGCCCCAGAAAGCTGTGGAGGCTGGGTCATTGAATATATTTAAGGCGGAGATAGACAGGTTTAACAGAGGTGCTCACAATCAGGAAGGCTTTAGATTGAGTCAGGGAACAGAGTGGTTCTGCTCACACAATCAAAGAATGGTTACAGCACGGAAGGCCATTCGGCCCGTCGAGCCCTTGCCGGCTCCCAGCTAGTCCCACTGCCCCGCCCTTTCCCCCTGCAAATGTTTTCTTTCAGATACTTATCCACCTTCCTTTTGAAAGCTGTGATTGAGTCTGTCTCCACCAGCCTTTCAGGCCGTGCTTTCCGGATCCTAAACACTCGCTGCATAAAATAGATTTTTCTTATGTTGCTTTTGGTTCATCTACTAATCACCTTAAATCTGTCTCCTCTGGTTCTCGACCCCTCCACCAATGGGAACAGTATCTCTCTATCTACTCTGTCCGGACCCCTCATGAATTTGTACACCTCTATCAATTCTCCTCTAAACCTTCTCTGCTCCCAGGAGAACAACTCCAGCTTGTCCAGTCAATCTACGTAACCGAAGTCCCTCATCTCATGAATCATTCTTGTCAATATTTTCTGCACCCTCTCGAAGGCCTTCACATCCTAATGTGCGGTGCCCAGAATTGGACACAATGATCCAGTTGAGGCCGAACCAGTGTTTTACAAAGGTTCATCATAACTTCCTTGCTTTTGTACTCTGTGATGCCCAGGTTCCAGTAAGCATTTCTAACTGCTTTCTCAACCTGTCCTGACACCTTCAGCGATTTGTGCACATATACCCGCAGATCTCACTGTTCATGCATCCCCTTTAGGATTGTACTCTTTAGTTTATATTGCCTCTCCTCATTCATTTAATCATGCTTTTCTAATTTTATTTCTTAACTCAGATTCACGGCCTCATTTTATTTCTTCCTCCGAGCATCTCAACTTAATCTGTCAGTGTAATGTTGGCGAGTGGTGATTGATTGCCCTGGGAACCAACAGGAAGAGAGCTCAGAGGCCGGAGGGCCCAGGGAGCAGCGTGTTCTGCAATCAATCGCGGTGCTTGAGGGGTGGATCCTGAGTCGGCCCATCGGGTAAGTATGTGTCAACCCCTGTTAAACAATTTCCAGTCCACTGTGGCCAAATCACCCCTCAACTTAGCAAAGTTAGCTTTTCCACAATTTGGGACTTTATTCGAGGCCTATCCTTGTCCTTATCCATAACTAACTTGAATCTGACTGAATTATGGTCACTAGCACCTAAGTGCACTCCCACTAATACCCCTTCAACCTGCCCAGCTTCATTCCCCAAAACGAAATCCAAAACCGCCCCCTCTGAGAAGTTCTCTTGAATGCAGTTTAAGAATTCCGCACCCTCTATACCCTTCACACTAAATTTGTCCCAATCAATATTAGGATAGTTAAAATCCCCTACTATTACTGCCCTATGGTTTTTGGAATTCACAGCAATTTGCCGACATATGTATTCCTCTATCTCCCTCCCTCTGTTTGGGGGTCTATAATACACAGCCAGCAGTGCGATTGCCCCTTTTTTATTTTTAAATTCGACCCATATGGCCTTATTTGATGATCTCTCCAAAATATCCCTCCTCACCGCTGTAATAGTTTATTTAATCAATACTGTGACACCCTTTTTACCCCCCTCTCTGTCATGTCAAAAAATCCAGTAACCAGGAATATTGATCTGCCAAACCTGCCCCTCTTTAAGCCATGACTCTGTAATGGCTATACTGTCATACTCCCAAGTATCTACCTGTGCTCTTAGCTCATCTGGCTTACTCGCTACACTCCTTGCATTAAAGTATATACCATTTAGCACAGGAAGACCTCCTTGTTTCCTCTGTTTTACAGATTTGCTTTCTAAATTCATGCTATCCAATTTCTGCTTTACTTCCTTCCCTATTGAATGTGTTCTCAGGTGCCCATCCCCCTGCCAAGCTAGTTTAAACTCTCCCCAACAGCACTAGCAAAGCTTCCCGCGAGGATATTGGTCCCGGCACTGTTGAGGTGCAACCCGTCCGTTTTGTACAGGTCCCATCTCCCCCAGAAGTGGTCCCAATCCCTCAAGAATTTAAAGCCCTCCCTCCTACACCAACTCTCCAGCCACGTGTTCATTCTCTCTGTCCTTCTATTCTTGTACGCATTAGCACGTGGCACTGGTAGTGATCTGGAGATTACTACCTTTGAGGTCCTACTCTTTAATTTTCTTCCTAGCTCCCTAAATTTTGCCTGTAGGACCTCATCCCTCTTTCTATCTATGGTACTGGTCCTGATATGGTCCATGACCTCTAGCTGTTTACCCTCTCCCCACCCCCCCAGAATTCCCTGTGTCAGCTCTGTCACATCCTTGAGCTTGGCACCACACCATTCTGGAGTCACGTCTGCGGCCGCAGAAATGCCTCTCTGTTCTCCTACTACAGAATCCCCTATCACTACAGCTCTTTTATTCTTTGTCCCTCCCCCCTGTGCAGCTGAGCCACCCGTGGTGCCTTGGAAGGGCAGTGCTGTGTGGCGGGGCTAGTTTGATAGAGCACCTTTGTTTTTCGGAGATATTTAGTGTCAGGCCTATGCTCTCAGACACTATGGTGAATGTGTTGACGATGGTTTGGAGCTCGTCCTCTGAGTGAGCGCAGACACAAGCATCATCTGCATATTGTAATTCGATGACAGAGGATGGCACGACTTTGGATCTGGTCTGAAGGTGATGGAGGTGGAACAGTTCCCCATTTATTCTGTAGATTATCTCCACTCCAGCGGGAAGCTTACTGACGGTGAGATGTAGCAATGCAGCAAGGAAGATCGAGAAGAGTGTGGGTGCAGTGACACAGCCTTGCTTCACCCCGGTCCGTACATGAATTGGGTCTGTGGTGGATCCATTGCTCAGGATCACAGCTTGCATGTTATCACCAAGCAAGTGGAGGATGGTGAAAATTTTTGAGGACAGCTGAATTTGAAGAGTACACTCCATAATCCCTCACGGTTGACAGTGTCAAAGGCCTTGGTCAGGTCAAAGAAGGTTGACCCAACCCCACAGTCACTGACACCAATCTCCTCTCATGTGATATAAACCAACCCTTGTCACTGACACCAAGTGGACTGGGAAAATATGTTCAAGGGTAAGACTGTAGAAACGCAGTGGCAAACATTTAAGGAGACATTTCATAATCTCAGCAAAGATTTATTCAAGTGAGAAATAAAGATACTAAGAGATGGATGAACCATCCCTGGCTAACTAAGGAAGTAAAGGATGGTATCAAATTGAAAAAAAAGCATACAATGTTGTGAAGGACCGTGGAAGGCCAGAGGATTGGGAAATTTTTAGAAACCAGCAAAGGACGACTAAAAAAATGATAAAGACGGAGTAGAAAGCAGATCAGACCAAACTGCAAGAAATATAATAACAGACAGCAAGAGCTTCTACAGGGATGTAAAAAGAAAACGAGTATCTAAAGTAAATGCTGGTCCCTTCGAGGATGGGACTGGACAATTAATAATGGGAAACATGGAAATGGCAGATGTTTTGAACACATATTTTGTATCTGTCTTCACGGTAGAGGACACTAAAAACATCCCAACAGTTGTTATTCAAGCAGCTATTGTTGGGTGGGTGGGAACTTAAAACAGTCACTATCACTGGAGATAAAGTACTCAGCAAACTAATGGGACTAAAGTTGGACAAGTCCCTTGGACCTGATAACATGCATCCCAGGGTCTTCAGAGAAGTGGCTGCAGAGATAGTGGATGCACTGGTAGTAATCTACCAATATTCCCTGAATTCTGGAGAGGTCCCAGCCGACTGGAAAACAGCAAATGTAACAGCCCTGTTGAAGAAAGGAGTGAGACAGAGAGCAGGAAACTGTCGACCAGTTAGTCTACCATCTGTCATTGGGAAAATACTGGAGTCCATCATTGAGGAAGTAGGAGCAGGACATTTAGAAAATCATATTGCAGTCAAGCAGAGTCAGCATGGTTTTATGAAAGGGAAATCATGTTTGACAAATTTGCTGGAGTTGTTTGAGGATGTAACGAGCAGAGTGGATGAAGTAGAACCAGTTGATGTCGTATATGTGGATTTCCAGAAAGCATTTGATAAGTTGCCACACAAAAGATTACTGTGGAAGCTAAGAGCTCACGGAGGTGGGGGTAATATATAAGCATGGATAGAGGATTGGCTAACTAACATAAAACAGAAAGTCAGGATAAATGGGTCATTTTTAGATTTGCCAAACTGTAACTAGTGGGGTGACACAAGGATCAGTGCTGGGGCCTCAACTATTTACAATTTATATTAATGACTTGGATGAAGGGACTGAGATTAACGCAGCCAAATTTGCTGATACAAAGATAGGTGGGAAAGCAAGTTGTGAGGAGGATGCAACAAATCTACAAAAGGATATAGACAGGCTCAGTGAGTGGGGAAAAATCTGGCAGCTGGACTATAATGTGGTAAAACGTCAGGTTATCCCCTTTGATAGGAAAAATAAAAACACAAATTATTTAAATGGAGACTATTAAAAAATGCTGCAGTACGGAGGGATCTGGGAGTTCTTGTACAAGAAACTCAAAAGGTTAGCATGCAGGTACAGCAAATAATCAGGAAGGCAAATGGAATGCTGGCCTTTATTGCAAGGGGGATGGAGTTTAAATGTAGAGAAGTTCTGCTACAACTGTACAGGGCGTTGGTAAGACCACACCTGGAGTACTGCGCACAGTTTTGGTCTGGACTTGTCTCCATTCCTGTGCCGAGGGGATTGTTACACCAGACGGGAGGGGCAACATTTGGGGACCCTAATTCCGCACCAATTCGCATTCCCCTTCTTTCTCGTGTATAATGGAGGGGCCACTGTGTGTAATGTGCAAGTCAGTAAGCATTGTCAGCAAGCTCTTTCTAATTGGAGATTATATTCAGTGGAAAGTTTGACACTATTGGAGATTTAGTACCAAAGATCAATGTAGGATTAAAGTAAAAATGCATAATTTTATTGCAAACTGAATTTCTGTTGAGATTCGCTGAATTAAGGGAAAAAGATAACACACAGCGTTTCTGAAATGGACACTGCAGCCCTGAGAACACAATCAGCAATATATCCAGAATATAAAAATGTCCAGCCCAGTTGTAGAGTTATTAACATCAGCAGAAACACACCCCAACTATCAGAATGAACATGGTTCAGTCAGAATGTGATTAACAGCAGCATTAACAGCAGATTCCAACCCCTGCAGTCACTTGTGAACTCGCTGATGTGTCAGCAGGTGGGATGACCCAGTGAATCCCTTCCCACACATGGTGCAGGTGAACGGCCTCTTCCCAGTGTGAATGCGTCCATGAATTTCCAGCACAGAAGGCGATCTAAATACCTTCCCACAGTCCCCACATTCCCACGGTTTCTCCATGGTACGGGTATCCTTGTGACTCTCCCGGTTGGACGGTCAGTTGAAGCCTCGCCCACACACACAACACGTTTACAGTTTCTCCCCGCTATGAATGGTGCGATGTTTCTTCAGCCTGTGTAACTGGTTAAAGCTCTTTCCACAGGCAGTGCGCTGGAACACTCACTCGGGTGTGTGTGTCTCGGTGCTTTTCCAGTCACACTGATGTTTGAAATGTTTTCGCACAGGCAGGACAGACAAACATTTCTCCTTCCACTTTCAAAAGCCGATGATATTCGGGTCCTGATGAATGGATTGACTCCGTCAGATCTTGACACAATGTTTGGTTTGTGTTTCCTGTCTGAAAATCTCCCCTTCTAATACGCTGTAAAAGGAGATAAAAAAACTCATCACTGCCAGTACAAGACACAAATTCAGGATAGACACATCTACTTTCCATGGAATATTTTTTCCTCTCTTGTTCTTCCAAAGCTGTAAATCCCTGTCCCACACATTGTCCCGCCTGCTGTGCTGAAATCCAAATCAACACACAATTCTAAACTGTTTCTCCTCTACTCCCAGTTTTCACCACCAATTCTGGCTGGGTTCAGTTCGACACTCACTGGTTCCCCTCCCCTGAAGGTACTGACTCTGGCTGGGTTCAGTTCTACACTCACTGGTTACCCTCCCCTGAAGGTACTGACTCTGGCTGGGTTCAGTTCTACACTCACTGGTTCCTCACCCCTGAAGGTGCTGACTCTGGCTGGGTTCAGTTCTATACTCACTAGTTCCCCTCCCTCTCGTCCCATGAAGGTTTTTTTCTCTGTTAAGTTGGTATTTAGTCTGCAAATAAAGGTTAGTTAAATCAGCGGATTGCTGAGAAGTTGCTGGGTGTATTTCTCTAAGGTTTAGAGTTTAGTTCTACTTGATAGCTGCGAGTGTAACTCGAGGGATGACAGGACAGCTCAGTCCCGTGGATTACACATCCTGTGGCATGTGGGAAATCCTGGGAGCTTCACACAGCCGGGACGACCACATTTGCAGGAGGTGTCTCCAGCTGCACCAACTCCAGCTCCGCGTTTTGGAGCTTGAGCGGCAGCTGGAGTCACTGAGACTCCATGAGACTGACAGCTACGGGGATATCACGTTTCTCGAGGTGGTCACCCCGCAGCTTAGGAATGTGCAGGCAGATAGGGATTGGGTGAACCCTGGACAGAAGAGGAGGACTCGGCAGGTAGTGCAGGAGTTCCCTGAGTCCATCTCGCTCTCCAACTGGAACTCTGTTCTGAGTACCGCTGAGGGCGATGCTGGCTCTGGGGAGTGAGCCAGAGCCACATTCACAGCACCACGGGTGTCTCAGCTGTACGGGGGGGAGGAAGAAGAATGGAAGAGCTATAGTGGTAGGGGATTCAATAGTCAGGGGAGCAGACAGGTGTTTCTGCGGCCACAGATGTGACTCCAGGATGGTATGTTGCCTCCCTGGTGCCAGAGTCAAGGATGTCACTGAGCGGCTGCAGGGCATTCTGGGGGAAGAGGCTGAACAGCCGGAGGTTGTGGTCCACATCCGGACCAATAACACGGGTAGAAAGACGGGTGAGGTCCTGCAGGCAGAGTTTAGAGAGCTAGGAGAGAGATTAAAAAGCAGGACCTCAAAGCTAGTAATCTCCGGATTACTCCCAATGCCACGAGCTAGTGAGTACAGAAATAGGAGGATAGATCAGATGAATACGTGGCTGGAGAGATGGTGCAGGAGGGAGGGCTTTAGTTTCCTGAGGCATTGGGACCGCTTCTGTGGGAGGTGGGACCGGTACAAGCCGGACGGGTTGCATCTCAACAGAGCCGGGACCAATATCCTCACGGGGGTGGGGGTTGCTAGTGCTGTTGGGGAGAGTTTAAACAAGCTTAGCAGGGGGATGGAAATCTGAAAATAGATTCAGTTGGGAGGGGAGTAAAGCTGGAATTAGAAAGCAAAATTAAAGAAAGTGAGTTTGAAGGAGAGAGGAAACAAGCAGGAAAAAAGTGCAATAAAACAAACTTAAAGGCACTTTGTCTAAATGCACGAAGCATTCGTAACAAAATAGATGAGTTGACGGCACAAATTGATACAAATGGGTATGATCTGATAGGCATTACAGAGACGTGGTTGCAAGGTGACCAGCACTGGGAATTAAATATTCAGGGGCAATTGACAATGCATAAGGACAGACAGAAAGCAAAATGAGGTGGGCAGCTCCATTGATAAAGGATGGAATCACTGCAATAATGAGAAACAATATTGGCTCAAATGATCAGGATGTTGAACCAGTTTGGGTGGAGATAAGGAATAATAAAGGGAAAAAGTCACTGGTGGGCGTAGTCTATAGGCCCCCTAACAGTAGCAAATGTGTTGGTTGGAGTATAAATCAGGAAATAGTGGGGGCTTGTAAAAAGTTAACAACAATAATCATGGATGATTTTAACCTCCATATTGATTGGACAAATCAAATTGGTCAGGGTAGCCTTGAGAAGGAGTTCATAGAGTGCATAAGGGATGGCTTCCTTCAGCAGTATGTAACTGAACCAACCAGGAGGCAGGCTATCTTAGATCTGGTCCCGTGTAATGAGACAGGATTAATAAACAATCTTCTAGTAAAGGATCCCCTTGGAATGAGTGATCATAGCATGATCTAAATTTGAAATTCAGATGGTGGATGAGAAAGTTGGATCTCTAACCAGCGTACTAATCTTAAATAAAGGAGATTATCTAGGTATGAGGGCAGAGTTGGGTAAAGTGGACTGGGAAAATAGATTAAAGTGTAGGAAGGTTCATGAACAGTGGCGTACATTTAAGGACAATTTCACAACTCTCAAGAAAAATATATTCCAGTGAGGAGAAAAGGGTGTAAAAGAAAAGATAGCCATCCGTGGCTAACTGAAGAAATAAAGGACGGTATCCAATTAAAAACAAGGGCATACAAACTGGTCAAAACTAGTGGGAGGACAGAAGATTGGGAAGCATTTAAAAGCCAGCAAAGAAAGACTAAAAAAATAAGAAAGGGAAGATAGACTATGAAAGTAAACTAGCACGAAATATAAAAACAGATAGAAAGAGTTTCTACAGGTATATAAAAAGGAAAAGAGTGGCTGAAGTAAATGTTGATACCTTAGAGGACGAGACCGGGAATTAGTAATGGGGAACATGGAGATGGCAGAAGCACTGAACAAATATTTTGTATCAGTCTTTACGGTAGAAGACACTAACAATATCCCAACAGTGGACAGTCAAGGGGCTATAGGCGGGGGAGGAACTTAAGCACCTCCTTCTTAGTGATTGTGATTGTGTTATCAAGATAATGGGACTAAAGGCGGATAAATCCCCTGGACCTGATGGCTTTCATCCTAGGGTCTTAAGAGATGTAACGGCAGGGATAGTGGATGCCTTGGTTGTAATTTACCATAATTCCCTGGATTCTGGGGAGGTCCCAGAGATTGGAAAACTGCAAATGTAACCCATCCATTTAAAAAAGAAGGCAGACAAAAAGCAGGAAACTATAGACCAGTTAGCCAAACATCTGTGGTTGGGAAAATGTTGGAGTCCATTATTAAGGAAGCAGTAGCAGGACATTTACAAAAAACACAGTTCAGTCAGGCAGAGTCACCATGGATTTATGAAGGGGAAGTCATGTTTGACAAATTTGTTGGAATTCTTTAAGGATATAACAAACAGGGTGGATAAAGGGGAACCAGTGAGTATGGTGTATTTGAACTTCCAGAAAGCATTTGACAAGGTGTCACATAAAAGGTTACGCACAAGATAAAATATCATGGGGTTGGGGGTAATATATTAGCATGGATAAAGGATTGGCTAACTAACAGAAAACAGAGTGAGGATAAATGGTTCATTCTCTGGTTGGCAATCAGTAACTAGTGGGGTGTCGCAGGGATCAGTGCTGGGACCCCGACTATTTACAATGTATATTAACGATGTGGAAGAAAGGGCCGAGGGTAACGTAGCCACATTTGCTAACGATACAAAGATAGGAGGAAAAGCAATGTGTGAGGAGGACACAAACATCTGCAAAAGGACATAGACAGGCTAAATGAGTGTGCAAAAATTTGGTAGATGGAGTATAATGTTGGAAAGTATGAGGTCATGTGCTTTGGCAGAAAAATTCAAAGAGCAAGTTATTAATTAAATGGAGAAAAATTGCGAAGGTTAGTTTGCAGGTACAACAAGTGATCAGGAAGGCCAATGAAATCTTGGCATTTATTGCAAAGGGGATGGAGTATAAAAGCAGGGAAGTCTTGCTGCAGTTATACAGGGCATTGGTGAGGGTACACCTGGAATACTGTGTGCAGTTTTGGTTTCCATTTTTACTAAAGGATATACTTGCTTTGGTGGCAGTTTCTTCTCTCGGAGGGTTGTAAATCTGTGGAATTTGCTGCCTCAGAGAGCTGTGGAAGCTGGGTCATTGAATAAATTTAAGACAGAGATCGACAGTTTATTAACCAATAAAGGATTAAACGGTTATCGGTAGAAGTCAGGGAAGTGGTCCTGAGTCCATGATCGGATCAGCCATGATCATGTTGGGTTGTGAAGCAGGCTGGAGTATGGCCTGCTCCTGCTCGTATTTCTTATGTTCATTTGTTCTTATGTTCTACACTGTTTCATAAGACATAGCAAGGGTTAGATACAGAGTAAAGCTCCCTCTACACTGTCCCATCAAACACTAAACCTTGCCCATAATGAGCAGGGCTCAGGGAGGTTGGTTGCTAGGCACTGCAGTGATGTCATGAAGCTAGTTTGAACAGCTAATAGTTACTCCAAACTAACTTAGGCCAGCATATCTGGCCGCATAAAAAAACCTTGTGGAGAGTTAAGAAAGCACCAAGCACTAAACAAAGCACAGAAATAAACATTCAATAACAAATAAAAAATACAAGGAAGCTGAGATAACCTGCATCTAGCACCAAGATTTACAAAGCACTAAAAAAAGCACAAGAATAATATGCCATTAATTAACAAATACAAAAAATAGAAGGAACCCTGCATCTAAAGCACCAAGACCAAAGTAATTGTTAGGATTGAAGGCCAATAAATCCCTGGGGCCTGAAAGTCTGCATCCCAGAGTACTTAAGGAAGTGGCCCGAGAAATAGTGGATGTATTGGTCATCATTTTCCAACAGTCTATCGACTCTGGATCAGTTCCTATGGACTTGGTGGGTAGCTAATGTAACACCACTTTTGAAAAAATGAGAGAGAAAACGGGTAATTATAGACCGGTTAGCCTGACATCAGTAGTGGGGACAATGTTGGAATCAATTGTTAAAGATGAAATAGCAGTGCATTTGGAAAGCAGTGACAGGATCGGTCCATGGATTTATGAAGGGGAAATCATGCTTGACAAATCCTCAATTTTTTGAGGATGTAACTTGTAGAGTGGACAAGGGAGAACCAATGGATGTGATGTATTTGGATTTTTAAAAGGCTTTTGACAAGGTCCCACACAAGAGGCTGGTGTGCAAAATTAAAGCACATGGTACTGGGGGTAATGTACTGACGTGGATAGAGAACTGGTTGGCAGATAGGAAGCAGAGAGTCGGGATAAACAAGTCCTTTTCAGAATGGCAGGCAATGACTAGTGGGGTGCCGCAGGGCTCCGTGCTGGGACCCCAGCTATTTACAATATACATTAACGATTTAGATGAAGTTTGCAGATGACACCAAGCAGGGTGGCGGTGTGACTTGTGAGGAGGACGCAAATGGTTGCAGCTTGACTTCGACAGGTTAGGTGAGTGGGCAAACGCATGGCAGATGCAGTATAATGTGGATAAATGTGAGGTTATCCACTTTAGTGGCAAAAACACAAAGGCAGAATATTATCAGAATGGCAACAGATTTAGAAAAGGGGAGCTGCAACGAGACCTGGGTGTCATGGTCATTGAAAATTAGCATGCAGGTACAGCCGGCGGAGAAGAAGGCAAATGGTATGTTGGCCTTCACAGCGAGGGGATTTGAGTATCGGAGCAGGGAGGTCTTACTGCAGTTCTACAGGGCCTTGGTGAAGCCTCACCTGGAATATTGTGTTCAGTTTTGGTCTCCTAATCTGGGGAAGGACATTCTTGCTATTGAGGGAGTGCAGCGAAGGTTCACCAGACTGATTCCCGGGATCGCAGGACTGACATGAGGAGAGATTGGATCGACTGGGCCTGTATTCACTGGAGTTTAGAAGGATGAGAGGGGATCTCATAGAAACATAAAATTTTGACGGGACTAGACAAGTTAGATGCAGGAAGAATGTTCCCAATGTTGGGGAAGTCCAGAACCAGGGTTTATAGTCTAAGGATAAGGGGTAAGCCATTTAGGACTGAGATGAGGAGAAACTTCTTCACTCGAGTGTTGATAACCTGTGGAATTCCCTACCGCAAAGAGCTGTTGATGTCAGTTCATTGCATATATTCAAGAGGGAGTTAGATAGGGCCCTTACGGCTAAAGGAATCAAAGGGTATGGAGAGAAATCAGGAAAGGGGTACTGAGGTGAATGATCGGCCATGATCTTATTGAATTGTGGTGCAGGCTCGAAGGGCCGAATGGCCTACTCCTGCATCTATTTTCTATATAAAAAGCAATCAATCAATAACAAATAAAAAGTTCGACGAATCGGATCTTTCTCACCGTGTAGATCTGCTCCTGGTGATATACCCTCATCCTCCGACTGACTGCAACTCAACTTGCATGTATGTGCAGTCAAAACTCGGAGAAAGCTCACAATCTCTTTCGTGAACTTAAACTGGGGTCTCAAGAGATCTCTTGCAACCCAGAAAGCAAAATGAAAAATGGACCACAATCAATCAATAAATAAATAAACACACAAAAAATAGAAGTATGTTACAGAACCTACAAGGGAGCAAGCTATCTTGGATCTGGTCCTGTTAAATGAGACAGGAATAATAAACGATCTCCAAGTAAAAGATCCTCTCGAAATGAGTGATCACAGTATGGTTGAATTTGTAATACAGATTGAGGGTGAGGAAGTTGTGCCTCAAACGAGCGTATTATGCTTAAACAAAGGGGACTACAGTGGGATGAGGGCAGAGTTGGCTAAAGTAGACTGGGAACAGAGACTAAACGGTGGCACAATTGAGGAACAGTGGAGGACTTTTAAGGAGCTCTTTCATAGTGCTCAACAAAAATATATTCCAGTGAAAAAGAAAGCCGCTAAGAGAAGGGATAACCAGCCGTGGATAAACAGGGAAATAAGGGAGATTATCAAATTAAAAACTAATGCGTATAAGGTGGCCAAGGTTAGTGGGAAACTAGAAGATTGGGAAAATTTTAAACGACAGCAAAGAATTACTAAGAAAGCAATAAAGAAAGGAAAGATAGAGTACGAAAGTAAACTTGCACAAAACATAAAAACAGATAGTGATAGCTTTTACCGATTATATAAAATGGAAAAGAGTGACAAAAGTAAATGTTAGTCCCTTAGAAGATGAGAAGGGGATTTAATAATGGGAAATGTGGAAATGGCTAAGACCTTAAACAATTATTTTGCTTCGGTCTTCACAGTGAAAGACACAAAAACCATGCCAAAAATTGCTGGTCATGGGAATGTGGGAAGGGAGGACCTTGAGATAATCACTGTCATTAGGGGGGTAGTGCTGGACAGGCTAATGGGGCTCGAGGTAGACAAGTCCCCTGGTCCGGATGAAATGCATCCCAGGATATTAAAAGAGATGGCGGAAGTTATAGCAGATGCATTCGTTATAATCTACTAAAATTCTCTGGACTCTGGGGAGGTACCAGCGGATTGGAAAGCAGCTATTGTAACGACTCTGTTTAAAAAAAAGGGGGCAGACAAAAGGCAGGTAACCATAGGCCGGTTAGTTTAACATCTGTAGTGGGGAAAATGCTTGAAGCTATCATTAAGGAAGAAATAGCGGGACATCTAAATAGGAATAGTGCAATCAAGCCGACGCAACATGGATTCATGAAGAGGAAATCATGCTTAACTAATTTACTGGAATTCTTTGAGGATATAACGAGCATGATGGATAGAGGTGTACCGATGGATGTGGTGTATTTAGATTTCCAAAAGGCAATCGATAAGGTGCCACACAAAAGGTTACTGCAGAAGATAAAGGTATGCGGAGTCAGAGGAAATGTATTAGCATGGATAGAGAATTGGCTGGCTAACAGAAAGCAGAGAGTCGGGATAAATGGGTCCTTTTTGGGTTGGAATTCGGTGGTTAGTGGTGCGACACAGGGATCGGTGCTGGGACCACAACTGTTTACAATATACATAGATGACCTGGAAGAGGGGACAGAGTGTAGTGGAACAAAATTTGCGGATGACACAAAGATTAGTGGGAAAGCGGGTTGTGCAGAGGACACAGAGAGGCTGCAAAGAGATTTAGATCGGTTAAGCGAATGGGCTAAGATTTGGCAGATGGAATACAATGTCAGAAAATGTGAGGTCATCCACCTTAGGGGGAAAAAAAAAACAGTAAAAGTGAATATTATTTGAATGGGGAGAAATTGCAACATGCTGCGGTGCAGAGGGACCTGGGGGTCCTTGTGCATGAAACTCTTTTGAGTTTACCTGCGAAAACATAAAACATGTCTCCGTGCCACCCGACCTGGATGACACACACAAGACATTTACAAGGCCCTTTTTTGTTTTTTTGGGGGGTTTTTTTTTGTGGATTTTTTTTTTGGGCACTAAAATCAAATTTTTCCTTTTTTCCAGTGCCCCCTATAAAAGGAGAGGGGGACACTAAAAGCACCGGCAATTCAAACAAATTAAACTTAAAAAACGTAAAATCAAATTAAAATTTGGTTGCCGGGCGTGATGATGCACTCCAGTCCCTCCGGTGCCCACCTCTCGCGGAAGGCCGCGAGCGTACCGGTGGACACCGCGTGCTCCATCTCCAAGGACACCCTGGACCGGATGTAAGAGCGGAAGAGAGGCAGGCAGTCAGGTTGAACGACCCCTTCGACCGCCCGCTGCCTGGACCGGCTGATGGCACCCTTGGCCGTGCCCAGGAGCAGTCCTACGAGGAGGCCTTCGGACCTACCCGCTCCCCTCCGCACAGGGTGCCCAAAGATCAGGAGAGTGGGACTGAAGTGCAGCCAGAATTTCAGGAGCAGCCCCTTCAAATAGTGGAACAGGGGCTGCAACCTTGTGCATTCAATAAAAACATGGAACACGGACTCCTCCAGACCGCAGAAATTGCAGGCGGCCTGGGAGTCCGTGAACCGGCTTAAAAATTTATTGCACGGCACTGCTCCGTGCACCACCCTCCAGGCCAAGTCCCCGATGAATTAGTGGGAGGACCCTTGCGTAGAGTGCCCTCCATCGGGGACCCCCGCCTCCTCCGGACGGCAAGATGGTACGCCATGGCGTGTCCGGACATCCGGCGAGGATGGCAAAGTTGAGGGTGTGCAGGAGCAGCCCGTACAGGAAACCCCTCCGCGCGGAACTGAAAGGCACGGAGGGGATTTCCCCGAGGCGGCTCAAGTTGTGAGGCGCCGGCCCCCGAGGGAGGTTCCGGGGTTTGGCGCCGATGAGGAATTCCGTCCGGACGGGGGTCAGTTCGGACGGGATCTCCCCACGTGCCTGAGCCTCCTCGATGCACCTAACGGAGTCAGGGCCCAGAGCTGTTTTTAGCAACTCGATGGCATCGGCCGCGTGGCGGACGTTGGCAGAATTTAGGCGCCGCGCCAGCGTGTCTGGCGCCATCCAGCCCGCTCCTCCGCCATCGAGCAGGTCCCTGACCCTGGTCACCTCACCAGCCACAGCCCTCTCTTCCGACCGCCACATAAAGCCTCGGCCGTGGAGGTACGGATTCCCGAGCAGCGGTTCCTGCAGGACGGCCGCCACTCCAGCCGGCGGAGAGCTGCGCTTGGTGGAGACTTTGTTCCAGACCCTGATGAGTTCCCTGTAAAAGACAGGCAGCTCCCGGAGGGCGGTCCTGGCACCCCCCAAATTCACAAACAGGAGCTGCGTGTCATAATTGAGGTCGAGCTGCTGGCGGAAGAAATACCTCGCCAGAGCACACCACCTAGGAGGGGGCTCGACGTAAATGTATCTCTGCAGGGTCTGAAGACGGAAAGTCGCGAGCTGGGCGCTGACGCACACCAGCGACTGACCGCCCTCCTCAAGCGGGAGACTCAAGACCGCAGCAGAGACCCAGTGCTTCCTGTTGTTCCAGAAGAAGTCCACCAGCTTCTTCTGTATCTTGGCGACAAACGCAGGGGGAGGGGTCAAAGTGACCAGCCGGTACCACAGCATTGCGGCCACCAGCTGGTTTATGACTAGCGCTCGACCGCTGTAGGACAGCACTCGGAGCAGTCCTGTCCAGCGCCCTAGGCGAGCGGCGACCTTGGCCTCCATCTCCTGCCAGTTCGCCGGCCAGGCTCCCTCGTCGGGGCTAAGGTAGACTCCCAGATAGAGGAGATGGGTCGTGCTCCAGGCAAAAGGCCTGAGCTCCTCCGGCAGGGAGTCCACCCGCCACTGACCCACCAGGAGTCCGGAACATTTCTCCCAGTTGATCCTGGCGGAGGACGCGGCCGAGTAAATCTCCTGGCACTCACGCATCCTCCGCAGGTCAGCGGGATCTTCTACCGCGAGGAGCACGTCATCGGCGTAAGCCGAGAGGACGACATCCACGCCCGGCCCTTGCAGAGCCAGTCCCGTCAACCTCGTCCGCAAGAGGCGCAGGAAAGGCTCCACGCAAACAGCATATAACTGGCCGGACATGGGGCATCCTTGGCGCACCCCTCTCCTAAAGCGAAGGGGCGCCGTCAAGGACCCGTTAACCTTAATCAGACACTCCGCGGCGGCGTACAAAAGTCGGATCCGGGCGACGAAATGCGTCCCGAACCCGAAAGCGCGCAGAGTTCCGAGCAGATAGTCGTGATCCACCCTGTCGAACGCCTTTTCTTGGTCGAGGGATAGGAAGGCGACCGACAGACCAGCCTCCTGGGAACAATGGATAAGGTCCCGGACCAGATGGATGTTATCGTGGATTGTCCGGCCCGGGACCGTGTATGACTGGTCGGGGTGGATCATGTGGTCCAGCACGGCACCAAGGCGAGCAGACATCGCCCTGGCGAAGATTTTGTAGTCCGTGCTGAGGAGGGAGACCGGGCGCCAGTTCTTAAGGAGGCGGAGATCGCCCTTCTTAGGCAGCAGGACGATGACTGCCCTGCGCCAAGACAGGGGCATCTCCCCGGTCGCCAGACTTTCCCCCAGGACCCGCGCGTAGTCGCTCCCCAGGACGTCCCTGAACGCCCTGTGCAACTCCACGGTCAGCCCGTCCAGCCCCGGGGATTTTCCCCTCGAGAGCCGGGCGAGGGCACCGGTCAGCTCCGCCAGGCTTAGCGGAGCTTCCAGATATTCGGCGCCCTCCGGGCTGACCTTCGGCAGGTCCTCCCACAAAACTCTACGCGCTTCCTCGCTGGATGGATCCGGAGAGAACAGAGCCCCGTAATATTCACGGACCCTGTTGTTGACGCCCTCCGGATCCGAGACGAGAGAGCCGTCGTCGGCCAGCAGCGTCAAGAGCTGCTTACGGACACTCTGCCTTTTTTCCAGCGAGTAGAAGAAGGGGGAGCCGCGGTCCAGATCCCGCAGGAACCGGATCCGCGATCTCACGAACGCGCCTCGGGACCCGACGAGCTGCAGGTCATTCAGCGCGGCCTTCTTCGCTTCGTACACCGTCCGCAGGGCCGGGTCCTGGACGACTTGACCGAGACGGGCTTCCAGGTCGAGCACCTCTTTTTCTAGGTGCCCGACTCTGGCCGCCCATCTCTTGGTCGACCCCCTCGCGTACTCTTGACAGAAGACGCGGACGTGAGCCTTGCCCACGTCCCGCCATAGCCTCAAGGAGGGGAAGCCCCCCTGCTTCCTTCTCCAGTCGGACCAGAATCGACGGAACGAGTCCTGGAACCGCACGTCCTCCAGCAGCCGGTTGTTAAAGTGCCAGTACGCGGACCCCGTCCTCGCGCGGAGCGAAGCGAGCTCCGCCCACACCAGGTGGTGGTCCGAACACGGCACCGGCCGCATGGAGGCCGCCGGGACGCAGGAAACGTACGCCCGAGACACGTAAAGGCGGTCGACTCTAGACCATCCAACTCCAGGCCTCACCCAAGTAAAGGCGCTGGAGTCGGGACGGAGATTTCGCCAGACGTCCACCAAGTCGAAGGACCCGACCAGGTCCCTCAACTTCTCCATCGCCGTCATGCACTGCGGGGCACCGGAGCGGTCCCGCGCCTCGAGCGTGCAGTTAAAATCCCCCCCGAGGACAATGCAGTTGCCGACGTCGACGGAGCCAAGAAGAGCGGACACCTCTTCAAAGAAGCGCGTTTGCTGCGGGCCGGGATGAGGGGCGTATACGTTCACGAGATGGAGCGGCACGTCCCCCAGGCGAACCGTTACGTGCAGCAAGCGGCCTGGCACGGGCTCCTCGACCCCCAAGATCTCCGGCTGAAAATGCGGGACCAGCAAGATGGCCACCCCACTAGAAATGGCAGTGAGGTGGCTCATGCTGACCTCTCCTTGCCATTCCAGGAGCCACGTGGCTTCGTCTCCCGGAACGGTGTGGGTTTCTTGCAGGAAGCACACCGCATATTTCCCCTCCCGCAGGAGCGAAAAATTGTCAAATCTACGGCGTGCCCCTCTGCCGCCGTTGATGTTGAGGCTGGCTATGGTTATCTTCATGGCAAAAGCATAGTGCAACCTCTACCTTAACCTATTGTGGGGGAGGGAGCGGAGTCTTTTATTGAACTCCGCTCCCTCCACAGCCCAGCGAGGAGTCCCTCGAGCTCGCGCAGCTCAAGGTGTTGCGCCTTTGTCAGGGGCCCGCCCGCGGCCAAGGTTTTGACGGCGGCGCGGACGGATGCCTTGATCAGCTCTGGCTCGGACCATTTTTCCAGCGACAGTCGGGCTTGGTTGCAGCGGCCCCGGCTCTGGGCCAAAAAGTCCCGGAGTTCCTTTGCAGGAATGAGGATGGTCTCGGCGGCGGCCGCGAGCAGATCCACCGCCTCGCTGGCGGTGGTCTCTAGGTCTTCACCCGCGTCCCCCCTCCGCCTCATTGGAGCCGCGCCTCCTTTTGTTCCTGGGGGTGCGCGGAGGCAGGGAGACCCCCATGTCTGCCGAGGCCTCCCGCTCCGCCCCCCCCTTTTCCTTTCCTTTCCCGCGCCCGGGCCCCTCTGTGGTGTTATTCAAGGGCTCGGGCACGGGCTCGGGGCACCACGCGCTCGCCGGTGACTGGGTTGGGCTGAGCGCGGTGGTCAAATTATCTGGCGCACCGAGGGGACCCGCCT
Organism: Pristiophorus japonicus; assembly: GCF_044704955.1. Classification (NCBI taxonomy): domain Eukaryota; kingdom Metazoa; phylum Chordata; class Chondrichthyes; family Pristiophoridae; genus Pristiophorus; species Pristiophorus japonicus. The sequence continues at coordinate 46,140,712 of NC_091999.1, forward strand.
CTTGATGTTTTGCCTACTTCCGCGCCTTCTTTCCGGTCGGACGCTCTCCCTCCCCCACGCCGGAGGCCCTGAAAACAAAGGCCTCCGACGATGCCCGCGCACCTACGGCTCCCGGCACGCGGACGCAACTAGGGGGAGGGGTGGCGTCGGCGCCAGCCTTGGCCGCCTTCGGTGGTTTGGCGTCCTTGGAGGCGGGGCAGTTCTTACGAACATGCCCCACCTCCCTGCAGGCATGGCACCGCACGCCGTCCGACTTCCAAAAGACGCGGTAGGCAGTCCCCTCGTGCACCACATTAAAATTCCCCTCCGTCGTCTCCTCCCGCGCCAGCCGGACAAAGAGCTGGCGGCGGAAGGAGAACACGTTGCGCAGGCTGTTCACCCTGAGGCCGAGCGGTATGGGGTTGATCCCCGACCTTACCTCCCCCAGTTGTTGTAGGTGAGGGAGGAGGAGCTCAGCGGGAACAAAGGGCGGGACGTTCGATATGATGACCCTCTGCGCGGTGGCCTCGAGAGGATCCACCGGCAGGAACGTCCCGCCCACCGTGAGCCCCCTTTCGAGGGCCAGGGACACCGCCCGCTCCGACCCCAGGAAGAAAACAGCCTTCCCAGACATCTTGGAGGCTGCGACAATGGCCGAGGGTCCGACTACCCCAGCCATCGCCCGCACGCACTCTTCGATGCTCATTGTGGGGTGAGTGTAGCTCTTGACCTCGTGTTTCTTCGTAATGAGTCTGAATGGTGGCAGGGCAGCGGGTGGCGCAGGAGGTGCCGTGGAAGCGGTTGCCACCTGCGCATATGTCTTCGCTGGCCCTGCCACCGGCGTGGATGGGGTCGCCATCACCGGGTCCCTTTAAGGGCTACACCCACCCCAAAGTCACAGGCCTTAATGGTCTTTAATGGCCTCGTATATTTAACTGAGCAGAGGAGCCCTTAACGAGGCAACTCTCCCCTCGTTGGCAATTGGGGAGAGGCCTTGCTCCCTCTGCTCAGTTGTTTTAATTGGGTTTTGTTTTTTTAAAATTAGGAAGAAAACGGGCCTCAGAGAGAGAGGGGAGAAACAGAGGGTAACGGAGAAAGAGAGAGGGGGGTGGGAAGGGGGGGGGCTGCGAGGGCAGGTCTCCCCTCGCAGCTGTGGGTGGGTGCACTCCCCAGATGGCAAAACACACAAAAAACACAGTCTTTGGGTTGGTCTTCAGGTGGGGGGAGAAGACGTCTTCACCTGGGGTAGCTGGAGCCACCAGGCACACAATCCTAAACGATCTTTAATAGGGAGATTAATGACAATCTTCAGCCTGGTAGCTCCAGCTATCCCAGGCTAGGCAAATGTGGGGGGGTGGGGGGGGTTCCAATTGTGGGGGGGGCCTAGTTGTAAGCACGGCCCCCACGCACACTCCCACACACACACACACGCCCCGCGATGTTCCGGCCCTCAGTGGTCTTCTTTCCTCCCCCCACCGATACAACAAAGTCTTTTTGGGAAAGGCACCAACACCCACCTGTTGAAAGTAGAGTCTCCCTCCTTCCACACTGGATGTTGTTTGTCTTTTCCCCCTCTCTCCAACTCCTTGCAGAAATGGTAAAGTTGTTAAAGTTTTCTGTTCTCCTCCTCTCCCTCTGGATAAAAGTTGAAGGTGAAGCCCCTTTCTTCCTTCTCCTCCTGGGCTGGTCTCAGGGCTCTCCAGGCAGGAGCACAAGTTGCTAGCAGCTCCACTCACTGCTCACAGCTCCAACTGACCAGGACACGCCTCCACAGCTCCACAATTGGTCCTTGTGCATGAAACTCTTTTTGGAGTTCACCTGCAAAACATAAAACATTAAACGGTGCCACCCGACCTGGGTGACACTCCAGACATTTACAAGGCCCTTTTTTTCCACCCTTTTTTGTTTTTTTGTATTTTTTCTTTTTTTTTTTTGTTTTTTTTTGGGCACTAAAATCACAATTTTTCCCCAGTGCCCCCTATAAAAGGGAAGGGGACACTAAAAGCACCGGCAATTAAAAAAAATTAACTTTAAAACGTAAAATCAAATTAAAATTTGGTTGCCGGGCGTGATGATGCACTCCAGTCCCTCCGGTGCCCACCTCTCGCGGAAGGCTGCGAGCGTACCGGTGGACACCGCGTGCTCCATCTCCAAGGACACCCTGGACCGGATGTAAGAGCGGAAGAGAGGCAGGCAGTCAGGTTGAACGACCCCTTCGACCGCCCGCTGCCTGGACCGGCTGATGGCACCCTTGGCCGTGCCCAGGAGCAGTCCTACGAGGAGGCCTTCGGACCTACCCGCTCCCCTCCGCACAGGGTGCCCAAAGATCAGGAGAGTGGGACTGAAGTGCAGCCAGAATTTCAGGAGCAGCCCCTTCAAATAATGGAACAGGGGCTGCAACCTTGTGCACTCAATAAAAACATGGAACACGGACTCCTCCAGACCGCAGAAATTGCAGGCAGCCTGGGAGTCCGTGAACCGGCTTAAAAATTTGTTGCACGGCACTGCTCCGTGCACCACCCTCCAGGCCAAGTCCCCGATGAATAGTGGGAGGACCCCTGCGTAGAGTGCCCTCCATCGGGGACCCCCGCCTCCTCCAGACGGCAAGATGGTACGCCATGGCGTGTCCGGACGGCCGGCGAGGATGGCAAAGTTGAGGGTGTGCAGGAGCAGCCCGTACAGGAAACCCCTCCGCGCGGAACTGAAAGGCACGGAGGGGATTTCCCCGAGGCGGCTCAAGTTGTGAGGCGCCGGCCCCCGAGGGAGGTTCCGGGGTTTGGCGCCGATGAGGAATTCCGTCCGGACGGGGGTCAGTTCGGACGGGATCTCCCCACGTGCTTGAGCCTCCTCGATGCACCTAACGGAGTCAGGGCCCAGAGCTGTTTTTAGCGACTCGATGGCATCGGCCGCGTGGCGGACGTTGGCAGAGTTTAGGCGCCGCGCCAGCGTGTCTGGCGCCATCCAGCCCGCTCCTCCGCCATCGAGCAGGTCCCTGACCCTGGTCACCTCACCAGCCACAGCCCTCTCTTCCGACCGCCACATGAAGCCTCGGCCGTGGAGGTACGGATTCCCGAGCAGCGGCTCCTGCAGGACGGCCGCCACTCCAGCCGGCGGAGAGCTGCGCTTGGTGGAGACTTTGTTCCAGACCCTGATGAGTTCCCTGTAAAAGACAGGCAGCTCCCGGAAGGCGGTCCTGGCACCCCCCAAGTTCACAAACAGGAGCTGCGTGTCATAATTGAGGTCGAGCTGCTGGCGGAAGAAATACCTCGCCAGAGCGCACCACCTAGGAGGGGGCTCGACGTAAAGGTATCTCTGCAGGGTCTGAAGATGGAAAGTCGCGAGCTGGGCGCTGACGCACACCAACGACTGACCGCCCTCCTCAAGCGGGAGACTCAAGACCGCGGCAGAGACCCAGTGCTTCCTGTTGTTCCAGAAGAAGTCCACCAGCTTCTTCTGTATCTTGGCGACAAACGCAGGGGGAGGGGTCAAAGTGACCAGCCGGTACCACAGCATTGCGTCCACCAGCTGGTTTATGACTAGCGCTCGACCCCTGTAGGACAGCACTCGGAGCAGTCCTGTCCAGCGCCCTAGGTGAGCGGCGACCTTGGCCTCCAGCTCCTGCCAGTTCGCCGGCCAGGCTCCCTCGTCGGGGCTAAGGTAGACTCCCAGATAGAGGAGATGTGTCGTGCTCCAGGCAAAAGGCCTGAGCTCCTCTGGCAGGGAGTCCACCCGCCACTGACCCACCAGGAGTCCGGAACATTTCACCCAGTTGATCCTGGCGGAGGACGCGGCCGAGTAAATCTCCTGGCACTCACGCATCCTCCGCAGGTCAGCGGGATCCTCTATCGCGAGGAGCACGTCATCGGCGTAAGCCGAGAGGACGACCTCCACGCCCGGCCCTTGCAGAGCCAGTCCCGTCAACCTCGTCCGCAAGAGGCGCAGGAAAGGCTCCACGCAAACGGCGTATAACTGGCCGGACATGGGGCATCCCTGGCGCACCCCTCTCCTAAAGCGAAGGGGCGCCGTCAAGGACCCGTTAACCTTAATCAGACACTCCACGGCGGCGTACAAAAGTCGGATCCGGGCGACGAAATGCGTCCCGAACCCGAAAGCGCGCAGAGTTCCGAGCAGATAGTCGTGATCCACCCTGTCGAACGCCTTCTCTTGGTCGAGGGATAGGAAGGCGACCGACAGACCAGCCTCCTGGGAACAATGGATGAGGTCCCGGACCAGATGGATGTTATCGTGGATTGTCCGGCCCGGGACCGTGTATGACTGGTCGGGGTGGATCATGTGGTCCAGCACGGCACCAAGGCGAGCAGACATCGCCCTGGCGAAGATTTTGTAGTCCGTGCTGAGGAGGGAGACCGGGCGCCAGTTCTTAAGGAGGCGGAGATCGCCCTTCTTAGGCAGCAGGACGATGACTGCCCTGCGCCAAGAGAGGGGCATCTCCCCGGTCGCCAGACTTTCCCCCAGGACCCGCGCGTAGTCACTCCCCAGGACGTCCCAGAACGCCCTGTGGAACTCCACGGTCAGCCCGTCCAGCCCCGGGGATTTTCCCCTCGAGAGCCGGGCGAGGGCACCGGTCAGCTCCGCCAGGCTTAGCGGAGCTTCCAGATTTTCGGCGCCCTCCGGGCCGACCTTCGGCAGGTCCTCCCACAAAACTCTACGCGCTTCCTCGCTGGACGGATCCGGAGAGAACAGAGCCCCGTAATATTCACGGACCCTGTTGTTGACGCCCTCCGGATCCGAGACGAGAGAGCCGTCGTCGGCCAGCAGCGTCAAGAGCTGCTTACGGACACTCTGCCTTTTTTCCAGCGAGTAGAAGAAGGGGGAGCCGCGGTCCAGATCCCGCAGGAACCGGATCCGCGACCTCACGAACGCGCCTCGGGACCCGACGAGCTGCAGGTCCTTCAGCGCGGCCTTCTTCGCTTCGTACACCGTCCGCAGGGCCGGGTCCTGGACGACTTGACCGAGACTGGCTTCCAGGTCGAGCACCTCTTTTTCTAGGCGCCCGACTCTGGCCGCCCGCCTCTTGGTCGACCCCCTCGCGTACTCTTGACAGAAGACGCGGACGTGAGCCTTGCCCACGTCCCACCATAGCCTCAAGGAGGGGAAGCCCCCCTGCTTCCTTCTCCAGTCGGACCAGAATCGACGGAACGAGTCCTGGAACCGCACGTCCTCCAGCAGCCGGTTGTTAAAATGCCAGTACGCGGACCCCGTCCTCGCGCGGAGCGAAGCGAGCTCCGCCCACACCAGGTGGTGGTCCGAACACGGCACCGGCCGCATGGAGGCCGCCGGGACGCAGGAAACGTACGCCCGAGACACGTAAAGGCGGTCGACTCTAGACCATCCAACTCCAGGCCTCACCCAAGTAAAGGCGCTGGAGACGGGGTGGAGATTTCGCCAGACGTCCACCAAGTCGAAGGACCCGACCAGGTCCCTCAACTTCTCCATCGCCGTCATGCACTGCGGGGCACCGGAGCGGTCCCTCGCCTCGAGGGTGCAGTTAAAATCCCCCCCGAGGACAATGCAGTCGCCGACGTCGACGGAGCCAATAAGAGCGGACACCTCTTCAAAGAAGCGCGTTTGCTGCGGGCCGGGATGAGGGGCGTACACGTTCACGAGATGGAGCGGCACGTCCCCCAGGCGAACCGTTACGTGCAGCAAGCGGCCTGGCACGGGCTCCTCGACCCCCAAGATCTCCGGCTGAAAATGCGGGCCCAGCAAGATGGCCACCCCACTAGAAATGGCGGTGAGGTGGCTCATGCGGACCTCTCCTTGCCATTCCAGGAGCCACGTGGCTTCGTCTCCCGGAACGGTGTGGGTTTCTTGCAGGAAGCACACCGCATATTTCCCCTCACGCAGGAGCGAAAAATTGTCAAATCTACGGCGTGCCCCTCTGCCGCCGTTGATGTTGAGGCTGGCTATGGTTATCTTCATGGCAAAAGCATAGTGCAACCTCTACCTTAACCTATTGTGGGGGAGGGAGCGGAGTCTTTTGTTGAACTCCGCTCCCTCCGCAGCCCAGCGAGGAGTCCCTCGAGCTCGCGCAGCTCAAGGTGCTGCCCCTTTGTCAAGGGCCCGCCCGCGGCCAAGGTTTTAACGGCGGCGCGGACGGACCCCTTGATCAGCTCCGGCTCAGACCATTTTTCCAGGGCCAGTCGGGCTTGGTCGCGGCGACCCCGGCTCTGGGCCAAAAAGTCCCGGAGTTCCTTTGCAGGAATGAGGAGGGCCTCTGCGGCGGCCGCGAGCAGATCCACCGCCTCGCTGGCGGTGCTCTCTAGGTCTTCACCCGCGTCCCCCACCGAGCCCCCGTCCTCCTCCGGGAGGTGGCCGCCAGCAGCCAGCCCATCGACCGCACAAGGTACGGCAAATGAACCGGCCGCTCCAACCGGCCCTGGCACTCACCCGATCCCACCCCCACGATCGTCGGCAGAGGAGTCCCCACTGGGCTCTTTTAAAAATGGTGCTGGGTCGGGAAATGACAGCGGAAGGGGTTCCCCCACCGCCCCAGGAACCGGAGAACAAGGAGAGACCCGGCCATAGGAGATCCCCAGGCCCTCCAAGTGCACCAGCTCCAAAGTAAGGGGCGAGGGTGGGTGTTCCTCCCCCTCCCCGCTGCCACCCCCGGCCCAGCATCTACAGTTTCATTAAAAACAGTTTGTGTTTCTGCCGGGTCGAGCGACTCCCGGGGGAAGTTGGGTATTGGCTGGGCGGGCTCAGGTTCGGCCTTTTCGGCCCCGCCCGCCTCAGTCCCCGGGACGCCCGGCCCGGCGGCTACGCATTCCTCCGCGGTCCCCACGCCCCCCACGACAGGCAGATCTTCCACTCCATCCCCAGGAGGCAGCGGCTGGGCAGCCTCGACTGCCTCACCCTCCCCGGGGACAGACTCTTCGCGCCTGCAGCGCAATTTGGGAGCGCTGGTGGGGGACGCGGGACACGCGGCGGGCACCGACTCCTCCGCGGAGGGATGTTGTTCCCCCTCCGCCTCATCGGAGCCGCGCCTCCTTTTGTTCCTGGGGGTGCGCGGAGGCAGGGAGACCCCCATGTCTGCCGAGGCCTCCCGCTCCGCCCCCCCCTTTTCCTGTCCTTTCCCGCGCCCGGGCCCCTCAGTGGTGTTATTCAAGGGCTCGGGCACGGGCTCGGGGCACCACGCGCTCGCCGGTGACTGGGTTGGGCTGAGCGCGGTGGTCAAATTATCTGGCGCACCGAGGGGACCCGCCTCTAGATGTTTTGCCTTCTTCCGCGCCTTCTTTCCGGTCGGACGCTCTCCCTCCCCCCCGCCGGAGGCCCTGAAAACAAAGGCCTCCGACGATGCCCGCGCACCCATGGCTCCCGGCACGCGGACGCAACTAGGGGGAGGGGTGGCGGCGGCGCCAGCCTTGGCCGCCTTCGGTGGTTTGGCGGCCTTGGAGGCGGGGCAGTTCTTACGAACATGCCCCACCTCCCTGCAGGCATGGCACCGCACGCCGTCCGACGTCCAGAAGACGCGGTAGGCAGTCCCCTCGTGCACCACATTAAAATTCCCCTCCGTCGTGTCCTCCCGCGCCAGCCGGACAAAGAGCTGGCGGCGGAAGGAGAACACGTGGTGCAGGCTGTTCTCCCTGAGGCCGAGCGGTATGGGGTTGATCCCTGACCTTACCTCCCCCAGTTGTTGTAGGTGAGGGAGGAGGAGCCCAGCGGGAACAAAGGGCGGGACGTTCGAAATGATGACCCTCTGCGCGGTGGCCTCGAGAGGGTGCACCGGCAGGAACGTCCCGCCCACCGTGAGCCCCTTTTCAAGGGCCAGGGACACCGCCCGCTCCGACCCCAGGAAGAACACGGCCTTCCCAGACATCTTGGAGGCTGCGACAATGGCCGAGGGGCCGACTACCCCAGCCATCGCCCGCACGCACTCCTCAATGCTCATCGTGGGGTGAGTGTAGCTCTTGACCCCGTGTTTTCTTGTAATGAGTCTGAATGGTGGCAGGGCAGCGGGTGGCGCAGGAGGTGCCGTGGAAGCGGTTGCCACCTGCGCATACGTCTTCGCTGGCCCCGCCACCGGCGTGGATGGGGTCGCCATCACGGGGTCCCTTTAAGGGCTACACCCACCCCAAAGTCACAGGCCTTAATGGTCTTTAATGGCCTCGTATCTTTAACTGAGCAGAGGAGCACTTAACGAGGCCCCTCTCCCCTCGTTGGCAATTGGGGAGAGGCCTTGCTCCCTCTGCTCAGTTGTCTTAATTGGGTTTTGTTTTTTTAAAATTAGGAAGAAAAGGGGCCTCAGAGAGAGAGGGGAGAAACAGAGGGTAACGGAGAAAGAGAGAGGGGGGTGGGAAGGGGGGGGGGGCTGCGAGGGCAGGTCTCCCCTCGCAGCTGTGGGTGGGTGCACTCCCCAGATGGCAAAACACACAAAAAACACAGTCTTTGGGTTGGTCTTCAGGTGGGGGGAGAAGACGTTATCACCTGGGGTAGCTGGAGCCACCAGGCACACAATCCTGAACGATCTTTAATAGGATGATTAATGACAATCTTCAGCCTGGTAGCTCCAGCTATCCCAGGCTAGGCAAATGTGGGGGGTGGGGGGGGTTCCAATTGTGGGGGGGGCCTAGTTGTAAGCACGGCCCCCACACACACTACCACACACACACACACCCCCCGCAATGTTCCGGCCCTCAGTGGTCTTCTTTCCTCCCCCCACCGATACAACAAAGTCTGTTTGGGGAAATGCACCCACACCCACCTGTCGAAATGTAGAGTCTCCCTCCTTCCACACCGGATGTTGTTGTGGTTTTTCCCCCTCTCTCCAACTCCTTGCAGAATGGTAAAAGTTGTTAAAGTTTTCTGTTCTCCTCCTCTCCCTCTGGATAAAAGTTGAAGGTGAAGCCCCTTCCTTCCTTCTCTTCCTGGGCTGGTCTCAGGGCTCTCCAGGCAGGAGCTCAAGTTGCTAGCAGCTACACTCACTGCTCACAGCTCCAACTGAGCAGGACACGCCTCCACTGCTCTACCATTGGTTCCTTGTGCTTGAAAGTCTTTTTGGGAAATGCACCCACACCCACCTGTAGAATGTTGGGTCTCCCTCCTTCCACACTGGATGTTGTTTGTCTTTTCCCCCTCTCTCCAACTCCTTGCAGAATGGTAAAAAGATGTTAAATGTTTTCTGTTCTCCTCCTCTCCCTCTGGGTTAATGTTGGTGGTGAAGCCCCTTCCTTCCTTCTCTTCCTGGGCTGGTCTCAGGGCTCTCCAGGCAGGAGCACAAGTTGCTTGCTGCTCTCCTCACTGCTCACAGCTCCAACTGAGCAGGACACGCCTCCACTGCTCTACCATTGGTTCCTTGTGCTTGAAACTCTTTTGAGTTTACCTGCAAAACATAAAGACATTAAACGGTGCCACCCGACGTGGGTGACACTCCAAACATTTACAAGGCCCTTTTTTCACCCCCTTTTTTTTTTGTGTTTTTTCTTTTTTTTTTTGTTTTTTTTTTTTGGGCACTAAAATCACAATTTTTCCCCAGTGCCCCCTATAAAAGGGAAGGGGACACTAAAAGCACCGGCAATTAAAACAAATTAACTTTAAAACGTAAAATCAAATTAAAATTTGGTTGCCGGGCGTGATGATGCACTCCAGTCCCTCCGGTGCCCACCTCTCGCGGAAGGCCGCGAGCGTACCGGTGGACACCGCGTGCTCCATCTCCAAGGACACCCTGGACCGGATGTAAGAGCGGAAGAGAGGCAGGCAGTCAGGTTGAACGACCCCCTCGACCGCCCGCTGCCTGGACCGGCTGATGGCACCCTTGGCCGTGCCCAGGAGCAGTCCTACGAGGAGGCCTTCGGACCTACCCGCTCCCCTCCGCACAGGGTGCCCAAAGATCAGGAGGGTGGGACTGAAGTGCAGCCAGAATTTCAGGAGCAGCCCCTTCAAATAATGGAACAGGGGCTGCAACCTCGTGCACTCAATAAAAACATGGAACACGGACTCCTCCAGACCGCAGAAATTGCAGGCGGCCTGGGAGTCCGTGAACCGGCTTAAAAATTTGTTGCACGGCACTGCTCCGTGCACCACCCTCCAGGCCAAGTCCCCGATGAATAGTGGGAGGACCCCTGCGTAGAGTGCCCTCCATCGGGGACCCCCGCCTCCTCCGGACGGCAAGATGGTACGCCATGGCGTGTCCGGACGGCCGGCGAGGATGGCAAAGTTGAGGGTGTGCAGGAGCAGCCTGTACAGGAAACCCCTCCGCGCGGAACTGAAAGGCACGGAGGGGATTTCCCCGAGGCGGCTCAAGTTGTGAGGCGCCGGCCCCCGAGGGAGGTTCCGGGGTTTGGCGCCGATGAGGAATTCCGTCCGGACGGGGGTCAGTTCGGACGGGATCTCCCCACGTGCTTGAGCCTCCTCGATGCACCTAACGGAGTCAGGGCCCAGAGCTGTTTTTAGCGACTCGATGGCATCGGCCGCGTGGCGGACGTTGGCAGAGTTTAGGCGCCGCGCCAGCGTGTCTGGCGCCATCCAGCCCGCTCCTCCGCCATCGAGCAGGTCCCTGACCCTGGTCACCTCACCAGCCACAGCCCTCTCTTCCGACCGCCACATGAAGCCTCGGCCGTGGAGGTACGGATTCCCGAGCAGCGGTTCCTGCAGGACAGCCGCCACTCCAGCCGGCGGAGAGCTGCGCTTGGTGGAGACTTTGTTCCAGACCCTGATGAGTTCCCTGTAAAAGACAGGCAGCCCCCGGAGGGCGGTCCTGGCACCCCCCAAGTTCACAAACAGGAGCTGCGTGTCATAATTGAGGTCGAGCTGCTGGCGGAAGAAATACCTCGCCAGAGCGCACCACCTCGGAGGGGGCTCGACGTAAAGGTATCTCTGCAGGGTCTGAAGACGGAAAGTCGCGAGCTGGGCGCTGACGCACACCAACGACTGACCGCCCTCCTCAAGCGGGAGACTCAAGACCGCAGCAGAGACCCAGTGCTTCCTGTTGTTCCAGAAGAAGTCCACCAGCTTCTTCTGTATCTTGACGACAAACGCAGGGGGAGGGGTCAAAGTGACCAGCCGGTACCACAGCATTGCGGCCACCAGCTGGTTTATGACTAGCGCTCGACCCCTGTAGGACAGCACTCGGAGCAGTCCTGTCCAGCGCCCTAGGCGAGCGGCGACCTTGGCCTCCAGCTCCTGCCAGTTCGCCGGCCAGGCTCCCTCGTCGGGGCTAAGGTAGACTCCCAGATAGAGGAGATGGGTCGTGCTCCAGGCAAAAGGCCTGAGCTCCTCCGGCAGGGAGTCCACCCGCCACTGACCCACCAGGAGTCCGGAACATTTCTCCCAGTTGATCCTGGCGGAGGACGCGGCCGAGTAAATCTCCTGGCACTCACGCATCCTCCGCAGGTCAGCGGGATCCTCTATCGCGAGGAGCACGTCATCGGCGTAAGCCGAGAGGACGACCTCCACGCCCGGCCCTTGCAGAGCCAGTCCCGTCAACCTCGTCCGCAAGAGGCGCAGGAAAGGCTCCACGCAAACGGCGTATAACTGGCCGGACATGGGGCATCCCTGGCGCACCCCTCTCCTAAAGCGAAGGGGCGCCGTCAAGGACCCGTTAACCTTAATCAGACACTCCGCGGCGGCGTACAAAAGTCGGATCCGGGCGACGAAATGCGTCCCGAACCCGAAAGCGCGCAGAGTTCCGAGCAGATAGTCGTGATCCACCCTGTCGAACGCCTTCTCTTGGTCGAGGGATAGGAAGGCGACCGACAGACCAGCCTCCTGGGAGCAATGGATGAGGTCCCGGACCAGATGGATGTTGTCGTGGATTGTCCGGCCCGGGACCGTGTATGACTGGTCGGGGTGGATCATGTGGTCCAGCACGGCACCAAGGCGAGCAGACATCGCCCTGGCGAAGATTTTGTAGTCCGTGCTGAGGAGGGAGACCGGGCGCCAGTTCTTAACGAGGCGGAGATCGCCCTTCTTAGGCAGCAGGACGTTGAATGCCCTGCGCCAAGAGAGGGGCATCTCCCCGGTCGCCAGACTTTCCCCCAGGACCCGCGCGTAGTCGCTCCCCAGGACGTCCCAGAACGCACTGTGGAACTCCACGGTCAGCCCGTCCAGCCCCGGGGATTTTCCCCTCGAGAGCCGGGCGAGGGCACCGGTCAGCCCCGCCAGGCTTAGCGGAGCTTCCAGATTTTCGGCGCCCTCCGGGCCGACCTTCGGCAGGTCCTCCCACAAAACTCTACGCGCTTCCTCGCTGGACGGATCCGGAGAGAACAGAGCCCCGTAATATTCACGGACCCTGTTGTTGACGCCCTCCGGATCCGAGACGAGAGAGCCGTCGTCGGCCAGCAGCGTCAAGAGCTGCTTACGGACACTCTGCCTTTTTTCCAGCGAGTAGAAGAAGGGGGAGCCGCGGTCCAGATCCCGCAGGAACCGGATCCGCGACCTCACGAACGCGCCTCGGGACCCGACGAGCTGCAGGTCCTTCAGCGCGGCCTTCTTCGCTTCGTACAACGTCCGCAGGGCCGGGTCCTGGACGACTTGACCGAGACGGGCTTCCAGGTCGAGCACCTCTTTTTCTAGGCGCCCGACTCTGGCCGCCCGCCTCTTGGTCGACCCCCTCGCGTACTCTTGACAGAAGACGCGGACGTGAGCCTTGCCCACGTCCCACCATAGCCTCAAGGAGGGGAAGCCCCCCTGCTTCCTTCTCCAGTCGGACCAGAATCGACGGAACGAGTCCTGGAACCGCACGTCCTCCAGCAGCCGGTTGTTAAAGTGCCAGTACGCGGACCCCGTCCTCGCGCGGAGCGAAGCGAGCTCCGCCCACACCAGGTGGTGGTCCGAGCACGGCACCGGCCGCATGGAGGCCGCCGGGACGCAGGAAACGTACGCCCGAGACACGTAAAGGCGGTCGACTCTAGACCATCCAACTCCAGGCCTCACCCAAGTAAAGGCGCTGGAGTCGGGGTGGAGATTTCGCCAGACGTCCACCAAGTCGAAGGACCCGACCAGGTCCCTCAACTTCTCCATCGCCGTCATGCACTGCGGGGCACCGGAGCGGTCCCTCGCCTCGAGGGTGCAGTTAAAATCCCCCCCGAGGACAATGCAGTCGCCGACGTCGACGGAGCCAAGAAGAGCGGACACCTCTTCAAAGAAGCGCGTTTGCTGCGGGCCGGGATGTGGGGCGTACACGTTCACGAGATGGAGTGGCACGTCCCCCAGGCGAACCGTTACGTGCAGCAAGCGGCCTGGCACGGGCTCCTCGACCCCCAAGATCTCCGGCTGAAAATGCGGGCCCAGCAAGATGGCCACCCCACTAGAAATGGCGGTGAGGTGGCTCATGCGGACCTCTCCTTGCCATTCCAGGAGCCACGTGGCTTCGTCTCCCGGAACGGTGTGGGTTTCTTGCAGGAAGCACACCGCATATTTCCCCTCCCGCAGGAGCGAACAATTGTCAAATCTACGGCGTGCCCCTCTGCCGCCGTTGATGTTGAGGCTGGCTATGGTTATCTTCATGGCAAAAGCATAGTGCAACCTCTACCTTAACCTATTGTGGGGGAGGGAGCGGAGTCTTTTGTTGAACTCCGCTCCCTCCGCAGCCCAGCGAGGAGTCCCTCGAGCTCGCGCAGCTCAAGGTGCTGCTCCTTTGTCAAGGGCCCGCCCGCGGCCAAGGTTTTAACGACGGCGCGGACGGACCCCTTGATCAGCTCCGGCTCGGACCATTTTTCCAGGGCCAGTCGGGCTTGGTCGCGGCGACCCCGGCTCTGGGCCAAAAAGTCCCGGAGTTCCTTTGCAGGAATGAGGAGGGCCTCGGCGGCGGCCGCGAGCAGATCCACCGCCTCGCTGGCGGTGGTCTCTAGGTCTTCACCCGCGTCCCCCACCGAGTCCCCGTCCTCCTCCGGGAGCTGGCCGCCAGCAGCCAGCCCATCGACCGCACAAGGTACGGCAAATGAACCGGCCGCTCCAACCGGCCCTGGCACTGCCCCGATCCCACCCCCAGGATCGTCGGCAGAGGAGTCCCCACTGGGCTCTTTTAAAAATGGTGCTGGGTCGGGAAATGACAGCGGAAGGGGTTCCCCCTCCGCCCCAGGAACCGGAGAACAAGGAGAGACCCGGCCATGGGAAATCCCCAGGCTCCCCAAGTGCACCAGCTCCAAAGTAAGGGGCGAGGGTGGGTGTTCCTCCCCCTCCCCGCTGCCACCCCCCGGCCCAGCATCTACAGTTTCATTAAAAACAGTTTGTGTTTCTGCCGGGTCGAGCGACTCCCGGGGGAAGTTGGGTATTGGCTGGGCGGGCTCAGGTTCGGCCTTTTCGGCCCCGCCCGCCTCAGTCCCCGGGACGCCCGGCCCGGCGGCTACGCATTCCTCCGCGGTCCCCACGCCCCCCACGACAGGCAGATCTTCCACTCCATCCCCAGGAGGCAGCGGCTGGGCAGCCTCGACTGCCTCACCCTCCCCGGGGACAGACTCTTCGCGCCTGCAGCGCAATTTGGGAGCGCTGGTGGGGGACGCGGGACACGCGGCGGGCACCGACTCCTCCACGGAGGGATGTTGTTCCCCCTCCGCCTCATCGGAGCCGCGCCTCCTTTTGTTCCTGGGGGTGCGCGGAGGCAGGGAGACCCCCATGTCTGCCGATGCCTCCCGCTCCGCCCCCCCCTTTTCCTTTCCTTTCCCGCGCCCGGGCCCCTCTGTGGTGTTATTCAAGGGCTCGGGCACGGGATCGGGGCACCACGCGCTCGCCGGTGACTGGGTTGGGCTGAGCGCGGTGGTCAAATTATCTGGCGCACCGAGGGGACCCGCCTCTAGATGTTTTGCCTTCTTCCGCGCCTTCTTTCCGGTCGGACGCTCTCCCTCCCCCCCGCCGGAGGCCCTGAAAACAAAGGCCTCCGACGATGCCCGCGCACCCATGGCTCCCGGCACGCGGACGCAACTAGGGGGAGGGGTGGCGGCGGCGCCAGCCTTGGCCGCCTTCGGTGGTTTGGCGGCCTTGGAGGCGGGGCAGTTCTTACGAACATGCCCCACCTCCCTGCAGGCATGGCACCGCACGCCGTCCGACGTCCAGAAGACGCGGTAGGCAGTCCCCTCGTGCACCACATTAAAATTCCCCTCCGTCGTGTCCTCCCGCGCCAGCCGGACAAAGAGCTGGCGGCGGAAGGAGAACACGTGGCGCAGGCTGTTCTCCCTGAGGCCGAGCGGTATGGGGTTGATCCCTGACCTTACCTCCCCCAGTTGTTGTAGGTGAGGGAGGAGGAGCTCAGCGGGAACAAAGGGCGGGACGTTAGAAATGATGACCCTCTGCGCGGTGGCCTCGAGAGGGTCCACCGGCAGGAACGTCCCGCCCACCGTGAGCCCCTTTTCAAGGGGCAGGGACACCGCCCGCTCCGACCCCAGGAAGAACACGGCCTTCCCAGACATCTTGGAGGCTGCGACAATGGCCGAGGGGCCGACTACCCCAGCCATCGCCCGCACGCACTCCTCGATGGTCATTGTGGGGTGAGTGTAGCTCTTGACCCCGTGTTTTTTAGTAATGAGTCTGAAAGGTGGCAGGGCAGCGGGTGGCGCAGGAGGGGTCGTGGAAGCGGTTGCCACCTGCGCATACGTCCTTGCTGACCCTGCCACCGGCGTGGATGGGGTCGCCATCACGGGGTCCCTTTAAGGGCTACACCCACCCCAAAGTCACAGGCCTTAATGGTCTTTAATGGCCTCGTATGTTAACTGAGCAGAGGAGCCCTTAACGAGGCACCTCTCCCCTCGTTGACAATTGAAAAGGGCTTGCTCCCTCTGCTCAGTTGTCTTAATTGGGTTTTGTTTTTTTTTAAATTAGGAAGAAAAGGGGCCTCAGAGAGAGAGGGGAGAAACAGAGGGTAACGGAGAAAGAGAGAGGGGGGTGGGAAGGGGGGGGGCTGCGAGGGCAGGTCTCCCCTCGCAGCTGTGGGTGGGTGCACTCCCCAGATGGCAAAACACAAAAGTCTTTGGGGTGGTCATCAGATGGGGGGAGAAGATGTCTTCACCTGGGGTAGCTGGAGCCACCAGGCACTCCTAACGATCTTTAATAGGGTGATTAAGAAAAACAACAATCTTCAGCCTGGTAGCTCCAGCTATCCCAGGCTAGGCAAATGTGGGGGGTGGGGGGGGTTCCAATTGTGGGGGGGGCCTAGTTGTAAGCAAGGCCCCCACACACACTCCCACACACACGCACACCCCCCGCGATGTTCCGGCCCTCAGTGGTCTTCTTTCCTCCCCCCACCGATACAACAAAGTCTGTTTGGGGAAATGCACCCACACCCACCTGTAGAATAGTAGAGTCTCCCTCCTTCCACACTGGATGTTGTTGGTTTTTCCCCCTCTCTCCAACTCCTTGCAGAAATGGTAAAGATGTTCAAAGTTTTCTGTTCTCCTCCTCTCCCTCTGGGTAAAAGTTGGTGTTGAAACCCCTTCCTTCCTTCTTTTCCTGGGCTGGTCTCAGGGCTCTCCAGGCAGGAGCTCAAGTTGCTAGCTGCTCTCCTCACTGCTCACAGCTCCAACTGAGCAGGACACGCCTCCACTGCTCTACCTTTGGTTCCTTGTGCTTGAAACTCTTTTAGAGTCTACCTGCAAAACATAAACATTAAACTGTGCCACCCGACCTGGGTGACACACCAGACATTTACAAGGCCCTTTTTCCTTTTTTTTTTTTTTTTTTTTTTTTTTTTTTTTTTTTTTTTTTTTTTTTTTTTTTGGCACTAAAATCACAATTTTTCCCCAGTGCCCCCTATAAAAGGAAGGGGACACTAAAAGCACCGGCAATTAAAACAAATTAACTTTAAAACGTAAAATCAAATTAAAATTTGGTTGCCGGGCGTGATGATGCACTCCAGTCCCTCCGGTGCCCACCTCTCGCGGAAGGCCGCGAGCGTACCGGTGGACACCGCGTGCTCCATCTCCAAGGACACCCTGGACCGGATGTAAGAGCGGAAGAGAGGCAGGCAGTCAGGTTGAACGACCCCCTCGACCGCCCGCTGCCTGGACCGGCTGATGGCACCCTTGGCCGTGCCCAGGAGCAGTCCTACGAGGAGGCCTTCGGACCTACCCGCTCCCCTCCGCACAGGGTGCCCAAAGATCAGGAGAGTGGGCCTGAAGTGCAGCCAGAATTTCAGGAGCAGCCCCTTCAAATAATGGAACAGGGGCTGCAACCTTGTGCACTCCATAAAAACATGGAACACGGACTCCTCCAGACCGCAGAAATTGCAGGCGGCCTGGGAGTCCGTGAACCGGCTTAAAAATTTGTTGCACGGCACTGCTCCGTGCACCACCCTCCAGGCCAAGTCCCCGATGAATAGTGGGAGGACCCCTGCGTAGAGTGCCCTCCATCGGGGACCCCCGCCTCCTCCGGACGGCAAGATGGTACGCCATGGCGTGTCCGGACGGCCGGCGAGGATGGCAAAGTTGAGGGTGTGCAGGAGCAGCCCGTACAGGAAACCCCTCCGCGCGGAACTGAAAGGCACGGAGGGGATTTCCCCGAGGCGGCTCAAGTTGTGAGGCGCCGGCCCCCGAGGGAGGTTCCGGGGTTTGGCGCCGATGAGGAATTCCGTCCGGACGGGGGTCAGTTCGGACGGGATCTCCCCACGTGCTTGAGCCTCCTCGATACACCTAACCGAGTCAGGGCCCAGAGCTGTTTTTAGCGACTCGATGGCATCGGCCGCGTGGCGGACGTTGGCAGAATTTAGGTGCCGCGCCAGCGTGACTGGCGCCATCCAGCCCGCTCCTCCGCCATCGAGCAGGTCCCTGACCCTGGTCACCTCACCAGCCACAGCCCTCTCTTCCGACCGCCACATGAAGCCTCGGCCGTGGAGGTACGGATTCCCGAGCAGCGGCTCCTGCAGGACGGCCGCCACTCCAGCCGGTGGAGAGCTGCGCTTGGTGGAGACTTTGTTCCAGACCCTGATGAGTTCCCTGTAAAAGACAGGCAGCTCCCGGAGGGCGGTCCTGGCACCCCCCAAATTCACAAACAGGAGCTGCGTGTCATAATTGAGGTCGAGCTGCTGGCGGAAGAAATACCTCGCCAGAGCGCACCACCTAGGAGGGGGCTCGACGTAAAGGTATCTCTGCAGGGTCTGAAGACGGAAAGTCGCGAGCTGGGCGCTGACGCACACCAACGACTGACCGCCCTCCTCAAGCGGGAGACTCAAAACCGCGGCAGAGACCCAGTGCTTCCTGTTGTTCCAGAAGAAGTCCACCAGCTTCTTCTGTATCTTGGCGACAAACGCAGGGGGAGGGGTCAAAGTGACCAGCCGGTACCACAGCATTGCGGCCACCAGCTGGTTTATGACTAGCGCTCGACCCCTGTAGGACAGCACTCGGAGCAGTCCTGTCCAGCGCCCTAGGCGAGCGGCGACCTTGGCCTCTAGCTCCTGCCAGTTCGCCGGCCAGGTTCCCTCGTCGGGGCTAAGGTAGACTCCCAGATAGAGGAGATGGGTCGTGCTCCAGGCAAAAGGCCTGAGCTCCTCCGGCAGGGAGTCCACCCGCCACTGACCCACCAGGAGTCCGGAACATTTCTCCCAGTTGATCCTGGCGGAGGACGCGGCCGAGTAAATCTCCTGGCACTCACGCATCCTCCGCAGGTCAGCGGGATCCTCTACCGCGAGGAGAACGTCATCGGCGTAAGCCGAGAGGACGACCTCCACGCCCGGCCCTTGCAGAGCCAGTCCCGTCAACCTCGTCCGCAAGAGGCGCAGGAAAGGCTCCACGCAAACGGCGTATAACTGGCCGGACATGGGGCATCCCTGGCGCACTCCTCTCCTAAAGCGAAGGGGCGCCGTCAAGGACCCGTTAACCTTAATCAGACACTCCGCGGCGGCGTACAAAAGTCGGATCCGGGCGACGAAATGCGTCCCGAACCCGAAAGCGCGCAGAGTTCCGAGCAGATAGTCGTGATCCACCCTGTCGAACGCCTTCTCTTGGTCGAGGGATAGGAAGGCGACCGACAGACCAGCCTCCTGGGAGCAATGGATGAGGTCCCGGACCAGATGGATGTTGTCGTGGATCGTCCGGCCCGGGACCGTGTATGACTGGTCGGGGTGGATCATGTGGTCCAGCACGGCACCAAGGCGAGCAGACATCGCCCTGGCGAAAATTTTGTAGTCCGTGCTGAGGAGGGAGACCGGGCGCCAGTTCTTAAGGAGGCGGAGATCGCCCTTCTTAGGCAGCAGGACGATGACTGCCCTGCGCCAAGAGAGGGGCATCTCCCCGGTCGCCAGACTTTCCCCCAGGACCCGCGCGTAGTCGCTCCCCAGGACGTCCCAGAACGCCCTGTGGAACTCCACGGTCAGCCCGTCCAGCCCCGGGGATTTTCCCCTCGAGAGCCGGGCGAGGGCACCGGTCAGCTCCGCCAGGCTTAGCGGAGCTTCCAGATTTTCGGCGCCCTCCGGGCCGACCTTCGGCAGGTCCTCCCACAAAACTCTACGCGCTTCCTCGCTGGACGGATCCGGAGAGAACAGAGCCCCGTAATATTCACGGACCCTGTTGTTGACGCCCTCCGGATCCGAGACGAGAGAGCCGTCGTCGGCCAGCAGCGTCAAGAGCTGCTTACGGACACTCTGCCTTTTTTCCAGCGAGTAGAAGAAGGGGGAGCCGCGGTCCAGATCCCGCAGGAACCGGATCCGCGACCTCACGAACGCGCCTCGGGACCCGACGAGCTGCAGGTCCTTCAGCGCGGCCTTCTTCGCTTCGTACACCGTCCGCAGGGCCGGGTCCTGGACGAC
Organism: Pristiophorus japonicus; assembly: GCF_044704955.1. Lineage (NCBI taxonomy): Eukaryota > Metazoa > Chordata > Chondrichthyes > Pristiophoridae > Pristiophorus > Pristiophorus japonicus. Next base: position 46,160,381 of record NC_091999.1, read on the forward strand.
TTGACCGAGACGGGCTTCCAGGTCGAGCACCTCTTTTTCTAGGCGCCCGACTCTGGCCGCCCGCCTCTTGGTCGACCCCCTCGCGTACTCTTGACAGAAGACGCGGACGTGAGCCTTGCCCACGTCCCACCATAGCCTCAAGGAGGGGAAGCCCCCCTGCTTCCTTCTCCAGTCGGACCAGAATCGACGGAACGAGTCCCGGAACCGCACGTCCTCCAGCAGCCGGTTGTTAAAGTGCCAGTACGCGGACCCCGTCCTCGCGCGGAGCGAAGCGAGCTCCGCCCACACCAGGTGGTGGTCCGAACACGGCACCGGCCGCATGGAGGCCGCCGGGACGCAGGAAACGTACGCCCGAGACACGTAAAGGCGGTCGACTCTAGACCATCCAACTCCAGGCCTCACCCAAGTAAAGGCGCTGGAGTCGGGGTGGAGATTTCGCCAGACGTCCACCAAGTCGAAGGACCCGACCAGGTCCCTCAACTTCTCCATCGCCGTCATGCACTGCGGGGCACCGGAGCGGTCCCTCGCCTCGAGGGTGCAGTTAAAATCCCCCCCGAGGACAATGCAGTCGCCGACGTCGACGGAGCCAAGAAGAGCGGACACCTCTTCAAAGAAGCGCGTTTGCTGTGGGCCGGGATGAGGGGCGTACACGTTCACGAGATGGAGCGGCACGTCCCCCAGGCGAACCGTTACGTGCAGCAAGCGGCCTGGCACGGGCTCCTCGACCCCCAAGATCTCCGGCTGAAAATGCGGGCCCAGCAAGATGGCCACCCCACTAGAAATGGCGGTGAGGTGGCTCATGCGGACCTCTCCTTGCCATTCCAGGAGCCACGTGGCTTCGTCTCCCGGAACGGTGTGGGTTTCTTGCAGGAAGCACACCGCATATTTCCCCTCCCGCAGGAGCGAAAAATTGTCAAATCTACGGCGTGCCCCTCTGCCGCCGTTGATGTTGAGGCTGGCTATGGTTATCTTCATGGCAAAAGCATAGTGCAACCTCTACCTTAACCTATTGTGGGGGAGGGAGCGGAGTCTTTTGTTGAACTCCGCTCCCCCCGCAGCCCAGCGAGGAGTCCCTCGAGCTCGCGCAGCTCAAGGTGCTGCTCCTTTGTCAAGGGCCCGCCCGCGGCCAAGGTTTTAACGGCGGCGCGGACGGACCCCTTGATCAGCTCCGGCTTGGACCATTTTTCCAGGGCCAGTCGGGCTTGGTCGCGGCGACCCCGGCTCTGGGCCAAAAAGTCCCGGAGTTCCTTTGCAGGAACGAGGAGGGCCTCAGCGGCGGCCGCGAGCAGATCCACCGCCTCCCTGGCGGTGGTCTCTAGGTCTTCACCCGCGTCCCCCACCGAGTCCCCGTCCTCCTCCGGGAGGTGGCCGCCAGCAGCCGGCCCATCGACCGCACAAGGTACGGCAAATGAACCGGCCGCTCCAACCGGCCCTGGCACTGCCCCGATCCCACCCCCAGGATCGTCGGCAGAGGAGTCCCCACTGGGCTCTTTTAAAAATGGTGCTGGGTCGGGAAATGACAGCGGAAGGGGTTCCCCCTCCGCCCCAGGAACCGGAGAACAAGGAGAGACCCGGCCATAGGAAATCCCCAGGCCCTCCAAGTGCTCCAGCTCCAAAGTAAGGGGCGAGGGTGGGTGTTCCTCCCCCTCCCCGCTGCCACCCCCCGGCCCAGCATCTACAGTTTCATTAAAATCAACAAATTGTTTTTCTGCCGGGTCGAGCGACTCCCGGGGGAAGTTGGGTAATAGCTGGGCGGGCTCAGGTTCGGCCTTTTCGGCCTCGCCCGCCTCAGTCCCCGGGACGCCCGGCCCGGCGGCTACGCATTCCTCCGCGGTCCCCACGCCCCCCACGACAGGCAGATCTTCCACTCCATCCCCGGGAGGCAGAGGCTGGGCAGCCTCAACTGTCTCACCCTCCCCGGGGAAAGACTCCTCGCGCCTGCAGCGCAATTTGGGGGCGCTGGTGGGGGACGCGGGACACGCGGCGGGCACCGCCTCCTCCGCGGAGGGATGTTGTTCCCCCTCCGCCTCATTGGGGCGGTGCCTCTTTTTGTTCCTGGGGGCGCGCGGAGTCAGGGAGACCTCCATGTCTGCCGAGGCCTCCCGCTCCGCCCCCCCCTTTTCCTTTTCTTGCCCGCGCCTGGGCCCCTCTGTGGTGGTATTCAAGGGCCCGGGCACGGGCTCGGGGCACCCCGCGCTCGCTGGTGACTGGGTTGGGCTGAGCGCGGTGGTCAGACTTTCCGGCGCACCGAGGGGACCCGCCTCTAGATGTTTCTCCTTCTTCCGCGCCTTCTTTCCGGCCGGACGCTCTCCCTCCCCCCCGCCGGAGGCCCTGAAAACAAAGGCCTCCGACGATGCCCGCGCACCCATGGCTCCCGGCACGCGGACGCAACTAGGGGGAGGGGTGGCGGCAGCGCCAGCCTTGGCCGCCTTCGGTGGTTTGGCGGCCTTGGAGGCGGGGCAGTTCTTGCGAACATGCCCCACCTCCCTGCAGGCATGGCACCGCACGCCGTCCGACGTCCAGAAGACGCGGTAGGCAGTCCCCTCGTGCACCACATTAAAATGCCCTTCTGTCATGTCCTCCCGCGCCAGCCGGACAAAGAGCTGGCGGTGGAAGGAGAACACGTGGCGCAGGCTGTTCTCCCTGAGGCCGAGCGGTATGGGGTTGATCCCTGACCTTACCTCCCCCAGTTGTTGTAGGTGAGGGAGGAGGAGCCCAGCGGGAACAAAGGGCGGGACGTTCGACACGATGACCCTCTGCGCGGTGGCCTCGAGAGGATCCACCGGCAGGAACGTCCCGCCCACCGTGAGCCCCTTTTCGAGGGCCAGGGACACCGCCCGCTCCGACCCCAGGAAGAAAACAGCCTTCCCAGACATCTTGGAGGCTGCGACAATGGCCGAGGGGCCGACTACCCCAGCCATCGCCCGCACGCACTCCTCGATGCTCATTGTGGGGTGAGTGTAGCTCTTGACCCCGTGTTTTTTTGTTATAAGTGTAAATGGTGGCAGGGCAGCGGGTGGCGCAGGAGGTGCTGTGGAAGCGGTTGCCACCTGCGCATACGTCCTTGCTGGCCCTGCCACCGGCGTGGATGGGGTCGCCATCACGGGGTCCCTTTAAGGGCTACACCCACCCCAAAGTCACAGGCCTTAATGGTCTTTAATGGCCTCGTGTATTTAACTGAGCAGAGGAGCCCTTAACGAGGCACCTCTCCCCTCGTTGACAATTGGGGAGAGGCCTTGCTCCCTCTGCTCAGTTGTCTTAATTGTTTTTTTTTTTAAATTTGGAAGGAAAGGGTTCTCAGAGAGAGAGGGGAGAAACAGAGTAGCAGAGAAAAGAGAGAGGGGGGTGGGAAGGGGGGGGGGCTGCGAGGGCAGGTCTCTCCTCGCAGCTGTGGGTGGGTGCACTCCCCAGATGGCAAAACACAAAAGTCTTTGGGGTGGTCATCAGATGGGGGGAGAAGATGTCTTCACCTGGGGTAGCTGGAGCCACCAGGCACTCCTAACGATCTTTAATAGGGTGATTAAGAAAAACAACAATCTTCAGCCTGGTAGCTCCAGCTATCCCAGGCTAGGCAAATGTGGGGGGTGGGGGGGGTTCCAATTGTGGGGGGGGCCTAGTTGTAAGCAAGGCCCCCACACACACTCCCACACACACGCACACCCCCCGCGATGTTCCGGCCCTCAGTGGTCTTCTTTCCTCCCCCCACCGATACAACAAAGTCTGTTTGGGGAAATGCACCCACACCCACCTGTAGAATAGTAGAGTCTCCCTCCTTCCACACTGGATGTTGTTGGTTTTTCCCCCTCTCTCCAACTCCTTGCAGAAATGGTAAAGATGTTCAAAGTTTTCTGTTCTCCTCCTCTCCCTCTGGGTAAAAGTTGGTGTTGAAACCCCTTCCTTCCTTCTTTTCCTGGGCTGGTCTCAGGGCTCTCCAGGCAGGAGCTCAAGTTGCTAGCTGCTCTCCTCACTGCTCACAGCTCCAACTGAGCAGGACACGCCTCCACTGCTCTACCTTTGGTTCCTTGTGCTTGAATCCCAAAAAGTTAGTTTGCAGGTGCAGGAGATAATCAGGAAGGCGAATGGAATGTTGGCCTTCATTGCGAGAGGGATGGAGGACAAAAGCAGGGAGGTCCTGCTGCAACTGTATAGGGTATTGGTGAGGCCGCACCTGGAGTACTGCGTGCAATTTTGGTCACCTTACTTAAGGAAGGATATACTAGCTTCGGAGGGGGTACAGAGACGATTCACTAGGCTGATTCCGCAGATGGGAGGCTTACCTTATGATGATAGATTGAGTAGACTGGGTCTTTACTCGTTGGAGTTCAGAAGGATGAGAGGTGATCTTATAGAAACATTTAAAATAATGAAAGGGATAGACAAGATAGAGGCAGCGAGGATGTTCCCACTGGTCGGGGAGATTAGAACTAGGGGGGCACAGCCTCAAAATATGGGGGAGCCAGTTTAAAACCGAGTTGAGAAGGAATTTCTTCTCCCAGCGGGTTGTGAATCTGTGCAATTCTCTGCCCAAGGAAACAGTTGAGGCACGCTCATTGAATGTATTCAAGTCACAGATAGATAGATATTTAACCAATAAGGGAATTAAGGGTTATGGGGAGCGGGCGGGTAAGTGGAGCTAAGTCCACAGCCAGATCAGCCATGATCTTGTTGAATGGCGGAGCAGGCTCGAGGGGCTAGATGGCCTACTCCTGTTCCTAATTCTTACGTTCTTATGTACCTTCAGCGGGCCAACAATGAGGGAGCCCATTCGGCCAGGGATAGTGGCAGCGCGCTTCGGGCCCCTCCCACACAGCCTGCAGAGCACACGCAGAGATTCTGGGGCGAGGAGCTACTGCACATGTGTGCACACTCTAGCGTGCATGTGCAGAGGTCCTGGCACTGTTTTCAGCACCGGGACCTGGCTCCGCCTCCATCGAGGAGAGGCTGGGGAGTGACCTAACTCGGCCTGAAGATTTTTGGCGCCCTAATCGGTGTAGAAAATCGGCGCACCTCTGGTGAGTTCGCCAGAAATCTCTACTGGTCAAATTTAGGCCCCAAGAGCGGGACTGTTTTAAATTTACCAATTTAGCACTTTATTCTCACCAATGTGCGCGCTCCCTTCAAATCTGCTGCACGGTGATTCTTCCAGCAGTGGGAGCTGGTGAGCGGTCCCTTTAAATCTGCTGCACGGTTTCTCTTCCAGCGGTGGGAGCTGGTGAGCAGCCTGTGCGGGACCCCGCGATTGTTGCATGACCGTGCGGCCGTCCACCTTAGGGGGTACATTGGTGGGCGGCCCTCAACAGCTCAGCAAAACTTGTTCAGTGGCCCTCCAGCCCAAATAATGGCCCACCCCTGCACGAAACCATCTTTAACCATCTTCTGCCTCCTGATGTAGCTGGAAAAGCTTTTGCAATGATTACCATAATTGAGCACTCTCTTGTTTTCCAAAGATCTCTGAGCTTCTCCAATGGCTGCTTTTGTCTCCCTCAGTTGGGGGTGATATTTCTCTCTATTCTTCTGTAAACTGAATTGATCCGGATCTGAACTGGGTTCAATGTGAAACAGTTCAGGGAATCCGGCATCATTCACCCCTAGGCCTACGCTGGACGGTTCCTTAGTAGAGAATCAGAGTGGTTACAGCACAGGAGGCCGCCATTTGGCCCATCAAGTCTGTGCCGGTTCTTTGCAAGAGCTCTTCAGCAAGTCCCACTCCCCCGCCCTTTCCCCGTAGCCCTGCAAATCTTTTTCTTTCAGGCACTTATACAATTACCTTTTTAAAAGCCGCGATTGAGTCTGCCTCCACCATCCTCTCAGGCCGTGCATTCCAGATCCTAACCAGTAAAGATTCCTCTGGTTCCGCGCCATATATTTGTCAGGATACCGAAACACAGCTTTCTTACACTCCAATCCTTGAGGTCCCACTCCCTGAGCTTACAACCTTCAGCGGAGCTCTACAATGGAATGAACATGGTTCAGTCCTGGATGTGATTAACAGCAGAATCCAAACCCTGCAGTCACTTGTGAACTCGCTGGTGTCTCAGCAGGCTGAATGATCAAGGGAATCCCTTCCCACATGTGGAGCAAGTGAACGGCCTATCCCCGGTCTGATCTCGCTGGTGTCTCAGAAGGTGATAATTGTTGTGCATGTATATACCCTGTACACTCAATGTACAGTTACATAAGACCTATGAATGTATCTTTACACTGTATACAATATGCCTGTACCACCAGAGGGTGCAACGGGTGGAGACCTAAGGGTCACCTGCACACCGCAGGTATAAAAGGGAGCCCACCTTACTGAAGCTGGAAGGGAGCTGAAATAAAAGGACTAAGGTCACAACAGTGCAAGTGCAATACCTTACCTTGTGGAGCCATTACTAGAGTGCTGGCAAACACTACAGTAATTACTGTTGAATGTGTTTTCACTGATGGAGCAGGTGAACGGCCACTCCCCAGTGTGAGTGCGCTGGTGTGTCAGCAGTTCCTTTTTGCTTTTAAAGCTCTTCTCACAGGCAGAACATTTAAACGGTCTCACTTTGGTGTGAACAAGTTGGTGTGTCAGTCGGTGGGTTGAAGAAATGAATCCTGACCCACACACGGAGAAGGTGAAGGTCTCTCCCCAGTGTGAACTCGCTGGTGTGTTAGCAGCTCACATGACCGAGTGAATCTTTTCCCACACATGGAGCAGCTGAACAGCCTCCGCCCCAGTGTAATTGTGTTGATGACTTTCCAGCTCAGACGGGTAACTGAATCCTTTCCCACAGTCCCCGCATTTTCACAGTACTCCCCAGTGTGACTGCATTTGTGTTTCGCCAGGCCACAGGATCGGCTGAATCCTCGTCCACACACACAACACGTGTACGGTTTCTCCCCGCTGTCAACTCTGCTTTTTGCGTCCATGTTATGTTTGATGATATTCAGGTCCCGATGAATAGACTGACCGACCTTGATGTGATGTTGGAGTTAAATTTCCCGTCCACAAATCTTCCCCTTCTAATAACCTGTACAATGAATATAAAACAGATAAAAGGGAGTGAGAGAGAACCCAGAAAAACACACAGGCTTGTTGTAAAATTGAGCTTAATAAATCGGGGAATTTGTGGGGCAGGCTCTAGAAAAACAGTCACCATGAAAGCTGCCGGATTGTCACTAAAATCCCAACTGGTGCACAAATGTCCTCCAGCGATATGGGGATCGGGCGGGAGAGTCAAGTTGAGGTCGAAGATCAGCCATGGTCGTATTGACCGGTGGAGAAGGCTCGAAGGACCATATGGCTGACTCCTGCTCCTAATTTTTATGTTCTGATGGAAGGGAACCTGCCAACAAACCTGTCCCACGGCTTTTACCACCCAGAAGGAAAAGGGCAGCAGGTGAATGGGAACACCATCATCTGCAAGTTCCCCTCCAAGTCACACACCATCCGGACTTGGTCATATATCGCCGTTCCTTCATCGTCACCATGTCAAAATCCTGGAACTGGCTCCCTAACAGCACTGTGAGAGTACCTTCACCACACGGACTGCAGCGGTTCCAGTAGGTGACTCCTCACCAACTTCTCCAGTGTAATTAGGAATGGCCAATAAATGCCGGCATTGGCAGCGACGGCCACAGCCCGGAACAAATTTAAAAATCTGTAAATGTTCAATGGATTAAAAGTCTCTCCAGAAATACTTGTTCCTCAAACTCTTTTCCATTGTGTGGACAAAGTGTGTTTAACAATCTAACCTCCCCCAGAGCCCACCTCCCCGGGGGCCCCGCACGGGCCCAGAGCCCACCTCCCCGGGGGCCCCGCACAGGCCCAGAGCCCACCTCCCCGGGGGCCCCGCACAGGCTCAGAGCCCACCTCCCCGGGGGCCCCGCATGGGCCCAGAGGCCACCTCCCCGGGGGCCCCGCACGGGCCCAGAGCCCACCTCCCCGGGGGCACCGCATGTGCCCAGAGCCCACCTCCTCGGGGGCACCAAGCCCAGAGCCCACCTCCCCCGGGTCCCTCACAGGCCCAGAGCACAACTCCCCGGGGGCCCCGTACAGGCCCAGAGCCCACCACCCCGGGGACCCCGCACGGGCCCAGAGACCACCTCCCCGGGGCTCCCCACGGGCCCAGAGCCCACCTCCCCGGGGGCCCCGCACGGGCCCAGAGCCCACCTCCCCGGGGGCCCCGAGCCCAGAGCCCACATCCCCGGGAGCCCCGCACGGGCCCAGAGCCCACCTCCCCGGGGGCACCGAGCCCAGAGCCCACCTCTCCGGGGGCCCCGCACGGGCCCAGAGCCCACCTCCCCGGGGGCCCCGCTCGGGGAAAGGCCGGAGACGCAGGTTGTCGTTCGGGGCCTGAGGCCCACAGCGGGTGTGTGTGTGAAGCGGATAATGCGGAGTGCTGTCTCTCGGGCGGGCGGGGCCTGGGCCCGCACTCGGTGTGTGTGAAGCCTGCGGCCCCCCGGGGTTTATTAACCCGCTCCCTCCCTCCGTCCATCTCTCAACCGCTGCCTCAGACACAGCCGCCCCACTGCGCATGCTCGGTTCACGCTGCCCGGGTGATTGACGGCGGCTCGGGCCAATAGGAAGAGCAGGGTCGGGACTGGTGGACCGAGCGGGAGGTGGGTCCTCCAATCAATCGGAGTATGCGAGGGGCGGGGCTGACCCCGCATCTCCCGCACTGAGCATGTGCGGGCGGCGGTGGCGACAGTTGGTGGAGCCCGGATGATGTCGGTTGTCGGCGCGGGGCAGGAATTGGAGCCGCGCGTGGGGCTGGTGAGCGTCATAAACACGTGGTGTAGGGCCCAGGGCCAATCACAGCCCAGAGGCTGACCCCGGGCTTGACCCGCGGTGACAGGCCCGGGGTCAGCGGGGTTACCGGCCACCAGCTGGGATTTGGGAAAGAGGAAACATGGGAGACATTCTAAAGCAAATGGTGCAATTTGCAGGTGAACATAAAGCTGTGAGGGACAGGGTCCGCTGATCAATCTGTTCCAGCATTAATAGCAGTATAGAGTACAACAAGCAAGTTCTGGTCAACCTTTATCACTCACTAGTTAGACCTCAGATATTGAGGGTTGGCCTCAATTCTGGGACATCAATAATAACTTTCAAAACCAGCAATGTTCAAAGGGAACATTTTCTGGTGTTTTGGGGCAGGTGCAGGGAGTGGGTCTTTCAGTGAGTTGGACAGGCTCGATGGGCCGAATGGCCTCATTCAGTGCCGTATGATTCCCTGAAGTGGTGAGAGTCAGGGAGTGAGTGGTCAGGGAGAGCTCATCACCAAAACAGGGAGATATTACAGATATATAGGGAGGGTCAGAGTGTATAAAGAGGCGACGGGAGCACAGATACCCAGAGTCAGTACCTTCAGGGGAGGGGAACCAGTGAGTGTAGAACTGAACCCACCCAGAGTCAGTACCTTCAGGGGAGGGGAACCAGTGAGTGTAGAACTGAACCCAGCCAGAGTCAGTACCTTCAGGGGAGGGGAACCAGTGAGTGTAGAACTGAACCCAGCCAGATTCAGTACCTTCAGGGGAGGGGAACCAGTCTGTGGAGAACTGAACCCAGACAGAGTCAGCACCTTCAGCGGAGGAGAGAGAGAAGAACCAGTGAGTGTAGAACTGAACAAAGCCACAGTCAATGCTTTCAGGGAGGAGGTACAGCGGTTTAGGGAGGAAGTTCCAGAGCTTGGGGCCTCGGCAACAGAAGAAAAGGCCACCAATGGTTGAGCGATTATAATCAGGGATGCTCAGAAGGGCAGAATTAGAGGAGCACAGACATCACTGGTGGTTGTGGAGCTTGAGGAGATTACAGAGATAGGGATGGGCAAGGCCATGCAGGGATTTGTAAACAAGGATGAGAATTTTGAAATCGAAGTGTTGCTTAACCGGGAGCCAATGCAAGTCAGTGAGCACAGGGGGTGATGGGTGAACGAGACTTGGTGCGAGTTAGGACACGGGCAGCCGAGTTTTGGATGAGGTGAAGATTACGTGGGGTATAATGTGGGAGGACAGCCAGGAGTGTGTTGGAATAGTCAAGTCTAGAGATAACCGAGGAATGGATGAGGGTTTCAGCAGAGGGCGAGCTGAGGCAGGGATGGAGACGGCCGATATTACACAGGTGGAAATAGGCGGTCTTGGTTTTCTGGGGATATGTGGTCGCAGCATTCTGGATAAGATCATCGGCCATTTTCATAGAATGAAAGTGCAGGAGGCCATTCGGCCCATTGTGCCTGTGCTGGCTCTATGGTCGAGTTATCCAGTTAGTTCCACTCCCCTGCTCTTTCCCCATAGCTCTGCAAATATTGTCCGTTTCGTATTTATCCAATACACTTTTGAAAGCCACTGTTGAATCTGCTTCCACCGCCCTATCAGGCAGTGCATTCCAGATTGCAACAACTCGCTGTTTATAGAATGTTTCCTCATGGCGCCTCTGCTTCTTTTACCAATCACCTGAACTCTGTGTCCTCTGGTTACTGACCCTTCTGCCACTGGAATGTGTTTCTCCTTATTTAGTCTATCAACACCGTTCATGATTTTGAACACTATCAAATCTCCTCTTAACCTTTTCTGCTCCAAGGAGAATTACCGCAGCTTCTCCAGTATCTCCACATAACTGAAGTCCCTCCTCCTTCGTGCATCTCTTCTGGTCCCTCTCTAAGGTGGAGATACACTTCTGAAAGTGTGATGCCCAGAATTGAGCACAATGTGTCAGCTGAGGCCTAACCAGTGTTTATAAAGGTTGAGCAGAACTAAACATCAAATGCTGCTATTTGTGTGATGGGGTTTAGACGGGCGAGGTTTATCCAGTCAGTTGGATGTGAGCTGAAACATGTGCACTTGGAGCGGGGAGCCAGGGACACGCTGTGTAACTGGGCACAGACACTCTGCACAGCCCACACATCACTTGTTTCCCACTTGGCCCAGAAGGATGTATTAAATGCAACAATTCATTTGATTTGACTTTAAATAGTTTTGTTCATAAATTTAATCATGCTTCTCTAATTTTATTTCTTAACTCAGATTCACGGCCCCATTTTATTTCTTCCTCTGAACCCCTCAACTTAATGTGGCAGCGTAATGTTGGCGCGTGGTGATTGATTGCCCTGGGAACCAACAGGAAGAGAGGTCAGAGTCCGGAGGGCCCAGGGAGCAGCGTGTTCTGCAACCAATCGCGGTGCTTGAGGGGTGGATCCTGAGTCGGCCTGTCAGGTGAGTCTGTGTGAACCCCTGTTAAACAATTCATCTTTTAAAGCTAAATCGAGATTTCTTTTGTCCGCAAAACAGTTTAACATTTGTCAGTATTTTGTTTCCCTGGAGTTCCTATTATGAGTTTCAGATACTTCAGTGCCAAGTGAGGTGTTTAAAGGTGATTAATTTCCCTCATGTCGCTGTTAGTTAAAGATACAGAGATTGATTTCCCTTCATTATGCATCTTTTGTAAGTAAACAAAAATCCTTTCTGTTAGCAGTGAGTCACATTCTGCACTGGGGGAGACGGCTGGTGGCTTCAGGCTTTAAAATTCTCATCCTCTTGTTCAAATCCCACCAAGGCCTCACCCCTCCCTATCTCTGTAACCTCCTCCAGCCCGCCAATCCTCTTAATAAGGAGAAACAATTTTCAGTGTCAGAAAGTTCAGTAACCAGAGGCACAGATTTAATGTGATTGGCAAATGAAGCAGATGCTACATGAGGGGACTAATGAAGCAGCGAGATGTTCTGGCCTGGAACGCACTGCCTGTTCGGGTGGTGGAAGCAGATTCACTTGTAACTTTCGGAAGAGATAAACATGAGTTGAAAAAATTTTCAGCGTTATGGGGCAAGAGTAGGACAGGAGTCCCCTGAGTCCATCTCGCTCGCTAACCGGTTTTCAGTTCTGGATACTGATGAGGGCGATGGTTTCTCTGCGGAGTGCAGCCAGAGCCATGTCCACGACACCGTAGGTGGCTCAGCTGCACAGGGCGGGGAGGAAGAAGAGTGGAAGAGCAATAGTGGGAGTGGATTTGATAGTTAGGGAACAAACAAGCGCTTCTGCAGGCACAGACATGATTCCAGGATGGTATGTTGCCTCCCTGGTGCCAGGTTCAAGGATGTCACTAAGCAGCTGCAGGACATTGTTGAGGGGGGAGGATGAACATCCAGAGGTTGTGGATCATATCGGGACCAATGACATCGATAGAAAGAGGGATGAGATCCTGCAGGCAGATTTTAGGGAGCTAGGAAAGAGATTAAGAAACAGGACCTCAAAGGCAGTAATGTCCGGATTACTCCCGGTGCCCCGTGCTGGTGAGTACAGAAATAAGAGGATAGAACAGATGAATGCATGGCTGGAGTTTGGTGCAGGAGGGAGGGCTTTAGATTCCTGAGGCATTGGGAGTGTTTCTGGGGGAGGTGGGACCAGTACAAGCCGGACAGGTTGCACCTCATCAGGACTGGACAATATCCTCACTGGGGTTTTGCTAGTGTTTTGAAGGCAGAGGAAACAAAGGCTGGAAAATAGACAATAAGGAGTTTAGCAGCGCTAAATGCCAGTGCCAGTGTGTTTCAGTGAGATCACCTCTCATTCGTCTAAACTCCAGAGAGTATAGGCCCATTCTACACAAACTCTCATCATAAGACAGCCCTCTCATCACAGGAATCAATACAGAAATACTTCAATGCCAGTGCAAGGAGTCTCGGGATTAAGGCAGATAAGCTGAGGGCACAGACAGACATGTGGGGGTATGATATTGTAACTATTAGTGAAACACGGCTCAAAGAACTGCAGGAATGGCAGCTCAACATTCCTGGTTGCAGGGTTTTAAGCCGAGATAGAGACGGGGATAAAAAAAAGGAGAGCGCGCCGCAGTGTTGATTATAGAAACAATTCCAGCTGTGGGGAGGGATGATATGTTCGAAGGATCATCAAATAAGGCCACATGGGAGAAGTGAAGAACAAAAAAGGGGCAATCACACTGCTGGGGATGTACTATCGGCCCCCAAACAGTCAGAGGGAGACAGAAGAGCAAATATGTCGGCACATTTCGAATACATGCAAACATAATAGGGCAGTAATAGTCGGGGATTTCAACTACCCAAATATTAACTTGGATAGAATTAGTATGAAAGATATAGAAGGAGCAGAATTATTAAAATGTATTCAGGAGAACTTTTTTAGCCATTACGTAGCAAGCCCAACAAGAGAGGGGGTGGTTCTGGACTTAGGTTTAATGAATGAAGCTTGGGCAGGTGGAAGGGGTATCAGTGGGAGAGCATTTTGGTGTTGGTGATCATAATTCAGTTAGATTTACGGTAGTTATGGAAAAGGACAAAGATAGACCAGGAATAAAAGTTCTCAATTGGGGTAAAGCTAATGTTACGAAGCAGAGATGTGATTTAACCAAAGTGGACTGGAAACAGCTACTTGAATGTAAATTAGTGTCAGAGCAGTGGGAGGCATTCAAGGAGGAGATAGCGAGGGTTCAGAGCAAGTATGTTCCCTTAAGATAAAGGGTGGGACTAATAAATCTAGAGCCCCTTAGATGTCAATATTAGAATATCAGAGATCGGAACAGGAGTAGGTCATACGGCCCCTCGAGCCTGCTCCGCCATTCAATAAGATCATCGCCCTCAACTCCACTTTCCCACCTGATCTCCATATCCCTGAGTCCCCGAGAGTCCAAAAATCTATTTATCTCAGCCTTGAATAGACTGAGCATCCACAGCCCTCTGGGGCAGAGAATTCCAAAGATTCACAACCCTCTGAGTGAAGAAATTTCTCATCTATGTCTTAAATGGCCTGCCCCTTATTTTGAGCCCCCGAGTTCTAGTCACTCCAGCCCGGGGGAATCGAGCTCTCAGCATCTACCCTGTCAATGCCCTTCAGAATCTTGTATGTTTCAATGAGATCCCCTCTCATTCTTCGAAACTCCAGAGAGTATAGGCCCATTCTACACATTCTCTCATCGAAAGACAGCTCTCTCATCCCAGGAATCAATCTTGTGAACCTCCGTTGCACCATCTCCAAGGCAAGTGTATCTTTCCTTCGATAAGGAGACTGAAACTGCCCAGTACTTCAGGTGTGGTCTCACCAAGGCCCTGTACAAATGTAGCAATAGATCCTTGCTCTTATACTCCACCCACTTACTGCTTGATGTATCTGCATGCTCGCTTTCTGTGTTTCTTGCACAAGGTCACCCAAATCTCTCTCAACACCAACAATTAAAGTTTCTCACCATTTAAAAGATATTCTGTTTTTCTATTCTTCCTGCCAAAGTGAATAACCTCACATTTCCCGACATTATACTCAATCTGCCACCTTACTGCCCATTCACATCGTCTATCTATGTATCTTTGCACTCTTGTGTTCTGCTCACAGCTTACTGTCTCACCTAGCTTTGTATCGTCAGCAAATATTACACTCGGTCCCTTTATCTAGGTAATTAATATAGATTGTAAATAGCTGAGGCCCCAGCTCTGATCCTTGCTGCACCCCACGAGTTACAGCCTGCCGGAAGCCCCACCCCTCACACACTCCAATTGGTTGGAGGACCAACTGCCCATTCAGTCCTCCAGCCCCGCCCCACTCTTCCTATTGGTGGGGAGCTGCCGTCAATCACCCGGGCAGTGTGAGCTGAGCATGTGCAGGCGGCGGTGGCAGACGCTGACGCAGGAGGTGAGCGAGCTCCAGGTAGCGGTTTAAAGAAACGCTGGGGGCAACAACACCGAGTGCAGCCCCGGGCCCGGATATAAACCGGGGAACATTCTCCCCACACCGGGGGGGGGATATAAACCGTGGAACATTCTCCCCACTCCGGGGGTGGGATATAAACCGGGGAACATTCTCCCCACACCGGGAGATATAAACCGGGGAATATTCTCCCCACACCGGGGGGGGGGGGATATAAACTGGGGAACATTCTCCCCACACCGGCGGATATAAACCGGGGAACATTCTCCCCACACCGGGGGCGGGATATAAACCGGGGAATATTCTCCCCACACCGGGGGATGTAAACCGGGAACATCCTCCCCACACCGGGGGGGGGGAATATAAACTGGGGTACATTCTCCCCACACCGGGGGGGGGGGGGATATAAACCAGGGAATATTCTCCCCACACCGGTGGGGGGATATAAACCGGGGAACATTCACCCCACACCGGGGAGGGATATAAACCGGGGAACATTCTCCCCACACTGGGGGGGGAGGGATATAAACTTGGAACATTCTCCCCACACCGGGGGGGGGATATTAACGGGGAACATTCTCCCCACACCGGGGGGGGGATATAACCCGGGGAACATTCTCCCCACACCGGGGGGAGGGATATAAACCGGGGAACATTTTCCCCACACCGGGGGGAGGCGGGATATAAACCGGGGAACATTCACCCCACACCGGGGGGGTGATATAAACCGGGGAACATTCACCCCACACCGGGGGGGGGATATAAACCAGGGAACATTCTCCCCACACCGGGGGATGTAAACCGGGGAACATTCTCCCCACAGCGGGGGGGGGGTATATAAACCGGGGAACATTCTCCCCACACCGGGGGGGGGGGAATATTAACCGGGGAACATTCTCCCCACACCGGGGGGGGGAATATTAACCGGGGAACATTCTCCCCACACCGGGAGGGGGGGGATATTAACCGGGGAACATTCTTCCCACACCGGGGGGGGGCTGATATAACCCGGGGAACATTCTCCCCACACCGGGGGGAGGGATATAAACCGGGGAACATTTTCCCCACACCGGGGGGAGGGGGGATATAAACCGGGGAACATTCACCCCACACCGGGGGTTGATATAAACCGGAGAACATTCTCCCCACACCGGGGGGGGGATATAAACCAGGGAACATTCTCCCACACCGGGGGATGTAAACCGGGGAACATTCTCCCCACACCGGGGGGGGGGGGATATAAACCGGGGAACATTTACCCCACACCGGGGGGGGGGGGAATATTAACCGGGGAACATTCTCCCCACACCGGGGGGGTGATATAAACCAGGGAACATTCTCCCCACACCGGGGGGGGGGGAATATTAACCGGGGAACATTCTCCCCACACCGGGGGGGGGAGGGATATAAACCGGGGAACATTCTCCCCACACCGGGGGTGGGATATAAACCGGGGAACATTCTCCCCGCACCGGGGAGGGATATAAACCGGGGAACATTCTCCCCACACCGGGGGGGGAGGGATATAAACTGGGAACATTCTCCCCACACCGGGGAGGGGGATATTAACCGGGTAACATTCTCCCCACACCGGGGGGGGAATATAACCCGGGGAACATTCTCCCCACAACGGGGGGCGGGATATAAACAGGGGAACATTTTCCCCACACCGGGGGGAGGGGGGATATAAACCGGGGAACATTCACCCCACACCGGGGGGGGTGATATAAACCGGGGAACATTCTCCCCACACCGGGGGGGGGGATATAAACCAGGGAACATTCTCCCCACACCGGGGGATGTAAACCGGGGAACATTCTCCCCACACCGGGGGGGGGGGGATATAAACCGGGGAACATTCTCCCCACACCGGGGGGGGGGAATATTAACCGGGGAACATTCTCCCCACACCGGGGGGGGGGGAATATTAACCGGGGAACATTCTCCCCACACCGGGGGGGGGAGGGATATTAACCGGGGAATATTCTCCCCACACCGGGGGGGGGCGGATATAACCCGGGGAACATTCTCCCCACACCGGCGGGAGGGATATAAACCGGGGAACATTTTCCCCACACCGGGGGGAGGGGGGATATAAACCGGGGAACATTCACCCCACACCGGGGGGGTGATATAAACCGGGGAACATTCTCCCCACACCGGGGGGGGGATATAAACCAGGGAACATTCTCCCCACACCGGGGGATGTAAACCGGGGAACATTCTCCCCACACCGGGGGGGGGGATATAAACCGGGGAACATTCTCCCCACACCGGGGGGGGGAATATTAACCGGGGAACATTCTCCCCACACCGGGGGAGGGGAGGGATATAAACCGGGGAACATTCTCCCCACACTGGGGAGGGATATAAACCGGGGAACATTCTCCCCACACCGGGGGGGGGGGAGGGATATAAACTGGGGATCATTCTCCCCACACCGGGGGGGGGATATTAACCGAGCAACATTCTCCCCACACCGGGCGGGGGTGATATAAACCGGGGAACATTCTCCCCACACCGGGGGGGGGGATATTAACCGGGGAACATTCTCCCCACACCGTGGGGGGGGATATTATCCGGGGAACATTCTCCCCCTGCCTGCCGGGTCCTGGGTCCGCTCCAGCCCGAAGGAGCGGTCAGTGCATGGGCTGTGTCTGCCTCAAACTGTCAGGGAGCGTCTGTAAATCAACGAGAAATAGTAATGGACCAGGGAGCGTCTGTAAATGAAGGAGCAATGGTGACTGAGCAGGGAGCGTCTGTAAAGAATTCTAGAATCACAGAATATTACAGCACAGAAGGGGGCCATTCGGCCCATCGAGTCTGTGCCGATACTTTCGGGGAGCAATCCGGTTATCCCGCTTCCCCCGCTCTTTCCCCAAATCCCAGCAATATCATTCTGCTTAAAGTCTTTGTCCAATTCACTTTTGAAGGCTACTATTGACTCTGTCTCCACCGCTCCATCAGGCAGTGCTTTCCAAATCATAAAAACTCCTTGTGTGAAAATGGTTTTCCTCATGTGACCTCTGTTTTTTGCCAATCACCTCAAATCTGTGCCCTCTGGTTATCAGTGTTAGAAACAGTTTCTCTATTTATTATATCTCATCTTCATGATTTTTAACATCTCTATCAAATCTCGTCTGAGCCTTCTCTGCCCCAAGGAGAACAATCCCAGCTTCTCCAGTCTCCACATAAATGAAGTTCCTCATCCCTGGCACCATTCCAGTAAATGTCTTCTGACCCCTCTCCAAAGCCTTTGTTTCCTTCCTGAAGTGTGCCCAGAATTGGACCCAATCTTCCAGCTGGGGTCGAGCAAGTGTGTTATATTGCTTTAGCATAACTTCCAGGCTTTAGTACTCTGTGCCACGATTTATAAAGCCCAGGATCCTTTACGCTTTATTAACAGCTTTGTTAACCTGTCCTGCGACCTTCAAAGATTTATTAAAATCTTTAAATATTTCAAAAAATGTAGCAGAAATGGTGAGTGGTCAGGGAGCGTCTGTAAAGGTAGGAGAAATGGAGAGTGGTCAGGGAGCGTCTGTAAAGGAAGGAGAAATGGGGAGTGGTCAGGGAGCGTCTGTAAAGGAAGGAGAAATGCAGAGTGGTCAGGGAGCGCCTGTAAAGGAAGGAGAAATGGGGAGTGGTCAGGGAGCGTCTGTAAAGGAAGGAGAAATGGAGAGTGGTCAGGGAGCGTCTGTAAAGCAAGGAGAAATGGGGAGTGGTTAGGGAGCATCTGCAAAGGAAAGAGAAATGGAGAGTGGTCAGGGAGCGTCTGTAAAGGAAGGAGAAATGGTGACTGGGCATGAAGCCTCAATTTTAAAATTCTCATCCTTGTTTTCAAATCCCTCTGTGGCCTCACCCCTCCCTATCTCTGTCACCTCCTCCAGCCCTACAAGCCTCCAGGATTTCTGGCCTCCTGCACATTCCTGGTTTTAATCACACCACCATTGGTGGCCATGCCTTCAGCTGCCGAGGCCCTAAGCTCCAAAATTCCCTCCCTCCTCCTTGAACACCCTAAGAACGTAAGAAATAGGAGCAGGAGTAGGCCATTTGGCCCCTCGAGCCTGATCCGCCATTCCATAAGATTATGGCTGATCTGATCATGGACTCAGCTCCACTTCCCTGCCCGCTCCCCATAACCCTTTACTCCCTTATCGTTCAAAAATCTGTCTATCTCCACCTTAAATGTATTCAGTGACCCAGCCTCTACAGCTCTCTGGGGCAGAGAATTTCACAGATTTACAACCCTCTGAAAGAAGAAATTTCTCCTCATCTCAGTGTTAAATAGGCAGCCCCTTATTCTAAGACTATGTCCTTTACTTTTAGTTTCACCTATGAGTACAAATATCCTCTCTGAATCCACCTCATTGAGCCCCCTCATTAGCTTGTATGTTTCAATAAAATCACCTCTTATTCTTCTGAACTCCAATGAGTATAGGCCCAACCTATTCAACCTATCTTCATAAGACAACCTCCTCATATCCGGAATCAACCTAGTGAACCTTCTCTGACAGCCTCCAATGCAAGTATATCCCTCCTTAAATAAGGAGACTAAAACTGTACGCAGTGCTCCAGGTGTGGCCTCACCAATACCCTGTATAAGTGTAGCAGGACTTCTCTGCTTTAATACTCTATCCCCCTTGCAATAAAGGCCAACATTCCATTTCCTTCCTGATTACTTGCTGTACCTACATACTAACTTTTTGTGTTCCAGGCACAAGGACACCCAGGTCTCTCTGTACTACAGCACTTTGCAATTTTTCTTCATTTAAATTATAATTTGCTTTTCTATTATTTCAGCCAAAAGTGGATAATTTCACAGTTTCCCACATTATACTCCATCTGCCAAATTTTTGCCCACTCACTGAGCCTTTGCAGATTTTTTGTGTCCTCCTCACAATTTGCTTTCCCATCCATCTTTGTATCATCAGCAAACTTGGCTGCATTACACTCTGTCCCTTCATCCAAATCATTAATATGGATTGTAAATAGTTGAGGACGCAGCACCGATCCCTGCGGCACCCCACTAATCACTGTTTGCCAACTGGAAAAAGACCCATTTACCCTGACTCTGTTAGTTAGTCAATCCTCTATCCATGCTAATATATTACCCCCAACCCAGTGAGCTTTTATCTTGTGCAGTAATCTCTTATGTGGCAACTTATAGAATGCCTTCTGGAAATCCAAATACACCACATCCACTGGTTCCCCCTTATCCATCCTGCTCATTACATCCTCAAAGCACTCCAGCAAATTTGTCAAACCTGATTTCCCTTTCATAAAACCATGCTGACTCTGCTTGATTGAATCATGCTTTTCCAAATGTCCCATTACTGCTTCCTTAATAATGGACTCCAACATTTTCCCAACGACAGATGTTAGGGTAACTGGTCTATAGTTTCCTGCTTTTTGTTTTCCTCCTTTTTTAAATAGGGGCGTTACATTTGTGGTTTTCCAATCTGTTAGAACCGCCCCAGAATCCAGGGTATTTTGGGAGATTACAAACAATGCATCCACTCTGCAGCCATTTCTCTTAAGACCCTAGGATGTAAGGCATCAGGTCCAGGACACTTGTCCGTCTTTAGTCCCATTATTTTACCTAGTACCACTTCATTACTGATTATCCACTATTGGGATGTTTTTAGTGTCTACCGTGAAGACCGATACAAAATATTTGTTCAACATCTCTGCCATTTCCCTGTTCTCCATTATTAATTCCCCAGTCTCATCCTCCAGGGGACCAACATTTACTTGAGCCACTCTTTTCCTTTTTAACCCTCTTTAAAATGTGTCTCTTTGACCCTCGGAGTAAAATTCTATCTGATAATGCTCCTGTGAAGCACCAGGGGCCATTTTACAGTGTTATTTCAAGGCTGAGATAGATACATTTTTGGCGTTTTGTGGCATCAAGGGATATGTAGATCGGGCGGGAAAGTGGAGTTGAGGTTGATGATCAGTCATGATGTTATTGAATGGTGGAGCAGGCTCGAGGGGCCGTATGGCCTACTCCTGCTCATAACTCTTATTTTCTTAAAGTCGCTATATAAATGAAAGTTGTTGTTGTCTATAAAGGAAGGAGAAATGGTGATGGGTCAGGGAGAGCATTTGATCAGAACTGGGAGATATGGCAGATGGACAGCTTATAGGGAGTGATAGAGTGAGGGAAAGGAGAGAGAGAGACCATGTACACAAGAAATGAACTGTAAAGTTGGGTGGGGAAGAGTAGGTGGGGAATTGACAGCAGACAAAAGGAGGCACAATTGGAGAAGGTGGAGTAATAAAAGACACATAGAAAATAAAAACACTTGCATTTATTTTGCACCTTTCACCACCACCAGATGCCCCAAAGCACTTTACAGTCAATTAAGTTCTTTTTGAAGTGTAGTCTCCATCATAATGTAGGAAACGCAGCAACCAATTTACAATGTGATAATGACCAAATAATCTGCTTTACTGATGTTAAGGGAAAATATTGGCCAGGACATCGGGGATAACTCCCCTGTTCTGCCTGAAATAGTGCAATGGGACCTTTTACATCCACCTGAGGGAGCAGACGGGGCCTCGGTTTAACATCTTATCCAAAAGACAGCACCTCCAACAGTACAGCAGTCCCTCAGCACTGCACTGGAGCATCAGCCGAGAGTTTTGTGTTTATGTCTCTGGAGTGCGACGTGAACCCACAACCTTGTGACCCAGAGGCAAGTGTGTTACCCACTGAGTCACAGCTGACACAAATACTGACATAGTTAGAGCAGGTTAGCTCAGTTTGAGATGTTAGATGATGCATTTATCAACGCTGAGATATTTTTTCTATTCCTCAAAATTAGTAACATTTTGGAACGTTCAGGTCAAGGTTCACAGATTAACAATAAGAAATAGGAGCAGGAGTAGGCCATTTGATCCCTCGAGCATGCTCTGTCATTCAATAAAATCATGGCTGATCTGATCTTGAACCTCAACTCCACTTTTTTGCCTGCTCCGCAGAACTCTTGACTCCCCTATAATTCAAAAATCTGTCTATCTCCCCTTTAAATATATTGACTGAATCAGCCTCCACAGCTCTCTGGGGTAGAGAATTCCAAAGATTCACCACCCTCAGAGAAGAAATTCCTCCGCATCTCCGTTTTAAATGGCCGACCCCTTATTCTGAAACTATGCACCCTAGTTCTAGATTCCCCCACGAGGGCAAACATCCTCTCTGCTTCTACCCTGTCAAGCCCACTCAGAATCTTACACATTTCAATAAGATCACCTCTTATTCTTCGAAACTCCAATGAGTACAGGCCTTACCTGCTCAAGCTTACTTCATAAGACAACCCCTTCATCTCAGGAATCAACCTCGTGAACCTTCTTTGAACTGCCTCCAATGCAAGTATAGCCCTCCTTAAATAAGGAGACCAAAATTGTACGCAGTACTCCAGGTGTGGTCTCACGAACACCCTGTACAGTTGTAGCAAGACTTCTCTACTTTTATACTCCATTCCCCTTCAATAAAGGCCAACATTGCATTTGCCTTCCTGATTACTTGCTGTACCTGCATGCTAACTTTTTGTGTTTCATGCACAAGGACCCCCAGATCCCTCTGTACCGCAGCATTTTGTAATCGCCATTTAAATAATAATTTGCTTTTTTATTCTTCCTACCAAAGTGCATAACCTCACATTTTCCCTCATTGTACTCCATCTGCCAAATTTTGGCCCACTCACTGAGACTGTCTGTAACCCTTTGCTGATTCTTTGTGTCCTCCTCATAACTTTTTTACCATCTATCTTTGTATCAGCAGCATATTTGGCCGCAGTGCACTCCGTCCCTTCATCCAAGTCATTAATATAGATTGTAAATAGTTGAGGCCCTAGCACTGATCCCTGTGGCACCCCACTAGTTCCTGTTTGCCATCCTGAAAATGACCCATTTATCCTGAATCTCTGTTTTCTGTTAGTTAGCCAATCCTACATCTATGCGAATATATTACCCAAATCCTGTGAGCTCTTATATTGTGCAGTAACCTTTTATCTGGCACCTTATCGAATGCCTTCTGGAAATGTAAATAAACAACTGCTACTGGTTCCTCTTCATCCACCCTGCTCGTTACATCCTCAAAGAACTCCAGCAAGTTTGTCAAACGTGATTTCCCTTTCATAAAACCATGCCGTCTCTGCTTGACTATTATGATTTTCATAATGTCCTGCTACTATTTCCTTAATAATGGCCTCCAGCATTTTCCCAATGATAGATGTTAGGCTAACTGCTCTATAGTTTCCTGCTTTCTCTCTCCCTCCCTCCCTTGTTGAATAGGGGTGTTGCATTTGAGTTTTTCCAATCCACTGGGACCTTGCCAGAATGCAGGGAATTTTGGGAGATTACAACCAATCCATCCACTTTCTCTGCAGCCACTTCTTTTAAGACCCCAGGATGCAGGCCATCAGGTCCAGGGGACGTCCACCTTTAGTCCCAATAGTTTGTCCAGTACTTTTTCTCCAGTGATAGTGATTGTTTTAAGTTCCTCGCTCCCTGTGACCCCTTGAATATCTATTATTATTGGGATGCTTTTAGTGTCTTCCACCGTGAAGACCACACAAAATATTTGTTTAAAGTCTCTGCCATTTCCCTGTTTCTCATTATTAATTTCCCGTCTCATCCTCTAAGGGACCAACGTTTATTTTAGCTATCTCTTCCTTTTTATATATCTGTAGAAGCTCTGAATATATTTATATTTCTTGCCAGTTTACTCTCAGTCTATCTTCTCCCTCTTTATTATTTTTATTAAGTCAATACTTAAAACCACACAGCAGAAGGAAAGAATGTTCCATAGAAACTAGAATTGTCTCTTCTGAATTTCGATCCTGTACTTACAGTGATGACTTTTGTAAACTCCTTTTGCAGGGTGTGAGAAGGGGAGGATTTGAAGGAGGGAAACTCAAACTAAACGTCAAATCAAGATCTGATAGAGTAATTCGATTCATCAGGACTTGAATATCATCGGCCTTTGAATGTGGAAGGAGAAATGTTTGTTTATTCTGTCTGTGGGGAAAGATTACAAACATCAGTGTGACTGTGAAAGCAGAGACCCACACACCCGAGTGAGAGTGTTTCAGTGCACTGATTGTGGAAAGAGCTTTAACCAGTTACACAGCCTGAAAAACCATCGCACCATTCACAGTGGGGAGAAACTGTAAACGTGTTGTGTGTGGAGGAGGCTTCAACTGATCATCCAACCTGGAGAGACGGATACACACCTGCACCACGGAGAAACCGTGGAAATGTGGGGACAGTGGGAAGGGATTCAGCTACCCGTCTAAGCTGAAAATTCATCAACACAGTCACACTGGGGAGAGGCCGTTCACCTGCTCCGTGTGTGGGAAGCGATTCACTCAGTCATCCAACCTGCTGACACACCAGCGAGTTCACACTGGGGAGAGGCCATTCACCTGCTCTGAGTGTGGGAAGCGATTCACTGTGTCATCCCACCTGCTGGCACACCAGCGAGTTCGCACCGGGGAGTGGCCGTTCACCTGCTCGGAGTGTGGGAAAGGATTCACTCAGTCATCCGACCTGCTGACGCACCAGCGAGTTCACACTGGGGAGAGGCCGTTCACCTGTTCTGAATGTGGGAAGCGATTCGCTCGGTCATCCAACCTGCTGACACACCAGCGAGTTCACAAGTGACTGCAGTAGTTGGATTCTGCTATCATTGCTGCTGTTTATCACATCCCGACTGAATCGTGTCCATTCTGACAGTTGAAGTTTGTTTCTGATGATAACCCCTATAACTGGGCTGGAATATAATATTGTGATGTTTCAATAACAGAGTGTGTCGACATTTAATGTTCCAAGATAAGAGGAGACTAATTGATGTCCTGTTACTGACTCCACCATTTTGGGGCCTTTTCTCCTTTCTAACTCTGGATTATTTCAGTTCTCATACCTTTGGTTACTCTCGTGGACAAGTGCCAGTTCCCCTTACGTTCCAGAGTGCCTCTCCTAGCCTTGGTATTGTGGGAAGGTGTCGGTAACATGCCTGGGATCACTGAACACAAAACCCAGTCTGTGAATCACTTTCAGATACTGGACTTAGCGTGTGCCCCACAGCATCTCTCTCACCTTCGATGTGTGAATGGAGCATCACGCCTGCAAACCTGGGTTCAATTTAAATTTGAATCCACTCAGGAAATGTATTTAAGAAAATACAGGTCACGTCAAATCATTGGCAACATTTTCGAGTCAACAAGATGAACAAGTAAATACATCCCGGCCCAATATTCCAGCTCTGCATTCACAGGAGAAAGTCTGTTATCAAACTCCTCGAGTAGACAGAATATAGATCAATGCTTACTCTAAGAATATCTAGCATCTGTTGTAAATATCTTTCAAATCCCAACCGATGCAATCTGTTTTTTTCCTTTCAATTGAAGTGAATGGAAGATGAGAGGGGTGTTGGCATCGGGAACTCGGTTAATTCAGCTTCTAAAAGGTGTTCATGTTTAGTTCATTCCATATCGGTGAAAATGTGGTTGTTATCATTAGAGAGAGATTTCACTGAGCAGCAGTTGGTGTTTCCAACCAACTGGCCGTGGATATTTTCATCATAGAATATTTCTAATCTAAACATTCTGTTAGAATAAGAAAAATTCAGAGACTAGTGGTTTGCGATTGCCACAGGAAGACCAGTGTTTTACGTGCTTCTAACGTTGTTGATGTATGTTGGAAGAAAATGCAGACTTGAGTCTCTGGACTATGCCGTAGCAAAAGACGACCATATCAGGCAATGCCAGTTCCAGTTGGATAAGAGGTTGATGGCATAGCAAAAGATCCAGCAGTTAAAACAAAATTATCTCCAGTTATCTGCAGACATCGAATGTCGCAGCATGCTGACAAAGTTGGAATTAAGAATTTAAAGTATTGAGTTAAATTATTGGGATCGATTGTTATAGAATTGAATTGTTATAGAATGGAAAAGTGATGAAGTTATGCTAAACTTGTATCGAACCTTGGTTAGACTTTGTGTGTGCAATTCTGGTCACCATATTACAAAAAGGATATGGAGGCACTGGAGAGGGTGCAGAGAAGATTTATAAGGATGATACCAGAAAGGCGATCGTATACCTATCGGGAAAGGATGGACAGGCCAGGTCTCTCTTCCCTTGAAAAAAGAAGGCTGAGGGGTGACCTAATGTCTTTAAAATTATGAAAGGTTTTGACAGATTAGATACAGTGTTTCCACTTGTGGGGACCAGCATAATTAGAGGCCATCAACATAAGATAGTCACCAAGAAATCAAATAGGGAATTCAGAAGAAATCTCTACCCAGAGAGTGGTGAGAATGTGGAACTCACTGCCACAGGGAGTGGTTGAAGCGAATAGTATCAATGCATTTAAGGGGAGGCTAGACAAGTATATGAGGGAGAAGGGAATAGAGGGTTATGTGGATATAGTTAGATGAGGAAAGAAGGGAGGAGGCTCGAGTGGAGCATAAACGCCGGCATGGACTGGTTGGCCCGAATGGCCTGTTTCTGTGCTGTATATCCGATGTAATCCTATTGTCCAAGTCACACTGCTCGAAGGGGAAGATAAATGACTTGCATCCAAACGCAATTGTTACTTTAGTCTTCTTTGTAAAATGACAAAGTCTGGGCATAATTTGTTTGTGAAATTAAAACTGATTTTATATATATATATATATATATTGCTAAGCATCGCTGGTCAAACACATGGGAAGGAAAATTTAGCTCAAAATTGAGATAATTAAGTTTTTTTTTAAAAAGTCCCGTCTCTTTGGTTCTGTCCAAACTATGTATTCAGAAATAAGTTTTTGGGGGCGACTGTTATGCTAAAGGTAACTCACATCCTTCCTCTTGTCGACTGAATTGCTCTCTGGCATACTTTGAAGAACAAAAGGTCTAAGGAGAGGTTCGGTAAAATAAAATTAAACAAAGAAACTGGGTCAAAACTTGGAGCAAGTGGGAATGTTTGATCGATGTTTAAAGACAGTAGGATAATATTGTAATAGACAGTAAAGATCCTCCGTGCTCATGAATGAAATGGTCAATACTGTATAAAATGTAATGAGAGGAAATGAGTGAGGATATAAGAGGAAAACAGGAAAGTTACACATCCAAATAGAAATGTTTCTTAACTCATTGTTCCTGGGAGAATTGTCATAAATCACCTGGGTACAATCTGGTGTTCATGTAAATTCTTGTTAAAGTCAGGGAAGAGTCGGAAATTGCTAAGATTTCTCTGAGATGTTTGTGTCATTGCCTACACTGAACAATAAGAAAACTGAATTTGATCGCCTGGCCAATACCCGAGACATCGGAACCGTGCAGAGGGAGATGAGCAAAGATCTTCAGACACCCCACGATCTTTTGATAAGATCATCTCAAATGGCTTGGATCAGATGTCACATGTGGCATGATACTGGGATACCGCTGCGTGTGTGTGAACGAGTCTCAGGCATGCTCAGTTATCGACAACAGCACAACATGAAATGGCTAATGTGGCTCAGGAGAGTGAGAGAACTTTTTAAACCGTCAAGGTCGTGAAACATTCTCCATAGAGAAACCGACTTTGAAATAATGAGGATGGAGTTAAACACCCTGCTACCTGTCAGAGGCATTAGAATTAACAGGAGCGAGAATGCTGATCAAATTAGGATTTCCTTACAGCTAGAATGGTCATCAGTTTCAAGCCTCCACTAAGTACTGAACAAAGAAAACTTGTAGAGAGGCTAAAAACAAAAAAAGTCAGCCTGTCTGTGTCTGGACAAGGTGGCCATGGCTGTGTACAGATCAGCTACAAGCTGAAGGTGGGAGATAAGGAGGCCAGACCTCACATGCTCCATAACAAAACATGGATCCAAGTGAGAGGCGATCTCCAGGAGGAAGCAGACGACCTCAAATGGGTTAGTTTTGGAATCCGTGATAAACCGAGGTATAGACCCTCAAAAGCATAATTTTGGTGGTAATGGAGAAAGAACCCTAAAGCGTGCTCCTTGGGAAGATTGGGAGACCAGGAAGTCTCCCCTGAACCAGGTGGATTGGGACACATCCTGACCCCAAACACTAAATTAATAGTGTTCACTTAAAGAGTTAGTATCACTCCAGGACAATAAGTAATTCAAGACCATTATAAAATACTTCAATACAAACTTAAAAGGTAATGACGGCAGGTTGTTTTAAAGTAAGAAATGTCATATGTTGATCAGTAATGTTAACTATTCGTTTGCCAAGTACAAATGCTGATAGTGATCACCATATGTGGGACAAAATAAAATGACATCCCACCTCACAAAAAGAACTCGACCTGTCCCATCCAGTAAAATAACCCACATTTAATGGACTAGAAGTAACTGAATCATGAAATGTATTATATAACAATGTGTGTTTTTAAATTGTCAATTGAAATCAAAAGTTTTAAACATGAGCTTGAATCTATCAACTAGATTATGTGAAGGGAGATATTCACAATTAATAGACAAAATGGGAATAGAATTAATAAAGGATGTGTTAGTAAAGAATAAAAAACAGGAACCAAGGGATGAGAAAGATGGGGAACACAAGGAGAATTAGTTTAAATCGCAAGGAAAGTGAGAGCTGACAGGATAGCTCAGAATAAGAGACACAGCAAGGTTAGCAGGAGTAAACAGAATAGATATAGAAAGTGAATGGAACACGATGTGGCTTACTGGAGGTATCATGCGTAGCCTCTGTGACATTTATGATGAATGTGGTACAGAAGGAACTGGACAAGAGAGAGAGTAATCAAATCCCTTTGTTTATTCATGAAGAACAACTGAGAAAATGGTTTCGGGGAACCAAGTCATAGACTTTGATGTGATGCAGCCAATAGGAATTGGGATTTTTATACCCTCGGGAAGGAGAAAGAAGTGAAGATATTAGACAAGTGGGACTGGTCTTGCCTTTGCTGAGGAAAAATGGAAATGAAACGAAACCATGGACGGTGTATAGGGTAGAATCGTTTGCAAGGGTGGAAGACTGAGCTCGGTCCGATCCATGAACAGTATGAGGAATAGCCAAGATATCTGATTAAGAAGGGAGGAACTTGGATAGCACCAGATATGCAGTGTTGTACTCTGCAAGGGACAACATGGGTTTGTAGATGTTCCAGCTTGTGAGTTCGCCCTCGACAAAGAATCTCCAGAATGCAGATTGAAATAAATAAATGGGGCGTAGGCCAAACTAATACCGTGTATAAAGGAAAAGGACAGTATTGTGTGACTACTACAGTCACGTATTTGACTGTGGGTTCAACCCGATGCCCCAGACTGGAACATCACTTTAGCTTGATTCCACCGAGGAACACATGTATCGGTGCTAAACGCTGGTTCTGGTACATCATCATAACGCAACTTATCTGCAGATGAGACTGCCTCTGGAGGATGAAGCCATTCGAGTCATTCCACATACAGGACGCTATATTCTCCCTGTTTATGGCTTTAAAGCTCATAATTCAGCGAATTAGGACATCCCAGAAACACACAGTGCAAATCATATAGAGGAAGAGAGAGACAGAACAGGCAATCCCGAGACTTGTGAATCAGGAATGCTGGAAAGTAGCATCCAGTTAAATTGTTCCAGCTGGGATTGGTGATAGCAGGGATAATAGCTTCAGTGATTCTGGTCATTGCATTATGCTGTAAGGAAGTCAATAAGGGACATTGAAAATATAAGGAAAGGGAAGGACGCTGAGAGAAAACCAGGATTAGTAAAGACAAAGAAGGATATAAAAAACTTTGTCAACAGGTAAGGTAACCCATAAAAAAACCTGTGGGACAGGTTGACATGTGGACCCTGGTTAATTCAGCTTCTGAAAGGGGTTTATGTTTCATTCATTCGATAGAGGGAAAAATGTGGTTTTTATTATTAGGGAGAGAGAGACAGATTTCACTTAGCAACAGCTGGTGTTTTGCGACCAACCAAGCTACGCTATTCATAACAGAATGGATTAGAAATATGTTTGGATAAGGAAAGTCCAGTACTAGTGGTTCATGATCACCGTACCAGGCCACAATGCTTCGAAATGTGTTGCTGATGTAAACTTGTGTCTCTGGATTATGCAGTAGCCAGAGACTACCATATTAGGCAAAGCCGGCTCCAGTTTGATAAGAAAACAGTCTATAAATGTAAGCTTTTTCCTTTGTTCGTTAGCGTGGAGATACCCGTGCCTGGTTACACGTGCTCCATCTGTGACTATACTCCACTTGTAAATTGATTATAAACAGAACACTGAATTCGTTACTACTCAAGTGAACAAACAGAAGTTTGTTTTAAATCAACACTTGGTTCTTTTATTTAAGTTTGGAACTTGAAAACTTCCTTCGGAATTAAAAATCCGTTAAAACAGCAGAAATTATTCGTAAAGCTATCATTATTGACCTTGAATAAAACATAGCTTAGTTAATTTTAATAACTCCAATTTAATTCGGACCAATATTTTATTAACTAAACACAATATAGAACAGAGAAAATAAAACAAAATGGCACTTGCTTACAGAACACAGTAAATTACATCATTGTTACCTTCAGGTGCTTTTAAAGAAAGTTAAACTTGCTGTAGAGGGAGTGCAATGAAGATTCATCAGACTGATTCCTGGGATGGGGGGATTGTCCTATCAGAGATTGAGTAGACCAGGCCGATATTCTCCAGCGTTTGGAAGAATGAGAGGTGAGAGGTGACACCCACATCCCATGAACAAATTTTTAAAAAGAGATGAGGTGTTTAAATTTGATCAAGGACACCAGCCAAATTAATAGAGACACTCCCTCTCCTTCAGGACCTGTGTCCAGGGGAGAAGCTGATGGGTTTATCTGATCATCTTTGGGTTAAATGTTGTGCTCATCGAGCTGATCAGCCCATATCAGCATCAAATATATTCCAGTCGGGCACAGCACGGGTCAGATACAGAGTGAACCTATCGGTCGCTCCCCGACACAGATACTGAGGGACAGGGAGTGCCAGGGACACTGACATTTCTCGCTCAATAAGGTATAAATTGATCCTGTACCTCTCCCCATTAATCCTGGGCTCCACATGGCTCGAATCCTGCTCCTGTTTCCCTTCCTGTAACAGCATTGAGCTCAACCCAGCCCATAATGAGCAGGGCTCAGTGAGGGTGGTTGCTAGGCACTGCAGTGATGTCATCAAGCCGGGCCATTCAGCCCAGCTGGTCCTCTCCTTGTCCCTTTAAAGGTGGAGAGCTGGGACATCCTGTCTCAACACACATCCCCCTGTTCATACTGAGAATCCCCGGGGAAGGCCCAAGGCCCAGAGTGTGGATCACAACCAAGGGGGAAAGAGGAGGAGAGAAGGGGACGTAAATCAAGGAGTGAGGACTGAGGGCCATCAAGCTTCAGTTTTAGAGCCTGAAGACTTCAGGAGGGATCAGTAAGTTCTGTAGTTTCAGGATCCAGGGAGAGAACAAGGAGCAGATGGGGAGACTGGTGTGAATTCCAGCACAGTGAGGATGTAGTGGGAGGGAGATTGTGTCGGGCCGTGTATTAGGGGTGTAGGAGGGACAAGAGAGGAAAGGTCAGAATTACTGCAGCAGTGTCCATCAATAGTGAGAGAGAGAAGGTGGGGGTTTAAAGTGGGCCCTGGGCAGGCCGGTAAACTGGTTGTTTCCTGTGACCCGCTTTCCTTCTGTCACAAATAGTCTCGTGTAGCCCAGTGACAGAAACAGCCCAATAAACACCACCAATGTCCTTTGGTCTGGTGAGGTCTCCATTTGTGAAAATTCGGCTGTTGTTCAAGCTTCTCATTCTGACTCGCTCACAGTGAGACAGTATCCACTGTCCCTTTTATTCCATGGGCTTCATCTTTGCTGGTATTGGTAACACGCCCGGGATCACTAAACACAAAACCCAGTCTGTCAAGCACTTTCAGCTGCTAGACTTAGCGTGTGCCCCACAGCATCTCTCTCACTTTCAATGTGTGAATAGAGCATCACGCCTGCAATGCTGGTTTAAGTTTATATCCAGGCAGAAAATCTATTTAATAAAAGCCTGTAGGCCGATGAGACACTGTTCAGGTGCCAATGTGCTGCTGGTTTGTCCGGAATTTTGCCCGTAATGGAAAATAACTGAACATTTCTCCCAGTGTAACCTTTGCTTTAATGAAATATGTATTTTAATAAGCCTCACGTCCTTGATCATGTCTGCTGCAATTGTGTAGCAAGGGGATGTGTGAAGAGATGATGTTTGCATGGAGATGTGAAACAAGGAAACGGTATCTGTGTGTGGCAGTGACACAGCCTTGTGGTCACAGGCAGAACCATGCACCGATATCCTTGTGCTTATGGTTTGAGCAGGGTTCGTTCATGAATGCTCAAGCTAAGAGGTGACAGGGATCAGGAGCAGCGGCAGTAAATAAAATCTAAATGTAAATTCTGATGTAGTTTATCTTCAATTATTCCTATTTTAATGGCTTTTGCTGAATGTGTCCCATGCCAAGTGCCAGGATATTGGATCAGGCTCACCCTCGAAAATGAGTTTGACACCCTGAGGTAGACAATGTCAACCGGATTCCCCCATCCACCAAACTAACAACTTCTTTACAAACTCAAGCTAGTTTGTAAGACGTGACCATGTTTACCGGAATCCATGTTCAGTATTTCTAATGGCCCCTTCACTTTCCACATGATGGAAAACAGCATCTCTCTGGATCCCTTCAAGCACCTTCCCAGTGATCGAGGTCACGTTGATGGACCTTCAGTTTCCGAGCTCTGACTTGTGCACAATTGAAAAATGGGAACTACATGTGCTACCTTCCAATCTCAGGGAACAACCCATGAATCTACTGAGCTGTTGGCGCTATGGGCAAGAGGCTGGCAGAGCACCCTACCCAGCTCTTTTAACCCCCTTGGGTTGATATCATCCGCACCTTACACTGTCTAGATTTACCCGCACGGGTTGCTGTCAGTGAAGAGAGATGAGAAAGAACAAAGTGCATTTGCCGCTCTCAGTATGACCCTGAAGGACTGTGTCCATGCTGAAGTTCTTCACCCATATGATCCTCCCCCCAGATTGTCCTCTCGGAGCTCCAGCCAGGTGATGCTAAACACTCGGGTGGGAAAGAGAAAAGCCTGCAGCAATGTGTTTAAAGCAACACGAATTTATTTGTCTATATCTCGATTATTAAACTCCTGTCCAGTTAAAGGAGTTTTCATCAGCGGAAACAAACCTCAATTGTCAGAATGAACATGGTTCAGTCGGGTTGTGATTAACAGCAGCAATAACAGCATAATCCAACCTCTACAAACATTTGTGAACTCGCTGGTGCCTCAACAGGTGGGATGACTGAGTGAATCCCTTCCCACATTCAGAGCAAGTGAATGGCCTCTCCCCAGTGTGAATTCGCTGGTGCCTCAACAGATGGGATGACCGAGTGAATCCCTTCCCACACTCAGAGCAGGTGAATGGCCTCTCACCAGTGTGAACTCGCTCGTGCCTCAACAGGTGCGA
The DNA here is from genome assembly GCF_044704955.1 of Pristiophorus japonicus. Classification (NCBI taxonomy): domain Eukaryota; kingdom Metazoa; phylum Chordata; class Chondrichthyes; family Pristiophoridae; genus Pristiophorus; species Pristiophorus japonicus. The sequence goes on from NC_091999.1 coordinate 46,193,497, forward strand.
TGACTGAATGAATCCCTTCCCACACTCAGAGCAGGTGAACGGCCTCTCCCCGGTGTGAATTCGCTGGTGCGCCAGCAGGTTGGATGACTCATTTAATCCCTTCCCACACTCAGAGCAGCTGAACGGCCTCTCCCCAGTGTGAATTCGCTGGTGTGTCAGCAGGGCGGATGACTGAGTGAATCCCTTCCCACACACGGAACAGGTGAACGGCCTCTCCCCAGTGTGAATTCGCTGATGTATCAGCAGGTTGGATGACTGAGTGAATCCCTCCTGACACTCAGAGCAGGTGAATGGCCTCTCCCCAGTGTGAACTCGCTGGTGTGTTTCCAGCTGGGACGGGTAGTTGAAACGTTTCCCACAGTCCCCACATTTACACAGTTTCTCCCCAGTGTGACTGCGCTTGTGTCTCTCCAGGTTGGATGATCGGCTGAAGCCTTGTCCACACACAGAGCATGTGTACACTTTCTCCCCGCTATGAACAGTGCTTTTTGCATCCATAGCTGCTGGATGATATTCCATTCCCGATGAATCGAGTGACTTCGTCAGATGTTAATGTGATGTTTGAGCCTCCGGTCGATAAATCCTCCCCTTTTAATACCCTGTAAAGTGAATTTCAGTCAAGAAAAAGGGTGGATGAGAGAGATCCCACAAAAACACAAAGGCACTTTGAGAAATTGAGCTTAATGAACTTGGTAATTTCTGGCAGCAGCACTAGAAATAGTAACCATGAAAGCTGCAGTTTGTGGTAAAACCTAACTGGTTCATTAATGTCCTTCAGGAAAGGGAACCCGCCTCCATTGAGAGCCCCACATGGGGAATTGTTGGTCCCACTGGGCACAGAAATATTGGGGGTGAAACCCAGCAGCTTCTCCTCCATCTCCACTCCAGCTCAAACAGATGCAACAAACAGACCCACAAAGGAGACCAGGTATCCAAAGCGTCTTTCTAATATTTGCAGCATAGTTGAGAGGCGATTTATTCTAAATTGCCCTCGATTTGTAGACTTGAAATTCTAGATTTGGCTTTGTACCCGAATCCAGGTCAGCGATTGGAGCATGGACAGGATCATCAGAATGGCCCATGTACAGCAGGTGGTGCGGCAAGCAGCAGAGGAGTGGTGAGGTCGGGGTGGAGTAGCACCGGGAGATCGGGGCTGAGAGATTGTGGCCCACAAGAGGCGAGAGTTGGGGGCTGAGAGATTCGGGCCAAGGAGAGGGAAGAGTTCGGAATGGAGAGATTGGGGCCAAGGAGAGGTGAGTGTTCGAAATGGAGGGATTGGGGCCAAGGAGAGGTGAGTGTTCGGGGAGGAGAGATTGGGGCCAAGGAGAGATGAGAGTTCAGGGCGGAGAGATTGGGGCCCAGGAGAGGTGAGGGATCGGAGCGGTGAGATTGGGGCCCACAAGCGGCGAGCGTTCTGGGCGGTGAGATTGGGCCCCACGAGAGGCGAGAGTTCAAGGGGGGAAGAGATTGGGGCCCACGAAAGGCGAGAGTTCGGGGCGGAGAGATTGGGCCCCACAAGAGACAAGAGTTTGGGACGGAGAGATTGGGGCAACAAGAGGCGCGAGTTCGGGGCCTGGGATAGGCAAGGGCCCAGGGACAGCATGGGCCAGACCACAGTGCGATCTATGGGCAGTAGGAGTATGTGCACCAGGTCTGCGCAGCGGAACTTGGTCTCCAGTCGTCTTGGTTAACCTTTGCCACTGGCCCAAGACCTCACTCTGTCCAGCCCGTGTGGTGGCTGGTATGCAACGGACACACGCGTTAAAAGAATCCATGCACAGGCATCTCCCACCCTTCAATATGTAGTTCGGGACCTGGAATATCAAGTCTCATATTGAAACATCTGTGAACTCATCCCTTTTTGGTGTGGAAGTGGGTCATCCTCGATTCAAGGGATGCCGAATACTATACTGTTCAGGAGACCAGGGAGTGACTTCCGCATCCAGCACCCACCCTGATACGGAGCGGCTTGGAATTGCTGGGCATGCTGTATTTCATGGGACTAGAGGGACAAATACAAGGCATCGTGGCAACACCTTCGCTCCAAACACTGGCACCTGCTCGACTATGTTATCGTCCGAGCCAGGGATCGTGAGGGTGTGCGAATCACCCGCGCCATGACAGGAGCTGACGACTGCTGGACGGACGACCGCCTTCTCCATCATCGACATTAACATAGCCCCAAAGCGGAGGGGACAGCAGAAGCAGTGCCACAAGAAAGTCAATGCCGGGGCACTTAAAGACCCAGCTAAGAGAGCCCTATACAGCCAACGCTTCAGAGCTAACCTGTCGTGTCTTGATGACGCTGAGATGCTGAATGCCCACAGCGCTTGGTCTGCCCTCCAGGCCTCCATAACCAGTGCCTGTGAAGAGACACTTGGTCATTCAACCAGAACACACCAGGACTGGTTTGATGAGAATTATCAGGTGATCCAAGAATTAATATTTCTGAGCCTCAAGCAACAACCCAACTCAGGAGCAGCAAAGCAACATTACAGGCAGCTCAAAGCTGAGATCCAACAAAAAACCTGAGACCTAAAGAACAGCTGGTGGATGGAGAAAGCACAGCAGATACAATAACTGGCCAACAGCCATGATGTGCGAGGATTCTTCATATCAGTCAAGGCCACCTACGGTCCAAACTCCCAAGGCCCCACCCCACTGCTGGCCAAGAATGGAGAAACACTCAACAAGTACACCGAGGTTGTCGAGGCCCGCTGGAAGGAGCACTTCGAAGATCTCCTCAATCGAGATTCTGACTTTGACTCGAGTGTTCTCGACTCCATCCCGCAGCATGCGTCCCGCCACCACCTCAGTAAAACACCAACGTTGCATGAGGTAGGAAAAGCCATAAGGCAGCTCAAGAACAACAAGGCTACGGGAGCGGATGGAATACCTACTGAGGCGCTAATGCATGGCGGAGATTCGCTGTTAGCATGGATACATGACCTCATTTCGCTCATCTGGAGGGAGGAGAGCATGACTGGAGATCACAGAGATGCAGTGATCGTGACCATCTTTAAAAAAGGGGGCAAGTCCAACTGCAGCAACTACAGAGGAATCTCCCTGCTAATCAGCCACTGGGAAAGTTATTGCCAGATTCCTCTTCAACCGTCTTCTCCCTGTGGCTGAGGATCTCCTCCTGGAGTCACAGTGCCCCACGGGGCACATCAGACATGATCTTTGCAGCGCGACAGCTGCAGGAAAAATGCAGGGACCAGCGCAAGCCGTTATACATGGGCTTTATCAACCTTCCAAAGGGATTTGTCACTGTGAAACATGAGGCTCTATGGAGCATCCTCCTCCATTTCGGATGCCCTCAAAAATTTGTCAACATCCTTCGCCTGCTCCACGACGACATGCAGGCCATAATCCTTACCAACTGATCCATTACAGACCCAATCCACGTCCGGACCGGGGTCAAACAGGGCTGCGTCATCGCTCCCATCCTCTTCTCAATCTTCCTCACTGCCACGCTCTAACTCACAGTCAACAAATTCCCTACTGGAGTGGAACAAAACTACAGAACCAGCAGGAAGCTGTTTAATCTTTGCCGCCTCTGGTACAAAGTCCAAGATAACCCCAACCTCTGTTGTTGAGCTACAGTATGTGGACAACGCCTGCGTCTGTGCACATTCTGAGGCTGAACTCCAGGATATAGTCGATGTATTTACTGAGGAACACGAAAGCATGGGCCTTACGCTAAATATCCATAAGACAAAGATCATCCACCAGCCTGTACTCGACGCACAACACTGCCACCCAGTCATCAAGATCCATGGCATGGCCCTCGACAACATGGAGCATTTCCCATACATCGGGAGCATCCTATCAGCAAAAGCCGACATTGATGAGGAGATTCAACACCGCCTCCAGTGCGGCAGTGCAGCCTTCAGCCAGCGGAGGAAAAGAGTGCTCAAAGACCAGGCCCTCAAAGCTACCACCAAGCTCATGGTCTACAGTGCTGTAGTAATACCCACCATCCTGAATGGCTCAAGACATGGACTATGTACAGTAGACACCTCAAGTCGCTGGAGATATATCACCAACGATGTCTCCGCAAGATCCTACAAATCCCCTGGGACGACAGGCACATCAACATCAGCGTGCTCGTCTAGGATAACATCCCCAACATTGAAGCACTGACCACACTCGATCAGCTCCGCTGGGCAGGCAAATTAGTTTGCATGCCAGACATGAGACTCCCGAAGCAAGTGTTCTATGCGGAGGTCTTTCATGGTAAACGAGCCAAAGGTGGGCAGCGGAAACGTTACAAGGACACCCTCAAAGCCTCCCTGATAAAGTGCGACATCCCCACTGACACCGAGGAGTCCCTGGCCAAAGACCGCCCTAAGTGGAGGAAGTGCTTCCGGGAGGGCGCTGAGCACCTCGAGTCTCAATGCAGAGAGCATGCAGAAATCAATCGCAGGCAGCGGAAATAGCGTGCGGCAAACCAGTCCCTCCCACCACTTCCCTCAACGACTATCTGTCCCATCTGTGACAGAATCTGTGGCTCTCGTATTCGACTGTACAGCCGCCAATAAACTCACTTCAGGAGTGGAAGCAAGTCTTCCTCGATTCCGAGGGACTGCCTATGATAATGATGAAATGGGGATTCTAACCCTGGGACTGAACATGGGGATTCTAACCCAAGGAGTGAATATTTCTGGGCCTTCTCTGTTACAATTATGTAGGACTTAAACCATAAGGTCGGTACTAAGCATCGCCTTTAGGGGAGATGGTGAGAAATTCGAGGTGTGGAGAGTGAGAATAAAATATTTGAAACACTCCTTTACCCACTGGGAGCCGGTTGGAAACAGACACTGACATCGCTCACTTTGTTCCTTAACCAAGATGGCCGCGCATGCGCGGTGCGACTCACCAAATCAAGAAGGCGGAGCACTGAACCCGCTCCTGCACGAAGATGGCCGCCGTTAGCCTGGGCCTGTGACCGGGAGAAAGACCCGAAGCTGCAACCGCCGATATTCCGGTTTTTATTCCGAGCTGGCGGCGGGCACCGCTGGTTTATGAAGCCTCCCGCGCCACCCGCTGGTCCATTGCTCCCCTCCAGCCGCTCAAATTAAGCGCTTCTGCGGAGGGCATGTTACCCATTTCTCCTTCGCCACTACATTCGCCGCGCATGCTCCAAACACAGCCAGGAGACGCGCCTGCGCACTGAACTCCTGTAGTCCTGGTTCGGCATTTTCTTGCCCGTGCTGCATATTGGGTAAATACGCCGCCATTGCAATACTGCGTTGGTGAATCGAACAGGATTTACTGGGATTGCATTGGGCATTGAATCATATTCATTCTGGCAGTTATTGTTTGTTTCTGCTGATCTTAATAACCCCTATATCTGCGCTGGAGATTAATGTTCTATATTAATGTCCTGTGATAGTTTGAAGTGGTGCTCTCCTCTCTCTATCCTGCGACAGTTGGAGCTGGTGCTTTCCACTCTCTCGTCCTGTGATACTTGGAGCTGGTGCTCTCCACTCTCTCTCCTGCGACAGTTGGAGCTGGTGCTCTCGACTCTCCCGTTGGTGTAAGAGGGAGGGCTTTAGTTTCCTGAACAATTGGGACCGCTTCTGGGGAAGGTGGAACTGTACAAGTCGGGACAGGATACACCTCTAGAGCGACGGGACCAATGTTCTCACAGGTGGTTTTGACAGTACAGTTGGGAGGGCTTTAAACTCGCTTGGCAGGGAGATGGGAACCCAGGAGGGGTCACTGAGCTAGTTAGAGTGGGTGAGAGCTCAGATGAACAGAACTCCAAGAAAGAATGCAAAAGCCAGGAGGCAACAAAGCAGATTAGCACTGGTGGAAGTGTAAACCACAAGGTGATAAGAAGGGACAATATGTATGAATATAAAGGGGCTGCAGGAGGCGTCAAAACTAAAAAATCATGGTTTAAAAACTAGTATTAAAAATCTCTACTAAAACGCACGAAGTATTCGAAATAATGTAAATGAGTTGACGGCACAAAGCATGACAAATGGGTATGATTTGGTGGCCATTACAGAAACGTGGTTACAGGGTGGCCAAGACTGGGAATTAAACATGCAGGGGTATCTGACAATTCGGAAAGATAGACAAGAAAGGAAAGGAGGTGTGTTAGCTCTGTTAATAAAGGATGATATCAGAGCAGTTGTGAAAGATGATATTGGCTCTAATGAACAAAATGTTGAATCATTGTGAGTGGAGATTAGAGATAGTAAGGGGAAAAAGTCACTGATGGGCGTAGTTTATAGGCCCCCAAATAATAACTTCACGGTGAGGTGTACAATAATCAAGGGAATAATGGAGGCATGTGAAAAAGGAACAGCAGTAATCATGGGGGATTTTAACCTACATATTGATTGGTCAAATCAAATCACACGGGGTCGCCTTGAGGAGGAATTCATAGAATGCATACGGGATTGTTTCTTAGAACAGTATGTTACAGAACCTACAAGGGAGCAAGCTATCTTAGATCTGGTCCTGTGTAATGAGACAGGAATAATAAACGATCTCCTAGTAAAAGATCCTCTCGGAATGAGTGATCACAGTATGGTTGATTTTGTAATACAGATTGAGGGTGAGGAAGTCGTGTCTCAAACGAGCGTACTATGCTTAAACAAAGGGGACTAGAGTGGGATGAGGGCAGAGTTGGCTAAAGTAGACTGGGAACAGAGACTAAACGGTGGCACAATTGAGGAACAGTGGAGGACTTTTAAGGAGCTCTTTCATAGTGCTCAACAAAAATATATTCCAATGAAAAAGAAGGGTGGTAGGAGAAGGGATAACCAGCCGGGGAAACCAAGGAAATAAAGGAGAGTATCAAATTAAAAACCAATGCGTATAAGGTGGCCAAGATTAGTGGGAAACTAGAAGATTGGGAAAATTTTAAACGACAGCAAAGAATGACTAAGAAAGGAATAAAGAAGGGGAAGATAGATTACGAATGTAAACTTGTGCAAAACATAAAAACAGATAGTAAAAGCTTTCACAGATATATAAAATGGAAAAGAGTGTCTAAAGTAAATGTTGGTCCCTGAGAAGATGAGAAAGGGGATTTAATAATGGGAAATGTGGAAATGGCTGAGACCTTAAACAATTAATTTGCTTCGGTCTTCACAGTGGAAGACACAAAAACCATACCAAAAATTGCTGGTCACGGGAATGTGGGAAGGGAGGACCTTGAGATAATCACTTTCACTAGTGGGGTAGTGCTGGGCAGGCTAATGGGACTCACGGTAGACACGTCCCCTGGTCCTGATGAATTGCATCCCAGGGTATTAAAAGAGATGGCGGAAGTTATAGCAAATGCTTTCGTTATAATCTACCAAAATTCTCTGGATTCTGCGGAGGTGCCATCGGATTGGAAAGCAGCTAATGTAACGCCTCTGTTTAAAAAAGGGGGCTGACAAAAAGCAGGTAACTATAGGCCGATTCGTTTAACATCTGTAGTGGGGAAAATGCTTGAAGCTATCATTAAGGAAGAAATAACGGGACATTTATACAGGGATAGTGCAATCAAGCAGACACAAGATGGATTCATGAAGGGGAAATGACGTGTAACTAATTTATTGGAATTCTTTGAGGATACAAAGAGCATGATGGATAGAGTTGTACCGATGGATGTGGTGTATTTAGATTTCCAAAAGACATGCAATAAGGTGTCATAGAAAAGGTTACTGCAGACGATAAATGTACGCGGAGTCAGAGGAAATGTATTAGCATGGATCGAGAATTGGCTGGCTAACAGAAAGCAGAGAGTCGGGTTAAATGGGTCCTTTTTGGGTTGGAAATCGGTGGTTAGTAGTGTGCCACAGGGATCAGTGCTGGGACCACAACTGTTTACAATATACATAGGTGACTTGGAAGAAGGGACAGAGTGTAGTGTAACAAAATTTGCAGATGACACAACGATTAGTGGGAAAGCGGGTTGTGTGAGGACACAGAGAGGCTGCAAAGAGATTTAGATAGGTTAAGCGAAAGGGCTAAGGTTTGGCAGACGGAATACAATGTCGGAAAATGTGAGTTCATCCACCTTGGGACAAAAAACAGTAAAAGGGAATTTTATTTGAATGGGGAGAAATTACAACATGCTGCAGTGCAGAGGGACCTGGGGGTCCTCGTGCATGAAACTCTTTTTGGATAAAGAACATGACAGTTCACGCAGCGAATTAACTGACCACGGTAGGACTCGAACCTGCAATCATCTGATAATATCACAGATACAATCGCAGTTAGACGCCTTTCCCATTAGGCCATACGGCCTCGTCCTCGTGCATGAATCCCCAAAAGTTGGTTTGCAGGTGCAGCAGGTAATCAGGAAGGCGAATGGAATGTTGGCCATCATTGCGAGAGGGATGGAGTACAAAAGCAGGGAGGTACTGCTGCATCTGTACAGGGTATTGGTGAGGCCGCACCTGGAGTACTGCGTGCAGTTTTGGTCACCTTTCTTAAGGAATACTTTGGAAGGGGTACAGAGACGATTCACGATGCTGATTCCGGAGAAGAGGGGGTTACCTTATGATGATCGATTGAGTAGACTGGGTCTTTACTCGTTGGAGTTCAGAAGGATGAGGGGTGATCTTATAGAAACATTTAAAATAATGAAGGGGATAGACAGGATAGAGGCAGAGAGGTTGTTTCCACTGGTCGGGGAGACTAGAACGAGGGGGCACAGCCTCAAAATACGGGGAATCCAATTTTAAACCGAGTTGAAAAGGAATTTGTTCTCCCAGAGAGTTGTGAATCTGTGAAATTCTCTGCCCAAGGAAGCAGTTGAGGCTAGCTCATTGAATATATTCAAATCACAGATCGATAGATTTTTAACCAGTCAGGGAATTAAGGGTTATGGGGAGCGGGCGCGTAAGTGGAGCTGAGTCCATGGCCAGATCAGCCGTGATCTTGTTGGGTGGCGTAGCAGGCTCGAGGGACTAGATGGCCCACTCCTGTTCCTAATTCTTATGTTCTTTTGTTAGTATGTTCTTATTAATGTTGGGGAAGTCCAGAACCAGGGGTTACAGTCTTAGGATAAGGGTAAGCCATTTAGGACCGAGATGAGGAGAAACATCTTCACCCAGAGAGTGGTGAACCTGTGGAATTCTCTACCACAGAAAGTTGTTGAGGCCAATTCACTAAATATATTCAAAGAGGAATTAGATGTAGTCCTTACTACTAGGGGGATCAAGGTGGATGGTGAGAAAACAGGAAGTGGGTACTGAAGTTGCATGTTCAGCCATGTACTCATTGCAGACTCGATGGTCTGAATGGCCTACTCCTGCACCTATTTTCTATGTTTCTATGTTTCTATAAATATTGAATAAATCAGCTTGGTTCAAAGACAGTGTGTCGAATGTTTGATTTCTCCATAATAATAACTAATTAATGTTCTGTTACCGACTGTTCCATTTTGAAGCCTTTTCTTAATGTAGATTATTTCACTTCTCCCCCAGTTGATCTTTTATGATATCAAATCCCAAGGTTGTTCTCTTTGAGTATACGGCTTGTGGGTGTCAGAAACTGAACCGGAATGTTTCACATTACACTCATATGACATTCCTTTCAAGCAACCATTGAAAGAACTATGTTGCTTAAGACTGGAAATCTATTATTTTGTACATTGTTTAACGCTTTTTGAATGTGGTTACTATATGTAATCGTCTTTGAAATGTGTGATCTTTTTAACTGTCTTTCCTGATTTAATAGTTTTGTTGATATAATTTCTTGTTACTAACATAGCTTGCAGAATTTCTTGCATCAAGATAATTGTTTAAGTACTTCCATTATCGGGTCTTTAGCTCCTCCACTGATCCCTGTGAACAACCTTTGATTCGGGACTGGGTTTGGGCGCGGGTTTAGGGTTTAGTGGTTTTGGTTATTTGTTAGGATTAGGGTTAGTGGTTGGGATCGTCAGTAGGATATTAGGCACCTTGGAATCCCTGGCCAAAGTCCACCATAAGCGAAGGAAGAGCATCCAGGAGGGCACTGAACACCTCGAGTCTCACCGCCGAGAGCATGCAGAAAACAAGCGAAGGTAGCGGAAGGAGCATCTGACAAAGCAGACTCCTCACCCAGACTTTCCATTAACGACTGTCTGTCCCACCAGTGACAGTGACTATAATTCCCATATTGCACTGTACAATCACCTGAGAACTCACTTTTAAAGTGGAAGCATTTCTTCCTCAATTTCGAGGGATTGTCTATGATGATGATGATGATGAGGCTTAGGAGATAGTAATTCTCTGAACACCTCGAGTCTCAACGCCGAGAGCATGCAGAAATCAAGTGCAGGCAGCAGAAAGAGCGTACACAAACCAGTCCCACCTACCCGTTCCCTCAACGACTATCTGTCCCATCTGTGACAAGTCAGTGGCTCTCATATTGGACTGTTCAGCCAGCACAGCTGGGGGAGGCATATACTGGGATTGGGGTAGGGCACTTTGGCTGAGGAGGCATGCACTGGGACTGGGGTAAGGCACTTCAACTGGGGGAGGCATATACTGGGACTGGGGTAAGGCACTTCAACTGGGGGAGGGATAAACTTGCACTGGGGTAAGGCACTTCAACTGGGGGATGGATAAACTTGCACTGGGGTAAGGCACTTCAACTGGGGGAGGGATAAACTGACACTGGAGTAAGAAACTTCAGCTGGGGAGCGATACACTGTGACTGGAGGAAAGGCACTTCAACTGTGGGAGGGATACACTGGGTCTGGAAAAAGGCACTTCAACTGCGGGAGGCTTACACCGGGACTGGGCTAAGGCACTTCAGCTGGGGAGGGATACCCTGGGACTGGGGTAAGGTACTACGGCTGGGGGACGCATATAATGGGACTGGGGTAAGGCACTTCAACTGGGGAAGGGATACACTAGACCGGGGTAAGGCACTTCAACTGAGGGAGGGATACACTGCCACTGGGGTAAGGCACTTCAACTGGGGGAGGGATACATTGGTACAGGAACAAGGTACTTCAACTGGGGGAGGCAGACACTGTGACTGGGGTAAGGCACTTCAACTGGGGGAGGGATTCCTTGGGACTGGAGGAAAGGCACTTCAACTGTGGGAGGGCTACACTGGGTCTGGAATAAGACACCTCAAATGGGGGAGGCATAAACTGGGACAGGGCTAAGGCACTTCAACTGGGGGAGGGATACACTGGGATTGGGGTAAGGCACTACGGTTGGGGGAGGCATGCACTGGGACTAGGGTAAGGCACTTCGGCTGGTGGAGAATATACTGGGACTGGGGTAGGGTACTTCGGCTGGGGGAGGCATGCACTGGGATGGGGTAAGGCATTTCGGCTTGGGGAGGCATTCACTGGGACTGGGGGTAAAATACTTTGACTGGGGGTGGCATGCACTCACACTGTGGCAAGGCACTTCGGCTGGGGGAGGTATGCACTGGGACTGGGGTAAGGCACTTTGGCTGGGATAGTCATAAACTGCGACTGCTTTTAGGCACTTTGGTTGCTGGAGGCACATACTGGGACTGGGACAAGGCATTTTGGCTGGGAGAGGCATGTAATGGACTTCGGCTGGCAGTGGTGTGCACTCGGACTGGAGTAAGGCACTTCAACTGGTGGAGGCATACACTGGGACTGCGGTTAGGCATTTCAACTGGGAGAGGCATGCACTGGAACTGCAGTAAGGCACTTCATCTGGTGGAGGGATACACTGGGACTGGGGTAAGGCACTTTGGCTTGGGGAGGCATTCACTGGGACTGGTTTAAGGCACTTTGGCTGGGTGAGGCATATACTGGAACTGGGGTAGGGTACTTTGGCTGACGTTGGCATGCATTTGCACTGAGAAAGGCTACTTCGGCAGGGGGAGGCATAATTGTGACTTGGGTAAGGCACTTCGGCTGGGGGAAGCATGCACTGGGTCTAGGGTAATGTACTTCAACGGCTGGAGGGATACAGTGGGACTGGGGTAAGGCACTTCGGCTGGGGGAGGAGTGCACTGGGACTAGGGTAACGCACTTCAACAGGGGGAGGGAAAACTGGGACTTGTGTAATGTACTTCAACTGGGGGAGACATGCACTGGGACGGCGGTAAGGCACTACAACTGGTGGAAGGATACACTGGCACTGTGGTAAGGCACTTCAACTGGGGGACGCTAACACTGGGACTGGGCTAAGGCACTTCAACTGGTGGAGGCATGCACTGGAACTGGGGTAAGGCACTTCAACTGAGGGAGGGATAAACTGGGACTGGGGTAAGGTACGTCGGCTGGGGGAGGTATTCACTTGGACTGCGTTAATGCACTTTGGCTGGGGGAGGCTTGCACTGAGACTGCTGTAAGGCACTTCGGCTGGGGGAGACATATACTTGGACTGGGGTAAGGCACTTCAGCTGGGGGAGGCATGCACTGTGACTGGGATCAGGCACATCGGCTGGGGGAGGCATGCACTGTGACTGGGATAAGGCACTTCGGCTGGGGGAGGCATACGTTGTGACTGGGGTAAGGCACTTTGCCTGGGGGAGGCATGCAATGGGACTGGGGTCAGGCACTTCGGCTGGGGGAGGCACATACTGTGACTGGGGTAAGGCACCACAGCTGGGGAAGGCATGCACTTGAACTTTGGTGAGGCGCTTCGGCTGGGGGACGCATGTACTGCGACTGGGTTAAGGCACTTCGGCTGGGGGAGGCATATACTGAGACTGGGGTAATGCGCTTCAACTGGGGCAGGGATACACTGGACTGGGGTAAGGCGCTTCAACTGAGGGAGGGATACACTGGCACTGGGTTAAGCCACTTCAACTGGGGGATGCTAACACTGGGACTGGAGTAAGACACTTCAACTGGGGGAGGCATAAACTGGGACTGGGCTAAGGCACTTCAACTGGGGGAGGGATACACTGGGACTGGGATAAGGCACTTCGGTTGGGGGAGGCATGCACCGGGACTCGGGTAAGGCACTTTGGCTGGGGAAAGCATATACTGGGATTAGGGTAAGGCACTTCGGCTGGGCAAGGCATGCACAGCGACTGGGGTAAAATACTTTGGCTGTTGGAGGCATGCACTCACACTGTGACAAGGCACTTCGGCTGCGGGAGGCACGCACTGGGACAGGCGTAAAGCACTTCGGCTGGGGGAGGTGTGCACTGGGACTGTGGTAAGACACTTCGGCTGGGATAGGCATAAACTGCGACTGGTTGAAGGCACTTCGGTTGTTGGAGGCATCTACTGGGACTGGGACAAGGTACTTTGGCTGGGAGAGGCTTGCACTGGCATGGGTGTAAGGGACTTCGGCTGGCAGAGGTGTGCACTCGAACTGGATTAAGGCACTTCAACTGGTGGAGGCATACACTGGGACTGCGGTTAGGCATTTCAAATGGGGGAGGCATGCACTTTGACTGGGATAAGGCACGTCATCTGGGGAGGGATACAGAGGGACTGGGGTAAGGCAATTCGGCTGGGGGAGGCATTCACTGGGACTGGTGTAAGGCACTTCAGCTGGGGGAGGCATGAACTGGGACTGGGGTTAGGCACTTCGGCTGGGGGAGCATATATTGGGACTTAGGTAAGGCACTTCGGCTGGGGGAGGCATGTACTCGGACTGGGTTAAGGCACTTCAGCTGGGGGAGGCATATACTGGGATTGGGGAGTATGTGTCTTCAGTTGGGGGAGGCTTGCACTGGCACCGAGGTAAGGCACTTTGGCTGGGGGACGCTTATACTGGTACTGGGGTAAGGCACTTCGGAAGTGGGAGGCATATATTGGGACGGTGGTCAGACAATTTGGATGAGGGAGAAATGCAATGGGACTGGATTAAGCCACTTCGGCTGGAGGAGGCCTGCACTGGGACTGGGATAAGCCACTTCGGCTGGGGGAGGCATGCACTCTGACTGGGAAAAGGCACTTCTGCTGTGGGAGGCATGCACTGGGACTGGTGTAAGGCACTTCGGCTGGGGAAGGCATACACTGTGACTGGGTTAAGGCACTTCGGCTGGGGGAGGCATGCACTTGAACTTTGGTAAGGCACTTTGGCTGGGAGAGGCATATATTGGGACGGTGGTAAGACACTCACTTCGGATGAGATAGAAATGCAATGGGACTAGGGTAAGGCACTTTGGCTGGGGGAGGCCTGCAATCTGACTGGGGTAAGGCACTTCGGCTGGGGGAGGCATGCACTCTGACTGGTGTAAGGCACTTCGGCTGGGGGAGGCCTGCAATCTGACTGGGGTAAGGCACTTCGGCTGGGGTAGGCATGCACTCTGACTGGTGTAAGGCACTTCGGCTGGGGGAGGCATGCACTCTGACTGGGGTAAGGCACTTCGGCTGGGGAGGCATGCACTCTGAGTGGGGTAAGGCACTTTGCCTGGGGGAGGCATTTACTAGGACTGGGGTAAGGCACTTCAGCTGGGAGAGGCTTATACTGGTACTGGGGTAAGGCACTTTGGCTGTGGGCGGCATATACTTGGATCGTGGTAAGACACTTCGGCGGGAGGAGCAATGCAATGGGACTAGTGTCGGGCACTTCTGCTGGGGGAGGCATGCACTGGGACTGGCGTAAGGCATTCAGCTGGGGGAGTCATATCTTGGGACTGAGGTAAAGCCCTTCTGTTGGAGGAGGCATGCATTGGGACTGGGGTAAAGCACTTCGGCTGGGGGAGGCATGTATTGGGACTGGGGTAAAGCACTTCGGCTGGGGGAGGCATGTATTGGGACTGGGGTAAAGCACTTCTGCTGGGGAAGGCATGTACTGGAACTGGGGTAATGCACTTCAGCTGGGGGAGGCATGTGCTGGAACTAGGGTAATGCACTTTGACTGGGGGAGGCATGCACTGGGGTAATGCACTTCGGCTGGGGGAGGCATGCACTGGGATGGGGGCAAGGTACTTTGGCTTGCCCTTGCCATCTTATGGGGAGCTCTGTCCTCTGTCGCTTCAGGAATTCAAAGTGGATTGAGTTACAATTTGCAAAGTCAGTGAGACCTTGGGATGGGTGGTTCCAGTTACACATAAAGTGAAATCTCAGGGTGTGGCTTATCCTCCAAGGGACCAATCATAGACAAATGGTGCGGCGTGGTGGCCATTTTGGCAGTACAAATAAGCGTGTTCTTTATTAACCCGCTCCCTCCCTCCGCCCATCTCTCACCTGCTGACTCACCCACTGTGCATGCTCAGCTCACACTGCCCGGCTGATTGACGGCACCTCCCGACCAATAGGGAGAGTGGGGGCAGGGCTGGAGGACCAGGCAGGCGGTTGATCCTCCAACCAATCACAGTGTACGAGAGGTGGAGCTTGCAGCCCCCAGTGGGCGGGGCTGGGTCTGGCTCTCGCTCATTGGCTGAAACTCTGCTCCATTGTTAAAGTTGATGTCCCTCAAACTCCAGGAGGAAATGGGACATTTCTGTCGTGGCTTTAAACAGATGGAACTCTGTGGGGTGGAGGAAACATTGCAGCATTTGGTAGTGACATGGATTCATTCAGGCCAGACAGGGGGGATTATTTCTGGAAATAATACAGTGTAGTTGTTTCTGTTGAAACAGATGAAACCCTGTCGTTGTGGAGCAACCACACTTCTCGTGTCCTGGTCAATCACGTGTGCAACAAGTGTCGTCATGGAAGTAAAGGATGGTATCAAATTGGAAAAAATGGCATATAATGTTGTGAAGGACAGTGGAAGGCCAGAGGATTGGGAATTTTTAGAAACCTGCAAAGGACAACTAAAAAATGAAAAAGACAGAGAAGATAGCAGATGAGAGCAAACTGGCAAGAAATATAAAAACAAACAGTAAGAGCTTCTACAGGGACATAAAAAGGAAACGAGTATCTAAAGTAAACATTGCTCGCTTAGAGGATGACATTGGAGAATTACTAATGGGAAACACGGAAATGGCAGAGATTTTGAACGAATATTTTGTATTAGGCTTCATGGTAGAGGACACTAAAAACATCCCAACAGTTGCTAACCAAGGAGCTATTGCGGAGGGGAAGTTGGGGGGGATGACTTAAAACAATCACTATCACTACAGATAAAGTGCTAATCAAACTAATGTGACTAAAGGTGGACAAGTCCTCTGGACCTGATGGCATGCATCCTCAGGTCTTAAAATAATTAGTTGCAGAGATAGTGCATGCATTAGTTGTAATCCACCAAAATTCCCTGAATTCTGGAGAGGTCCCAGTGGACTGGAAAACTGCAAATGTAACACGCCGATTCAAGTAAGGAGGGATTCAGAGAGCAGGAAACTATACATCAGTTAGCTTACCATCTTTCAGTGGGAAATACTCAAGTTCATCATTAAGGAAGTACTAGCAGGACATTTAGAAAACCATACTGCAGTTAGGCACAGTTAGCATGGTTTTATGAAAGGGAAATCATGTTTGACAAATTTGCTGTAGTTGTTTAAGGATGTAACGAGCAGAGTGGATAAGGGAGAATCACTTGATGTTGTATATTTTGATTTCCAGAAAGCATTCAATAAGGCGCCACACAAAATATTACTGCACATGCTAAGAGCTCATGGGGTTGGGTGTAATATATCAGCATGAAGAGAGGATTGCTGAACTAACAGAAAACAGAGAGTCCGGATAAATGGGTCATTTTCAGGTTGGCAAACAGTAACTAGTGGGGTGCCGCAGTGATAAGTACTGGGGCCTCAACTAATTACAATTTATATTAATGACTTGGATGAAGGGACCAAGTGTAACATAGCCAAATTTGCCGATGGTACAAAGATAGGTGGGAAAGCAAGTTGTGAGGAGGACGCAAATAATCTACAAAGGGATATAGATAGGTTCAATGAGTGGGCAAAAATCTGGCAGATGGACTATAATGTGGGAGAATATCAGGTGATTTCCTTTGGTAGGAAAAAAAAGCAAATTATTATTTAGATGTGGACGATTATAAAATGCTGTTATACAGAGAGATCTGGGGATTCTTGTACATGCAACTCAAAATGTTTGCATGCAGGTACAGCAATAATCAGGAAGGCAAAATGAATGCTGGCCTTTATTGCAAAGGGGATGGAGTCTAAAAGTAGGGAAGTCCTGCTACAACTGTAAGACCACACCTGGGCTACTGCGCACAGTTTTTGTCTGGACTTGTCTCCATTCTCGTGCCAAGAGGATTGATCCACCCAGAAGGGAACAACAACATTTGGGTACACTGATTCCCCACCAATTCCCATTCCGCTTCTTTCTGCTGGATATGGAGGGGCCACTATGTGTAATGAGCAAGGCATTAAGAATTGTCAGCAAGCTCTTTCCAATTGGAGATTTTATTCAGTGGAAACTTTCACACACTATTGTAGATTTTGTACCAAAGGTCAATTTAGGATTAAAGTAAAAGTTCATAATTTTATTGCAAAGAAAATTTCTGTTGAAAATTGCTGAATTAAGGGGAAAGATAACCCACAGTGTTTCTTAAATGGACACTGCAGCCCTGAGAACACAATCAGCAATATATCCAGAATATTAAAATCCAGCCCAGTTATCGGGTTATTAACATCAACAGAGACAAACCCCAACTGTCAGAATGAACATGGTTCAGTCGGGATGTAATTAACAGCCTCAATAACAGTAGAATCCAAATCCTGCAACCACTTGTGAACTCGCTGGTGTTTCAGCAGGTGGGATGCCTGAGTGAATCCCTTCCCGCACTCCGAGCAGGTGAACGGCCTCTCCCCAGTGTCTACTCGCTGGTGTCTCAGCAGGTTGGATGACTGAGTGAATCCCTTCCCACACTCCGAGCAGGTGAATGGCCTCTCCCCAGTGTGAACTCGCTGGTGTGTCAGCAGGTTGGATGAACAAGTGAATCCTTTACCACACTCATAGCAGGTGAACGGCCTCTCCCCAGTGTGAACTTGCTGGTGTGCCAGCAGGTTGAATGATCAAGTGAATCCCTTCCCACACGCCGAGCAGGTGAACGGCCTCTCCCCAGTGTGTACTCGCTTGTGTGACTGCAGGTGGGATGACTGAGTGAATCCCTTCCCACACTCAGAGCAAGTGAACGGCCTCTCCCCAGTGTGAACTCGCTGGTGTGCCAGCAGGTTGGATGAACAAGTGAATCCCTTCCCACACTCCGAGCAGGTGAACGGCCTCTCCCCAGTGTGAACTCGCTGGTGTGCCAGCAGGTCGGATGATGCAGTGAATCCCTTCCCACACTCCGAGCAGGTGAATGGCCTCTCCCCAGTGTGAACTCGCTGGTGTTTCAGCAGGTCGGATGACTGAGTGAATCGCTTCCCACACACAGAGCAGGTGAACGGCCTCTCCCCAGTGTGACTGTGTTGATGAATTTCCAGGACAGATGGTGATCTGAATCCCTTCCCACAGTCCCCACATTTCCACGGTTTCTCCATGGTGCGGGTATCCTTGTGACTCTCCAGGTTGGACGACCAGTTGAAGCCTCGCCCACACACACAACACGTTTACAGTTTCTCCCCGCTGTGAATGGTGCGATGTTTCTTCAAGCTGTGTAACTGGTTAAAGCTCTTTCCACAGGCAGTGCACTGGAACACTCACTCGGGTATGTGTGTCTCGGTGCTTTTCCAGTCACACTGATATTTGAAATCTTTTCGCACAGACAGAACAGACAAACATTTCTCCTTCCACTTTCAAAGGCCGATGATATTCAGGTCCTGATGAATCGATTGACTCCATCAGATCTTGACACGAGGTTTAGTTTGTGTTTCCTGTCTGAAAATCTCCCCTTCTAATACGATGTAAAAGGAGATAACAAAACTCATCACTGTCAGTACAAGACACAAATTCAGGATATACACATCTAGTTTCCATTTAACATTCTTTCCTCTCTTTTTCTTCCAAAGCTGTAAATCCCTGTCCCACACATTTTCCCTCCTGCAGCACTGAAATCCAAATCAACACACATTTCTAGCCTGTTTCTCCTCCACTCCCAGTTTTCACCACCAATTCTGGTTGGGTTCAGTTCTACACTCACTGGTTCCCGTCCCTCTCCTCCCCTGAATGTTCTGACTGTGGCTGGGTTCAGGTCGACACTCATTGGTTCCCCACTTCCACTGAAGATGCTGAGTCTGGCTGTGTTCAGTTCCGCACTCACTGGTTCCCCTACCTCTGCTCCCCTGATGGGGCGGTCTCTGGCTGGGGTCATTTCTGCAATCACTGGGTCCTCTCAGTCCCTCCCCTCTTTCCCCACCACTGAAGATGCTGACTCTGGCTGGGTTTAGTTCTACTGTCACTGGTTCCTCTCCCTTGAAGGTATTGACTATGGATGGCTTTAGTTCTACAGTCACTGGTTCCCTCCCCTGAAGGTACTGACTCTGGCTGGGTTCAGTTCTAGACTCACTGGTTCCCTCACCTGAAGGTGCTGACTCTGGCTGGGTTCAGTTCTACACTCACTAGTTCCCCTCCCCTGAAGGTACTGACTCTGGCTGGGTTCAGTTCTACACTCACTGGTTCCCCTCCCCTGAAGGTGCAGTCTCTGGCTGGGTCCAGTTCTGCACTCACTGGTTCCCCTCCCCTGAAGGTACTGACTCTGGCTGGGTTCAGTTCTACACTCACTAGTTCCCCTTCCCTGAAGGTACTGACTCTAGCTGGGTTCAGTTCGACACTCACTGGTTCCCCTCCCCTGAAGGTACTGACTCTGGCTGGGTTCAGTTCCAGACACTGACATCATTCACTTTGTTCCTGCACCAAGAGGGCCACGCATGCGCTGTGCTGTTCAGTGAATCAAATTGGCGGCGTGAACCTGCCTTCCTGCACCAAGATGGCCACCGTTAGCCTGGGCCTGTGACCGGGAGAAAGCCCCAAAGCTGCAACCGCCGATATTCATGTTATTATTCCGGGCTTGCGGCGAGCACCGATTGTTTATGAAGCCTCCCCGGCTCCCCGCTGGTCCATTACTCTGCTCCGTCCCGCTGAAAAGGACACTTCATGGGAGTCTGTACAAAACGCGTCTCCTCCGCCATTACACGTACCGCGCATGTTCCAAACACAGCCAGGGCCCGCGCTTGCGCAATGAGCTCCTGTAGTCTGGGTGCAGCACATTCTCCCCTGCGGGGCATGCTGGGTACATATGACCATGAGAAATAGGAGCAGGAGTGGGCCACCCAGACTGCCGAGCCTGCTCCCCATTCAATAAGATCATGGCTGGTCTGATCATAGGCTCAGCTCCATTCCCTGCCCACTCCCCAGAACCCTTTACTCCCTTATCGCTCAAAAATCTGGCTATCTCAGCCTTAAATATATACAATGATCCAGACTCCACTGCTCTCTGGTGCAGAGAATTCCACAGATTTACAAACCTCTGAGAGAAGAAATTCCTCCTCATCTCAGTTTTAAATCGGTTGAGGAGAAAGATTGCATTTGTGACTAGAACACGATGTACTGTGATTGCATTGGGCACTGAACCATGTTCATTCTGGCAGCTCTTGTTTGTTTCTGGTTATCTTAATAACCTCTATACCTGAACATAAGAACATAAGAAATAGCAACAGGAGTAGGCCATATGGCCCCTCGAGCATGCTCCAACATTCAATAAGATCCTGGCTGATCTGATCATGGACTCAGTTCCACTTCCCCGCCCGCTCCCCATGCCCCCATATTCCCATATCGTTTAAGAAACTGTCTATTTCTGTCTTAAATTTATTCAATGGCCCAACTTCCACAGCTCTCTGAGGCAGTGAAGTCCATAGATTTACAACCCGCTGAGAGAAGAAATTGCTCCTCATCTCTCTTTTAAATGGGCGGCCCCTTATTCTAAGATCATGCACTCTAAGTCTAGACTCCCCATTATCACTGGAAACATCCTCTCTGCATCCACCTTATCAAGACCCCTCATAATCTTATACGTTTTGATAAGATCACCTTTAATTCTTCTGAATTCCAGTCAGTAGAGGCCCAACCTACTTAATTGTTCCTCATAAGTCAAACCCCTCATGCCCAGAATCAACCTAGTGAACCTTCGCTGAGCTGCCTCCAAAGCAAGTATACCCTTTCATAAATATGGAAACCAAAACTGCACGCAGTATTCCAGGTGTGGCCTCACATATAGCTGTAGCAAGATTTTGCTGCTTTTATACCCTATCCCTTTTGCAATAAAGGCCAAGATACCATTGGCCTTCCTGATCACTTGCTGAAACGACATACTATCCTGTTGCATTTCATTCACAAGTATCCCCAGGTCCTGCTGTACTGCAGTACTTTGCAATCTTTCGCCATTTAAACAATATCTTGCTCTTTGATTTTTTTCTGCCAAAGTGCATGACCTCACACTTTCCAACATTATAGTCCATCTGCCAAATGTTTGCTCACTCACTTAGCCTGTCTATGTCCTTTTGCAGATTTGTTGTGTCCTCCTCACACATTGCTTTTCCTTCGATCTTTGTATCATCAGCAAACTTGGCTATGTTACACTCAGTCCCTTTTTCCAAGTCGTTAATATAGATTGTAAAGCTGGAGATTAATACCCTCTATAAATGTTGAATAAATTATCTTTGTTTCAAACACAGTTTGTTGAATATTTGATTCTTCCATGATCAGAGGAGATTAATTGATGTTCTGTTATGGACTGTTCCCGTTTAGGGCTTTTTCTTAATCTAACTTTTATCACTTCTCACCTAGTTCACTTTCTAGCATATCAAACTCCAAACTTGTTCCATTTGCATACATGATTTGTGGTTGTAGTAGACTTAACTGCAGTGTCTCAGTTTAAACTCAGCTGCATTCTTTTGAACCACGCCTTTATTGAACTGTCTTGCACAAGATTTGAAATCCGTTATTTTCTCGATCAGTTAACCTGTTTTTGAAACCAATTGAATATTAAAAACTCATCCACACATTTTGCACGTGATAGCCTGTGAAATATTCTGATATTTGTAATCATCATTACCACAAGCTCCGTTCCCGAGTGACCGACTCCATCCCTCTCCCCAACTTCTGTCTGAGCCTGAACCAGACTGTTCGCAACCTTGGTGACATATTGAACCCTGAAATAAGTTTTTGACCACATATCCACAAAATAACTAAGAATGCCTATTTCCACCTCTGTAACATCGCCCATCTCCGCTCATGCCTCAGCTCATCCACTGCTGAAGCCCTCATCCATGCCTTTTTTTACTTCTGGACTTGACTATTCCAATGCACTCCTCCCACATTCTGACCTACATAAAGAAGTGTTAATCCAAAACTCGGCTGCCCATGTCCGAACTCGCACCAAGTCCAGCTCACCCATCACCCCTGTGCTCGCTGACCTACATTGGCTTCCAGTGAAGCAACGCCTTGATTTCAAAATTCCCACTCACACTGCCCCCACAACATCCCCACCTCCCCGCCCATGAGATATCAGTCTTTCTGAGTATTCCTGATTATAATTGTTCAACCATTGGTGGTTTTTGTGGCTGTGCCTTCTGTTGCCCAGGCCTCAATTCTGGAACATCCAGCCTAAACATTTCTGTCTAACCCCTGCTGTACCTGCCCTGGCAATTTTTGATGGGATGGTGTAGAGCACGTTTTTCTCTGTATCTACTCTGTGCTGTATCTTCGCTCAGAGTGTTTAACGGGACAGTGTAGAGTGATTTTTACTCAATATGTAACCCGTGTTGTTCCTGCCCTGGGTGTGTTTGATGGGACAGTGTAGAGGGAGATTTACTCTGTATCTAACCCGTGCTTTACCTACTCTGGGACTGGTTAATGGGACAATGTAGAAGGATATTTACTTTGCATTATAACGCTTTCTGTACCTGCCATGGAGTGGCTGATAGGACAGTGTAGAGGGAATTTACTCTGTATCTATCATTTGTGTACTTGCCCTGGGAATGTTTGCTGGGACAGTGTAGAGGGAACTGTACTCTGTTTTTACCCAGTGCTATACGTGCCCTAGGAGTGTTTGATGGACAGTGTAGAGGGAGTTTTACTCTGTATCTAACCCGTGCTGTACCTGTGATGGGAGTGTTTGATAGATCAGTGTAGAGGGAACATTCCACTGTATCTAACCCGTGTTGTACCTGCCCTGGGAATGTCTGGTTGAACATTATAGAGGCAGATCTCCTCAATATCTAATAAATGCTGTATCTGCCCTGGAATGCCTGGGACGTTAGAGGGAGATGTACTCTGTGTCTAACCTGTACTGTACTTGCCCTGGGATCTGTATAGCGGAAGCTTTGGTCTGTATTTAATCCATGTTGTACCTGCCCTGGGAGAGTGTGATGGGACAGTGTATTGGGATCCTTACTGTGTACCTACTCATATCCATTATACCCCTTGGAGGACGAAATGTGCACTGTGACTCCGGGAGGAGCTCCTCAGCCGGAGTGACTGGAGTGCATCATCACCCCCAGCAACCAAATTTTAATTTGACTGTCCAAAGTTTAATTGGTTTATTTTGTTGGTTATAGTGCCCCCCCACCCCAGCTTTAATCAGGGGGCACTTGATTTAAAGATCAACAAAAAATAGTTGTGCGATACCTGCCCTGGGATTTTTTTATTGAAACAGTGTAGAGGGAGAAATTACTCTGTAATTATCCCGTGCTGTTCCTGCCCTGGAGTGTTTGTGGGACATGTACTCCATATGTGCTGTACCAACCCTCGTCTGTTTGTTGCGACAATGTTGAGAGAGCTTTATTCTGGATATAACCCATGCTGTACCTGCCCTGGGACTGTTTAATGGGACCGTGTAGAGAGAGATTTACTCTCTGTTGAAACCGTGCTGTACTTCACCTGAGAGTATTTAATGTGGCAGAGTAGAGCAGCGGGAGCTCTACACTGTATCTAACGCATGTATCACATCATGGGCCACCCCAACCTGCGAGAGAACATCTCCACAGTTTGGGGCTATAAAAAGAGCAGGAGCGAGCCACTGCAGCTTCAGTGTGAGCTGACATAAATGTGTGACGGCTTCGAGGTAGACGACCGAGAGACATCATCAGGGCCCAGATTGCCATTTGGAGCATGGGCAGGAGCATCGGCAGGGCCCTGGTACAGCAGAGGAACATGGAAGGATGTGCTGGACTTGCGACGAGTGATCGGGGCAGAGGAGTGATGAGGGAGCATGCCTGAGATTTGGTGGGTGATCTTGATGGAGGTTCATGCGAATGTTTGGTGCAGAGATGGGGCAGTAGATTGTGGCGGAGGTGCGGCGAGTGTATTTTTGGAGGAGGAGCGGAGAGGGATCGTGCCGGAGGTGAAGCGAATGTTTGTGGTGGAGGAGTGGCGAGTGATCGTGGCGGAGGTGCGGCGAATGAGGGTACCGGGCGGAAAAGAGGCAAGAGCCCAGGGGCAGCACGGACCTGCCCACACTGTTATATTTGTGCACACTAGCTCAGTACAGCAAAACAGGTCTCCAGTAATCCTGATTAACCCTTGCCACTGGACCAATCCGAGCTCTGTCATGCCCGTGTCGTGGCTGGTGTGCAACGGTCACCACACGTTAAAAACAATCCACCCATCGGCATCTTCCACCTCCTCAATTGGAGGTCAGGACTGGAACATTGGGTCCTTCATTGAAATATCTGTGAACTGCTGTGGAAGCAAATCATTCTCGTTCGAGGGACCGGCTATGATCATCTAACCCGTGCTTTACCTGCCCTGGGATTGTTCAGAACAGTGTAGAAGGAGCTATATTCTGTATCTATCCCATGCTGTAGTTTCCTCTGGCACTGACTCTCAATGGGGTACAGTTCCTTTGGCACAGATTTACTGTATATTTAATTTGTGCTGTACCTATCCTGGGAGTGTTTGATAGGATAGTGCAGAGTGAGCTTTATTCATTATCTAACCAATGCAGTATCCACTCTGGAATGCATGGGACAGGTTGAGGGAGATATACTCCATATCTTACCTTGGAATGTCTCGTGGGATAGTGTTGAGGAAGCTTTACTCTGTATCTAAGCAAGGCAAGGATGTCCTTCCTGAGAGAAGAAGACCAATACAGTGCACAGGACTCCAGGTATGGTAAGGGAGTGAAGGGTTCTGGGGAGCGGGCAGGGAATGGAGCTGAGCCGATGATCAGACCAGCCATGACCTTATTGAATGGGGAGCAGGCTCGGGGGTCTGGGTGGCCCACTCCTGCTCCTATTTCTCATGGTCGTATGTACCCAGCATGCCCCGCGGGGGAGAATGTGCCGCACCCAGACTACAGGAGCTCAGTGCGCAGGCCCTGGCTGTGTTTGGAGCATGCGCGGTGCGTGTAATGGCGGCATCGACACGTTTTGTACCGGCTCCTCAGAAGTGTCCTTTTGAGCGGGACAGAGCGAAATAATGGACCACCGGGAAGCCAGGGAGGCTTCATAAACAGCCGGTGCCCGATGCAAGCCCGGAATAATAACCGGAATATCGGTGGTTGCAGCTTCGGGGCTTTCTCCCGGTCACAGGCCCAGGCTAACGGCGGCCATCTTCGTACAGGAAGGCAGGTTCAGCGCTCCGCTATTTTGATTCTGAGTAGCACCGCGCATGCGTAGCCATCTTGGTGCAGGAACAAAGTAAATGATGTCAATGTCTGGAACTGAACCCAGCCAGAGTCAGTACCTTCAGGGGAGGGGAACCAGTGAGTGTAGAACTGAACCCAGCCAGAGTCAGTACTTTCAGGAGAGGGGAACCAGTGAGTGTAGAACTGAACCCAGCCAGAGTCAGTATCTTCAGGGAAGGGGCACCAGTGAGTGTCGAACTGAACCCAGCCAGAGTCAGTACCTTCAGGAGAGGGGAACCAGTGAGTGTAGAACTGAACCCAGCCAGAGTCAGTATCTTCAGGGGAGGGGAACCAGTGAGTGTAGAACTGAACCCAGCCAGAGTCAGTACCTTCAGGGGAGGGGAACCAGTGAGTGTAGAACTGAACCCAGCCAGAGACAGTACCTTCAGGGGAGGGGAACCAGTGAGTGTAGACCTGAACCCAGCCAGAGTCATTACCTTCAGGGGAGGGGAACCAGTGAGTGTAGAACTGAACCCAGCCAGAGTCAGTACCTTCAGGGGAGGGGAACCAGTGAGTGCAGAACTAAACCCAGCCAGAGTTAGCACCTTCAAGGGAGGGGAAACAGTGAGTGTAGAACTGAACCCAGCCAGAGTCAGCAACTTCATGGGGGGCGCGGGGAACCAGTGAGTGTAGACCTGAACCTAGCCAGAGTCAGTACCTTCAGG
Source organism: Pristiophorus japonicus (assembly GCF_044704955.1). Lineage (NCBI taxonomy): Eukaryota > Metazoa > Chordata > Chondrichthyes > Pristiophoridae > Pristiophorus > Pristiophorus japonicus. The sequence goes on from NC_091999.1 coordinate 46,219,544, forward strand.
GGAGGGGAACCAGTGAGTGTCGAACCGAACCCAGCCAGAGTCAGTACCTCCAGGGGTTGGGGGGTGGGGGACAGGTAGGGGATAAGAGTTCATGGGGTTGGGGGTAATATATTAGCATGGATGGAGGATTGGCTGACTGACAGAAAACAGAGAATCAGGATAAATGGTTGCTTCTCGGGTTGACAGTCAGTAACTAGTGGGGTGTCGCAGGGATCAGTGCTGAGACTCCAACTATTTACAATCCATATTAATGACTTGGAAGAAGGGACCGAGTGTAACGAAGCCAAGTTTGCTGATGATACAATGATGGGAGGAAAAGCAAGGTGTGAGGCAGGGACACAAATTCTGCAAAAGGACACAGACAGGCTGAGTGAGTGAGCATAAATTTGGCAGATGGAGTATGATGTTGGAAAGTGTGAGGTCATGCACTTCGGCAGAAAAAAATTAAACAGCAAGTTATTATTTAAATGTTGAAAGGTTGCAAAGTGCTGCAGTACAGCGAGACCTGGAGGTACATGTGCATGAAACATAAAAGGATAGTATGCAGGTACAGCAAGTGATCAGGAAGGCCAATGGAATCGTGGCCTTTATTACAAAGGGGATGGAGTATAAAAGCATGGAAGTCTTGCTACAGTTGTACAGGGTATTGGTGAGGCCACACCTGGAATATTGCGTGCAGTTTTGGTTTCCATATTTCCAAAAGGATATACTTGCTTTGGAGGCAGCTCAGAGAATTTTCACAAGGTTGATTCCAGGGATGAGGGGGTTGACTTATGAGAAAAGGTTGAGGCTGGGCCTCTCCTCATTGGAATTCAGAAGAATGAGCGGTGGTCTTAACGAAATGTGTAAGATTATGAGGAGGGTTTGACAAGGTGGATGAAGAGAGGAATTTCCACTGATAATGGGGAGACTAGAACTACGGGGCATAATCTTAGAATAAGGGGCCGCCCACTTAAAAGAAGAAATTTCTTCTCGCAGAGGGTTGTAGGTCTGTGGAATTCACTGCCTCAGAGAGCTGTGCAAGCCGGGACATTGAATAAATTTAAGACGGAAACAGAGATTCATAAACGCGAAGGGAATAAGTGGTTATGGGGAGCGGACAGGGGAGTGGACTCGAGTCCATGATTGGATCAGCCATGATCGGATTAAATAGAGGAGCAGGCTCGAGGAGCCGTATGGGCTGTGCCTGCTCCTATTTCTTATGTTCTTATGTTAACTAGTGAGTGCAGAACTGAAACCAGACAGATTCAGCATCTGCATTGGATGAGAGAGGAGCCAGTAAGTGTAGAACAGATTCCAGCCAAAGTCAGCACCTTCAGGGGAGGGGACCAGTGATTGTAGAACTTGTTCCAGCCAGAGCCGACACCTCTAGGGGAGGAGAGGGAGGGGAACCAGTGAGTGTGGAACTGAATCCAGACAGAGTCAGTACCTTCAGGGGAGGGTAACCAGTGAGTGTAGAACTGAACCCAGACAGTCAGTAACTTCAGGGGAGGGGAACCAGTGAGTGTAGAACTGAACCCAGCCAGAGTCAGTACCTTCAGGGGAGGGGAACCAGTGAGTGTAGAACTGAACCCAGCCAGAGTCAGTACCTTCAGGGGAGGGGAACCAGTGAGTGTAGAACTCAACCCAGACAGAGTCAGTACCTACAGGGGAGGAGAGGGGAACCAGTGCATGCAGAACTGAACCCAGCCAGAGTCTACACCTATCGGGGATGAGAAGGAGGGGAACCATTGAGTGTAGAACTGACCCCAGCCAGAGTCAGCACCTTCAGGGGAGGGGAACCAGTGATTGCTGAACTGAACCCAGCCAGAGTAAGCACCTTCAGGGGAGGAGAGAGATGGGAACCAGTGAGTTTAGAACTGAAACCAGACAAGAGTCAGCATCTTCAGTGGAGAAGAGAGGAGGCAGTTCAGAGAAGGTTCACAAGGTTGATTCCGTAAATGAGGGGGTTGACTTATGATAAAATGTTGAGGAGGTTGGGGGCAATATATTAGCATGTACAAAGGATTGGCCAACTAACATAAAACAGAGTATTGGGATAAATGGTTCATTCTCAGGTTGGCAACCAGTAACTAGTGGGGTGCTGCAGGTATCAGTGCTGGGACCCCAACTATTTACAATCTATATCAACAACTTGGAAGAAGGGGCCGAATGTAATGCAGCCAAGTTTGCTGATGATACAAAGATCGGAGGAATAGCAATGTGTGAGGAGGACACAAAAAATCTGCAACAGGGCATAGTCAGGCTAAGTGAGTGGGCAAAAATTTGGCAGATGGTATATAATGTTGGAAAGTGTGAGGTCATGCTCTTTGGCAGAAAAAATGAAAGAGCAAGTTATTATTTAATGGAAAAAAATTGCAAACTGCTGCAGTACACGGGACCTGGGGGAACTTGTGCCTGACACGCTAAATGTTAGCACGCAGGGATAGCAAGTGATCAGGAAGGCCAATGGACTCTTGGCCTTTATTACAAAGGGGATGGAGTATAAAAGCAGGGAAGTCTTGCTACAGTTATACAGGGTATTGGTCAGGCCACACCTGGAATACTGCATGCAGTTTTGGGTTCCATATTTACGAAAGGATATACTTGCTTTGGAGTCAGTTGAGAGAAGGTTCAGTAGGTTGATCTGGAGATCAGGGGGTTGGCTTATGAGGAAAGGTTGAGGAGGTTGAAGTTCAGAAGAATGAGAGGTGATCACATCGAAATGTATAAGATTATGAGGGGGCTTGACAAGGTGGATGCAGAGAGAATGTTTCCACTGATGGGAGAGACTAGAACTAGAGGGCATAATCTTAGAATAAAGGGCCGCCCATTTAAAACTGAGATGAGGAGGAATTTCTTGTGAGTTGTAAATCTGTGGAATTCACTGCCTCAGAGAGCTGTGGAAGCTGGGTCATTGTATAAATTTAAGACAGAAATAGACAGTTTATCAACCGATAAGGGAATAAGGGGTTATGGAGAGCGGGCAGGAAAGTGGACCTGAGTCCATGATCAGATCAGCCATGATCGTATTAAATGGCGCAGTAGGCTCGAGGGACCGTATGGCCTACTCCTACTCCTATTTATGTTCTTCTGAGTTTGGAACTGAACCCAGCCACAGTCAGCACCTTCAGGGGAGGGGAACCAGTGAGTGCATAACTTAACCCAGCCAGAGTCAGTACCTTCAGGGGAGGGGAACCAGTGAATGTAGAACTGAACCCAGCCAGATTCAGCACCTTCAGGGGAGGGGAGAGATGTGAGGGAGGGGAAGCATGCAGTATAGAACTGAACCCAGCCACAGACGGTACCTTCAGGTTCACTCCCTGGTTGCCCTCCCGTCTGTTGTAGCAATCCCCTCAGCACGGGAATGGAGACAAGTGCAGACCAAAACTGTACGCAGTACTCTAGGTGTGGTCTTACCAATACCCTGTCCAGTTGTAGCAGGATTTCCTGACTTTTATACTCCGTCCCCCTTGCAATAAAGGCCAGCATTCCATTTGCCTTCCCGATTACGTGCTGTACCTGCATACTAACTTTGAGTTACATGTACAAGAAACCCCAGATCCCTCTGTATAACAGTATTTTGTAATCGTCCATTTAAGTAATAATTTGCTTTTTTATTTTTCCTACCAAAGGAGATAACCTGACATTTACCACATTATAGTCCATCTGCCAGATTTTTCCCCTCTCACTGAGCCGGTCTATATCCCTTTGTAGATTTGTTGCGTCCTCCTCACAACTTGCTTTCCCACCTATCTTTGTATCATCAGCAAATTTGGCTGTGTAACACTGGGTCCCTTCATCCAAGTCATTGATATAAATTATAAATAGTTGAGGTCCCAGCGGCACCCCACTAGTTACAGTTTGCCAACCTGAAAATGACCCATTTATCCCGACTCTGTGTTTTGTCTGTTACCCAATCCTCGATCCATGCTGAAATAGTATCGACAACCCCGTGAGCTCTTAGCTTGTGCAGTAACCTTTTGTGTGGCACCTTATCGAATACTTTCTGGAAATCCAAATATACAACATCAACGGGTTCTCCTTTATCCACTCTGCTCGTTACATCTTCAAACAACTCCAGCAAATTTGTCAACCATAGTTTTCCTTTCATAAAACTATGCTGACTCTGCTTGACTGCAATATGATTTTCTAAATGTCCTGCTACTACTTGCTTAATGATGGACTCCAGTATTTTCCCATTGACAGATGGTAGGCTAACTGGTCTATAGTTTACTGCTTTCTGTCTCCCTCTTTTCTTCAACAAGGATGTTACATTTGCAGTTTCAAGTCCACTGGGACCGCTCCAGAATTCAGGGAATTTTGGTAGATTACAACCAGTGCATCCACTATCTCTGCAGCCACTTCTCTTAAGACCCTGGGATGCATGCCATCAGGTCCAGGGGACTTGTCCACCTTTAATCCCATTAGTTTACTGAGTACTTTATCTCCAGTGATAGTGATTCTTTTAAGGTCCCCGCCCCCAGCAATAACTCTTTTATCAACTATTGGGATGTTTTTAGTGTCCTCTATCGTGAAGACCGATGGAAAATATTTGTTCAAAGTCTCTGCCATTTCCGTGTGTCCCATTATTAATTTTCCAGTCCCATCCTCTAAAGGACCAACGTTTACTTTAGCTACTCTCTGCAGAAGCTCTTACTGCCTGTTTTTATATTTCTTGTTAGTTTGATCTCATATGCTATCATCTCTGTCTTTATCATTATTTTTAGTTGTCCTTTGCTGGTTTCTAAACATTTCCCAATCCTCTGGCTTTCCACTGTCCTTGGCAACATTGTATGACATTTTTTTCAATTTGATACCATCCTTTGCATCCTTCGTTAGCCAGGGATGGTTCATCCTTCTCTTAGTATCTTTATTTCTCTGCTGAGATTATGAAATATCTCCTTAAATGTTTGCCACTGCGTTTCTACAGTCTTACCCTTGAACATATTTTCCCAGTCCACTTGGTGTCAGTGACAAGGGTTGGTTTATATCACATGGGAGGAGATTGGTGTCAGTGACTGTGGGGTTAATTCAACCTTCTTTGACCTGACCAAGGCCTTTGACACTGTCAACCGTGAGGGATTATGGGGTGTACTTTTCAAATTCGGCTGCCCTCAAAAATTTGTCACCATCCTCCACTTGCTTGGTGATAACATGCAAGCTGTGATCCTGAGCAATGGATCCACCACAGACCCAATTCATGTACGGACCGGGGTGAAGCAAGGCTGTGTCACTGCACACACGCTCTTCTCCATCTTCCTTGCTGCATTGCTACATCTCACCGTCAGTAAGCTTCCCGCTGGAGTGGAGATAATCTACAGAATAAATGGGAAACTGTTCAACCTCCATCGTCTTCAGACTAGATCCAAGGTCGTGCCATCCTCCGTCATCGAATTACAATATGCAGATGATGCTTGTGTCTGCACTCGCTCAGAGGACGAGCTCCAAACCAGCGTCAACACGATCACCGTAGTATCTGAGAGTATAGGCCTTACACTAAACATCTCTATAAAAGAAAGGTGCTCTATCAACCTATCCCTACCAAACAGCACTGCCCTGCACCCCACCCCACCCCAGTGATCAAAATCCACGATGAGGCCTTTGGACAACGTGGAACATTTTTCATAACTCGGGAGCCGACTGTCAACAAGGGCACATATCAATGACTAGAGCCAGCACCACCTTCCGTGTGCCAGCGCAGCCTTTGGTCGCCTAAGGCAAAGAGTGTTTGAAGACCAGAACCGTAAAACCGGCACAAAGCTCATGATCTACCGAGCAGTAGTGATACCTGCCCTCAGACATGCTTCTCAGACATGGACTATGTACAGCAGGCACATCAAAGCACTGGAGAAATAACATGCCTCCGGAAGATCCTGCAAATCCATTGGCAGGACAGACGCACCAACGTCTGTTCTCTCACAGACCAACATGCTCAGCATTGAAGCATTGACCTCGCTCGATCAGCTCCGATGGATGGGACACACCGTCCACATGCCCGATACGAGACTCCCAAAGCAAGCACTCTACTTGGAGCTTCAACATGGCAAGCGAGCCCCGGGGGGCAGAGGAAACGCTTCAAGGACACCCTCAAGGCCTCCTTGAAGTTCAACATCCCCGCCGACACCTGGGAATCCCTGGCACAAGATCGCTCAGAGTGGAAGAGAATAATCCGTGAGGGCGTCGAACACTTCGAGTCTCTCCACCTGGAGCAAGCGGAGACCAAGTGCTGACGGCGGGAGGAGCACACGACAACCCAAGCACTTCAACAAAGCGGCACTTCAACCAACGTACTTTCAACCACCGTCTGTCCAACCTGCGACAGAGACTGTAGCTCCCGCATTGGACTTAACAGACATCTGAGACCTCATTTGTAATGTGGAAGCAAGTCATCCTCGACTCCAAGGCACTGCCGATGATGTTGGTTGGTTTATATCAGACAGGAGGGGATTGGTGTCAGTGACTGTGGGGTGGGTTTATATCAAACAGGAGGGGATTGGTGTCAGTGACTGTGGGGTTGGTTTATATCAGACAGGAGGAGATTGGTGTCAGTGACTGTGAGGTGGGTTTATATCAGACAGGAGGGGATTGGTGTCAGTGACTGTGGATGGGTTTATATCTGACAGGAGGGGATTGGTGTCAGTGACTGTGGGGTGGGTTTAGATCAGACAGGAGGGGATTGGTGTCAGTGACTGTGAGGTGGGTTTATATCAGACAGGAAGGGATTGGTGTCAGTGACTGTGGGATGGGTTTATATCAGACAGGAGGGGATTGGTGTCAGTGACTGTGGGGTGGGTTTATATCAGACAGGAGGGGATTGGTGTCAGTGACTGTGGGGTGGGTTTATATCAGACAGGAGGGGATTGGTGACATTGGATCATAGCAGTTTACAACACAGAAGGAAGCCATTTGGTCCACTGTGTCTATGTGGCTGAAAAAGAGCTATCCAGCCTAATCCCACTTTCCAGCTCTTGGTTCATAGCCCTGTAGGTTATGGCACTTGCAGTGCATATCCAAGTACTTTGGCAAATGCGATGAGGGTTCCTGCCTCTACTATTCTTTCAGGCAGTAAGTTCCAGCCTCTGGAGGTTATGCTAGGACCGTGTAAAACACTAGTTAGACCACAGCTAGAGTATTCGCACAGATCTGGTCACCGCAGTGCAGGAAATATGTGATTGCACTGGAGAGGGTACAGATGAGATTTACCTGGACTGGACTGAAGAATTTTAGCTGAAGAATGTTTCGATAGGCTGGTGTTATTTTCTTTGGAATAGAGGAGGCTGAGGATAGAATTGCGTACAAAATTATGAGGGTCCCAGATGGAGTGGATCGGGACATTAGAACATAAGGACAAATAAATAGGAGTAGGCCATCGGACCCCTCGAGCCCACTCCGCCGTTCAATAAGATCATGGCTGATCTGACCTTGGTCCCAACTCCACTTCCCTGCCCACTCGCATAAACTGTCGACTCCCTTAACGATCAAAAATCTGTCTATTTCCACCTTAAATATGTTCAATGACCCAGTCTCCACAGTTCTCTCAGGTCGAGAATTCCAAAGATTCACAACCCTCTGGGAGAAGAAATTCTTCCTCATTACCATTTTAAATGGACAACCCCTTATTTTGAAACTATGCACCCTAGTTTAAGTTTCCCTCTCGAGGGGAAACATCTCGACACTGTCAAGCTCCCTCAGCATCTTATACATTTCAATAAGATCACCTCTCAGTCTTCTAAACTTCATGAGTATAGGCCCAACCTGCTCAATCTATCTTCATATGACAACCCCTTCACCTCAGGAATCAACCTTGTGAACCTTCTCTGAACTGACCTATTTCCCTTCGCAGACAGGTCAATAACCAGGGGGCACAGATTTAAAGTAATTGGTAGAAGGATTCGAGGGGAGTTGAGCAGAAACTTTTCACCCAGAGGGTGGTGGGGGTCTGGAACTCACTGCCTGAAAGGGTGATAGAGGCAGAAACCCTCACCACATTTGAAACATACTTGGATATGCACTGGAAGTGTCATAACCCACAAGGCTGTGGAGCAAGAGCTGGAAAGTGGGATTAGGCTGGATAGCTCTTTATCGACCGGTACAGACACAGTGGGCGAATGGCCTCCTTCTGTGCTGTAAATGTCTATGATTCGGTGGTCGTTGAAATCCCCGACTATTGCTGCCCTATTGGTTTTGGACTTCTCAGAAACCTTCCTCCATATTTGCTTTTCTATCTCCCTCTGACTGTTTATAGTACACTCCCAACATTGTGATTGGCCCGCTTTTGTTCATCAGTTCAACACATATGGCCTCATTTGATGATCCTTCCAACATCTCATCCCTCCTCACTGCTGTAACAACACCTCAGCTTATCTGCCTTATCCCCTAGACTTCTTGCATTGAAGTATATACCATTAAGCACGGCCTAACTCCTTTGTTGTCGATTTTCTAGCCTTTGTTTCCTCTGCCGTCCAAACTCATTTACAAATGTTCTGCTCCCATTTTCAAGCTTTGCTTCTCTCCCTTCTGAATCTGCGCTCAGGTTCCCATCTCCCTGCCAAGCAAGTTTAAACCCTCCCCAACAGCATTAGCAAACCCCCGGGAGGATAATGGTCGGGGCCCTGTTGAGGTGTGACCTTATCCGGCTTGTACAGTCCCCAGCCCCTCAGGAATCTGTCTGTTCACCCTCGACCCTCAGAATGTCCTGCAGTCTCTCAATGATATCCTTGACTCTGGCACCAGAAAGACAACCTACCATCCTGGAGTTGTCGGTAGCCACAGAAATGCCTGTCTGTTCCTGTAACTATTGAAACCCCTTTCACTATTGCCGACCTGACCTTGCCCTTCCCCCCGTTCCGTACAGTTGAACCACCCATGATGCCTTGGACTTGGCTCTGGCTGTACTCCCTGAGGAACCACCAGTACAGAGAGTGAGATGCACTGAGAGGTGTCCTGCACTACCTGCCTGGTCCTCCATGTCTGTCTGGGCAGTCACCCACTCCCTCTCTGCCTGCACACTCTTATGCTGCGAGGTGACGACCCCCTGAAAGGTGCTATCCACGTAGCTCTCAGCCTCGCGGATGCAGTGACACTCGCTGCTGCTCAAGCTCCGAAACCCGGAGATCGAGCTCCTCCAGATGACGACACTTACTGCACACGTACTTGACCAGGACACGAGAAGCGTGGTTGTTCCACAATGACAGGGTTTCATCTGTTTAAACAAAAACAGCTCCACTGTTATTCCCTGAAATAATACCCGTTGCGCGGCCTGAATGAATACATGTCATTCCCAAACGCTGCAATATTTGCTGCACTTCACAGGGTTCCATCTCTTGAAATGCATGATTCCCCCAGCCAAAGTGCCTTACGCCAGTCCCAGTGCATTCCTCCCCCAGCCGAAGTGCCTTGCCCCAGTCCCAGTGCATTCCTCCCCCAGCCGAAGTGCCTTACCCCAGTCCCAGTACATGCCTCCCCCAGTCCTGTTTCTCAGCACCACCTACATGGAATGATTCGGGGGGGTGGGGGAGGCTAGACAGTGGGCGGGGCTTGTCGCCTGTCGGTCACAAAGTGCAGAACTAATAGTTCCCTTGGGTTAAAAAAACTCCAGGGGGGGGGGGGGTCGGGGGTGGGGGGTCACACAGCCCGAGTGCAGGCCCAGGCCGGAGTGACAACACTCCGCACCATCCGCTTCACACACTCCCGGGCTCGAGCCCAGGCCACGACTCACAGCCCGCAGGCCCCGTGTTCACCCCCCGGTTCCAGGCCCGGCACACACTATTGGGCCAGCCTGGACTCACCCTATTGGGCCAGCACAAAAGACCAAATATAAACCGAGACAGGGTCTAGTGTAATATAAACAGAGACAGGGTCTAGTGTAATATAAACAGAGACCGGGTCTAGTGTAATATAAACAGAGACCGGGTCTAGTGTAATATAAACAGAGACCGGGTCTAGTGTAATATAAACAGAGACCGGGTCGAGTGTAATATAAACAGAGACCGGGTCTAGTGTAATATAAACAGAGACCGGGTCTAGTGTAATTTAAACAGAGACCGGGTCTAGTGTAATATAAACAGAGACCGGGTCTAGTGTAATATAAACAGAGACCGGGTCTAGTGTAATATAAACAGAGACCGGGTCTAGTGTAATATAAACAGAGACCGGGTCGAGTGTAATATAAACAGAGACCGGGTCTAGTGTAATATAAACAGAGACCGGGTCTAGTGTAATATAAACAGAGACCGGGTCTAGTGTAATATAAACAGAGACCGGGTCTAGTGTAATATAAACAGAGACAGGGTCGAGTGTAATATAAACAGAGACAGGGTCGAGTGTAATATAAACAGAGACCGGGTCGAGTGTAATATAAACAGAGACCGGGTCGAGTGTAATACAAACAGAGACCGGGTCGAGTGTAATATAAACAGAGACCGGGTCGAGTGTAATATAAACAGAGACCGGGTCGAGCGTAATATAAACAGAGACCGGGTCTAGTGTAATATAAACAGAGACCGGGTTTAGTGTAATATAAACAGAGACCGGGTCTAGTGTAATATAAACAGAGACCGGGTCTAGTGTAATATAAACAGAGACAAGGTCGAGTGTAATATAAACAGAGACAGGGTCGAGTGTAATATAAACAGAGACCGGGTCGAGTGTAATATAAACAGAGACCGGGTCGAGTGTAATATAAACAGAGACCGGGTCTAGTGTAATATAAACAGGGACCGGGTCTAGTGTAATATAAACAGAGACAGGGTCCAGTGTAATATAAACAGTGTCAGGGCCCAGTGTAATATAAACAGTGTCACAGACCAGTGTAATATAAACAGGGACAGGGTGTAGTGTAATATAAACAGAGACAGGGTCCAGTGTAATATAAACAGAGACAGGGTAAGGTGCATTAATAACTGGCACAAAGCCTAGTTTTACACTATAAACAAGTCTTTAATATTGAAATAATTTTTTGGCAATAATAATTGAAAGAGGTGATAGTGTCACACTAACAGAAGCCTTTAACACTTTAACAATACCAGAAACATTCTCTATAGAATATAACAGAGACACGATCTACAGTTATAATAATAGAAGTGTGCACTAGAACTGGAACTACAGGGGCAGGTTATTTTCAGGTCTCGTGTAACAATTCCAGAGACAGGGTCCGGAGTAATAACAGCAAATGCATGGCCCACTGTGAGAGTAACAAAGACCGTGTTTGATCCAATAATAACAGAGGCAGACTCGAGTGTAATAGTGAAAACAATGCTGGATCGAGTGTGATGGTCACACAGACAGTGTCTAGTGCAACAAAACAAAGATTGGGTCTCCTCTAATAGTGTGTGCAAGTCAGGGCCTATTACTATAACCTCATTCACCCAACCCCCTGTGCTCACTGACCTACATTGGCTCCTGGTTAAGCAATACCTCGATTTTAAAATTCTAATCTTTGGTTTCAAAACTATCCCTGGCCTCGCCCCTCCCTATCTCTGTAAACTCTTACAGCCCCACCACCCTCCGAGTTTCTGCACTCCTCCAAATCTGTCCTTGCCCATCCCTGATTTTAATCGCCCCACCATTGGTGGCCGTGTCTTCAGCTGCCGAAGCTCTAAGCTCTGGAATTCCCCCCTAAACCTCCACCTCCTCTTTCAAGGTTCTTTTTAATAACTACCTCTTCAAATCAACCTTTTGGGAATCTGTCCTGATATCTTTCTCTGTGGCTCTGTGTCAAAAATGTTTTCTTATTGATATCGATCGTGTTAAGCGCCGTGAGATGCTTCATTGCATTAAAGGCGCTGTATTAATGTAAGTTCTGGTTGTTTTCTTGTTGTAACAAATGCTTTGCCAAATGTCTGATAACAGAGTCAAGGCCCACTGCAGTATGAATGTGTGGGTCAGTGTAATAACACCGGCACGGTCTAGTGTAACGGGAACAGGGAACAGACCCTGTCAGCCTTGGCTCAGTGGTAGCACTCTCGGCCGAGTGATGGTTCAATTCCCAATCCAGAGCCCGAGCACATAATCTAGGCCCAGACTCCAGGTGTCAGTACAGAGGGAGTGCTGCACTGTCAGAGGTGCCGTCTTTCAGGTGAGACACTAAACCGATGCCCTGTCTAGATTTTAAGTTGGATGTAAAAGATCCCACGGCCACGATTCAGAGGAAGAACAGGCGGAGTTCACCCCAGTGTCCTGGGCAATGTGTATCCCTCAACTTACATCACTGAGAACGGATTGTCTTGTCATCATTACATGGCTGTATGTGGGATCCTGCTGTGCACAAATTGGCTGCGGCATTTCCTACATTACATCTCCTCCCCAAAACCCCAACCCCTCCTTCACCCCAACTCTCCAACCCCCCTCACCCCAACCCCTTCTTCACCACTACTCTCCAGCCCCCCTCACCCCAACCCCTCCTTCACCGCTACTCTCCAACCCCCCTCACCCCAACCCCTTCTTCACCACTACTCTCCAGCCCCCCTCACCCCAACCCCTCCTTCACCCCTACTCTCCAACCCCCCTCACCCCAACCCCTTCTTCACCCCTACTCTCCAGCCCCCCTCACCCCAACCCCTCCTCTCCAACCCCCCTCACCCCAACCCCTTCTTCACCCCGACTCCCGGCCCCTCTTGTGTCTTGAATTGCCTTCACTGTAATGGAAACTGACAATTGGAACTGGTCAGGATTTGAACGATATTTACAACAGATTCGAGATGTTCTGGGAGTCAGTATCTTTCTCTATTCTGCAAACTTGAGGAGTTAGATGACCAACTTTCTGCTGTGAATATAGAGCTGGAGTATTGAGTCGTGATGTATTCACTAGTTCATCCTGTTGACTCTAAATATTGAGTCTTGTGGTTTCAGACACCAGATAAACAAGCTCAGAACACCAGATTGACTTTTACTGATGTTATTAACAGCACTGCAAACATACAGACAGTATAGTTACCGGATCCAGAGAACAGGGATAATGGAGTGGGTTCCCAGGGCTCCTCTCCCCAGGTGTGTCTAACAAGCGGCGGATACACTGGCGATATTTATACTGAACTTGTTTTCTACATTCCAGATCTGACCCTGCTCAAACCATAACCACAAGGATATCGGTGCATGGTTCTGCCTGTGACCACAGGGCTGTGTCACTGCCACACACAGATACCGTTTCCTTGGTTCACATCTCCATACAAACACCATCAATTCACACATCCCCTTTCTGCACAATTACAGCCAACATGAGCAATGACATGAGCCACATTAAAATACACACACATTTCCTAATAGCAAAGGTTAAACTGGGATAAATGTTCAGTTATTTTCTGTTCAGCCAAAATGCAGAACAGTCCAGCAGCTCACCAGCACCTTTACAGCGTCTCATCGGCCGACAGGCTTTCATTAAGTACATTTGCTGAGTGCATTTAAATTTAAAACCAGGTTTGTCGGCGTGATGCTCCATTCACACATCGAAGGTGAGAGAGATGCTGTGGGGCATACGCTAAGTCCAGTATCTGAAAGTGATTCACAGACTGGGTTTTGTGTTTAGTGATCCCGGGTGTGTTACAGACACCTTCCCTTGATACCAAAGCTCGGAGAGAGACTCTGGAAGGTGTGGGGAACTGGCACTTGTCCCTGAGAGTAACCGAAGGTATGAGAACTGAAATAATCCAGAGATAGAAAGGAGAAAAGGTCCCAAAATTGAACAGTCGGTAACAGGACATCAATTAGAAACAAATACTCAACTGTGCGTTTGAAACAAAGCTGACCTGTTTTTTTATTTGTTCATGGGACATGGGATATGGGTGTTACTGGCAAGGCCAGCTCTGGGCCAATAGGAAGAGCGAGGGGCAGGGCTGGAGGACCGAGCGGGCAGTTGGTCCTCCAACCAATCGGAATGAGCGAGGGGCGGGGCTTGCGCCCCCCCCCCCCAGTGGGCGGGGCCGGGCCCGGATCTCCCGCACTGAGCATGACGGGCAGCGGCGGCCACAGTTGGTGGAGCCCGGATGATGTCGGACAGGAGACAGTCGACTGTCGGTGCGGGGCAGGAATTAGAGCCACGAGTGGGCGGGTGAACGTCAAACACCTGCTGTGGGCCCCAGGCCCCAATCACAGCCCAGAGGCCCCGGGTTTACCCCGTGGTGACAGGCCCGGTCAGCGGGGTCACTGGCCGACATCTTGAACGGGTTAGAACATCAGAACATCAGAAATAGGAGCAACAGTGGGCCATTCGGCCCCTCGAGCCTGCTCCGCCATTTAACACCATCATGGCTGATCCAATCATTGACTCAGTTCCACTTCCCTGTCCGCTCCCCATAATCCCTTATCCCCTCATCATTTAAGAAACTGTCTATTTCAGTCTTAAATGTATTCAATGTCCCAGCTTCCACAGCTCTCTGAGGCAGTGAATTCCACAGATTTACAACCCTCAGAGAGATTCCTTCTCATCTCAGTTTTAAATGGGCTGCCCCTTATTCTAAGATTATGTCCCCTAGTTCTAGTCTCCCCCATCAGTGGAAACGTCCTCTCTGCATCCACCTTGTCAAGCCCCCTCATAATCTTATGCGTTTCGATAACATCATCTCTCATTCTTCTGAATTCCAGTGAGTAGAGGCTCAACCTACTCAACCTTTCCTCATAAGTCACCCCCCTCGTCCCTGGAATCAACCGAGTGAACCTTCTCTGAACTGCCTCCAAAGCAAGTATATCCTTTCGTAAATATGGAAACCAAACCTGCACGCAGTATTCCAGGTGTGGCCTCACCGATTCCTCATATAGCTGTAGCAAGACTTCCCTGCTTTTATACTCCATCCCCTTTGCAATAAATGCCAATATACCATTGGCCTTCCTGATCACTTGCTGTCCGTGCATACTATCCTTGTTTCATGAACAAGTACCCCCAGATCCCGTTGTACTGTGGCACTTTGCAATCTTTCTCCATTTAAATAATAACTTGCTCTTCAATTTTTTCTGCCAAATTCCAGGACCTCACACTTTCCAACATTATACACCATCTGACAAATGTTTGCTCACTCACTTAGCCTGTCTGTGTCCTTTTGCAGATTTTGTGTGTCCTCCTCACACATTGCTTTTCCTCCGATCTTTGTATCATCAGCAAACTTGGCAACGTTACACTCGGTCCCTTCTTCAAAGTCGTTAATAGATTGCAAATAGTTGGGGTCCCAGCACTGATCCCTGCGGCACCCCATTAGTTACTGGTTGCCAACCAGAGATTGAACCATTTATCCCGACTCTCTGTTTTCTGTTCGTTAGCCAATCCTCTATTTATGCTAAATTATTACCCCCAACCCCGTGAACGTTTATCTTGTGCAGTAACCTTTTACGTGTCACATTGTCAAATGCCTTCAGGAAATTCAAATACACCACATCCACTGGTTCCCCTTTATCCATCCTGTTTGTTACATCCTCAAATAACTCCAGCAAATTTGTCAAACATGACTTCCCTTCATAAATCCATGCTGACTCTGCCTGACTGAATTTTGATTTTCCAAATGTCCTACAACTGCTATTTTAATAATGGACTCCAACATTTTCCCAACCACAGATGTTAGACTAACTGGTCTGTAGTTCCCTGCTTTTTGTCTGCCTTCTTTTTTAAAAAGGGGCGTTACATTTGCAATTTTCCAATCTGCTGGGACCTCCCCAGAATCCAGGGAATTTTGGTAAATTACAACCAATGTATCCACAATCCCCGCCGCTACTTCTCTTAAGACCCGAGGATGTAATCCATCAGGTCCAGGGGATTTATCTGTCTTCAGTCCCATTATCTTACTGAGTACCACCTCCTTAGTGATTGTAATTGTGTTACGTTCCTCTCCCACCCTATAGCCCCTTGACTATCCACTATCGGAATATTGTTAGTTTCCTCTACCCATGTCATTGGTCCCGATGTGGACCACAACCTCCAGCTGTTCACCCTCTCCCCCCAGAATGTCCTGCAGCCGCTCAGTGACATCCTTGACTCTGGCACCAGGGAGGCAACATACCATCCTGGAGTCACGTCTGTGGCCGCAGAAATGCCTGTCTGCTCCCCGACTATTGAATCCCCTCCCACTATAGATCTTCCATTCTTCTTCCTCCCCCCCTACCCCCCGGGCAGCTGAGACACCCGTGGTGCCGTGGATTTGTCTCTGGCTGCACTTCCCAGAGCCACCATCGCCCTCACCGGTACTCAGAACAGAGAACCAGTTGGAGAGCGAGATGGACTCAGGGGACTCCTGCACTATCTGCCTAGTCCTTCTCTTCTGTCCAGGGGTCACCCAATCCGTATCTGCCTGCACATTCTTAAGCTGCGTGGTGACCACCTCTAGAAACGTGAGATCCCCGTAGCTCTCAGTCTCATGGATGCACCGCAGTAACTCCAGCCGCCTCTCAAGCTCCAAAACGCGGAGCTGAAGTTGGTGCAGCTGGAGACACCTCCTGCACATTTGGTCGTCCCGGCTGTGCGAAGCTTCCAGGATTTCCCACATGCCACAGGATGTGTAATCCACGGGACTGAGCTGTCCTGTCATCCCTCTAGTTACACTCACAACTATCAAGTAGAACTAAACTCTAAACCTTAGAGAAATACACCCAGCAACTACTCAGCAATCCGCCGATTTAATTAACTGGCTTTCCTTAGATAATAAAGTTCACATATATTTACTGGCAGATCCGACTTCCAACAATGCCAAAGGTTTCCTACTGAAAAGCAAAAGAAAAAGATTTACCAATCCACCAGCCAATCACTGACCCGCTGAGCTGTGACCCTGCACCAGTTGGTTCCTCCCGGAACTCTCCCCCCCACCCACCCCCCATCCCGGACCGCCCCTCCTCCCCTCTCCCCCCCCCGGACCGCCCCTCCTCCCCTCTCCCCCCTCCTCCCCTCTCCCCCCTCCTCCCGGACCACCCCTCCTCCCCTCTTCCCCCCTCCTCCCGGACCACCCCTCCTCCCCTCTCACCCCCCCCATAGACGACTTCTCCTCCCCTCTCCCCCGACGGCCCCTCTCCCCCCCAGGCAGCCCCCCCACCTCCCCCAGACGGCCCCGACTTAATGAAAGCCTGTAGGCCGTTGAGACGCTGTTAAGGTGCCGGTGAGCTGCTGGATTGTTCTGCATTTTGCCTGAACAGAAAATAACTGAACATTTATCCCAGTTTAACCTTTGCTGTTATGAAATGTGTGTGTAGTTGAATGTGGCTTATGTCCTTGCTCATGGCGGCTGTAATTGTGTAGAAAGGGGATGTGTGAACTGATGGTGTTTGTATGGAGATGTGAAACAAGGAAACGGTATCTGTGTGTGACAGTGACACAGCCTTGTGGACACAGGCAGAACCATGCACCGATATCCTTGTGGTTATGGTTTGAGCAGGGTCAGATCAGGAATGTAGCAAACCAGTTCAGTATAAATATCGATAGTGTTTCCGCAGCTTGTTAGACACACCTGGGGAGAGGAGCCCTGGGAACCCACTCCATTATCCCTGTTCTCCGGATCCGGTAACTATACTGTCTGTATGTTTGCAGTGTTGTTAACGTCAGTAAAAGTCAGTCTGTCGTTCTGAGCTTGATTATCTGGTGTCTGAAACCACAAGACTCAATATTTAGAGTCAACAGGATGAAGTAGTGAATACATCACGACCCAATACTCCAGCTCTATATTCACAGGAGAAAGTTGGTCATCTAACTCCTCGAGTGGGCAGAATAGAGAAAGATACTGACTCTCAGAACATCTCGAATCTATTGTAAATATCGTTCAAATCCTGACCGGTTCCAATTGTCAGTTTCCATGACAGTGAAGGCAATTCAAGATACGAAGGGACGAGGGGGGGGATGTAATGTGGGAAATGCAGCAGCCAATTTGTGCACAGCAGGATCCCACAAACAGCCATGTAATGATGACAAGACAATCCGTTCTCAGTGATGTAAGTTGAGGGATACACATTGCCCAGGACACTAGGGTGAACTCCGCCTGTTCTTCCTCTGAATCGTGGCCGTGGGACCTTTTACATCCAACTTAAAATCTAGACAGGGTATCGGTTTACTGTCTCACCTGAAAGACGGCACCTCTGACAGTGCAGCACTCCCTCTGTACTGACACCTGGAGTCTGGGCCTAGATTATGTGCTCGGGCTCTGGATTGGGAATTGAACCATCACTCGACCGAGAGTGCTACCACTGAGCCAAGGCTGACAGGGTCTGTTCCCTGTTCCCGTTACACTAGACCGTGCCGGTGTTATTACACTGACCCACACATTCATACTGCAGTGGGCCTTGACTCTGTTATCAGACATTCGGCAAAGCATTTGTTACAACAAGAAAACAACCAGAACTTACATTAATATAGCGCCTTTAATGCAATGAAACATCTCACGGCGCTTAACACGATCGATATCAATAAGACAACATTTTTGACACAGAGCCACAGAGAAAGATATCAGGACAGATTCCCAAAAGGTTGATCGAAGAGGTAGTTTTTAAAAAGAACCTTGAAAGAGGAGGTGGAGGTTTAGGGGGGAATTCCAGAGCTTAGAGCTTCAGCAGCTGAAGACACGGCCACCAATGGTGGGGCGATTAAAATCAGGAATGGGCAAGGACAGATTTGGAGGAGTGCAGAAACTCGGAGGGTGGTGGGGCTGTAAGAGTTTACAGAGATAGGGAGGGGCGAGGCCAGGGAGAGTTTTGAAACCAAAGATTAGAATTTTAAAATCGAGGCGTTGCTTAACCGGGAGCCAATGTAGGTCAGTGAGCACAGGGGGATGGGTGAATGAGGTTATAGCAATAGGCCCCGACTTGCACACACTATTAGAGGAGACCCAATCTTTGTTTTGTTGCACTGGACACTGCCTGTGTGACCATCACACTCGATCCAGCATTGTGTTCAGTATTACACTCGAGTCTGCCTCTGTTATTATTGGATCAAACACTGTCTTTGTTACTCTCACAGTGGGCCATGCATTTGCTGTTATTACTCCGGACCCTGTCTCTGGAATTGTTCCACTAGACCTGAAAATAACCTGCCCCTGTAGTTCCAGTTCTAGTGCACACCTCTATTATTATAACTGTAGATCGTGTCTCTGTTGTATTCTATAGAGCATGTTTCTGGTATTGTTAAAGTGTTAAAGGCTTCTGTTAGAGGGGATAGTGTCACACTTTCAGTTATTATTGCAAAAACGCTGTTTCAGTTATTAAATACTTGTTTACAGTGTAAAACTATGCCGGACCCGGTCTCCGTTTTTATTACGCCGGACCCTGTCTCCGTTTGTATTACGTCGGACCCTGTCTCCATTTGTATTACGCCGGACCCTGTCTCCGTTTGTATTACGCCGGACCCTGTCTCCGTTTGTATTACGCCGGACCCAGGGTCTTTTGTGCTGCCCAATAGCGTGAGCCCAGGCTGGCCCAATAGTATATGCCCAGGTTGGAATCAGGGGTGCAAACACTGGGCCTGCGATTCGGGGCCTGGGACCTCGCCCGGGTGTGTGTGTAGCGGATGGTGCGGAGTGTTGTCTCTCGAGCCTGGGCCCGCGCTCGGGCGACGTGACCCCTCCGGGGTTTATTAACGCAGGGAACTATTTGTTCTGCACTTT
Source organism: Pristiophorus japonicus (assembly GCF_044704955.1). Taxonomy (NCBI): domain Eukaryota; kingdom Metazoa; phylum Chordata; class Chondrichthyes; family Pristiophoridae; genus Pristiophorus; species Pristiophorus japonicus. The sequence goes on from NC_091999.1 coordinate 46,239,082, forward strand.
TCTGATGGACAGGCGACAAGCCCCACCCCGTGTCATGGCCCGCCCCCTCTAAGCCCAAATCATTCCATGCAGGTGGTGCCGAGAAACAGGACTGGGGTAAGGCATATACTGGAACTGGGGTAAGGCACTTCCGCTGGGGGAGGCATATACTGGGACTGCGGTAAGGCACTTCAGCTGGGGGAGTCAGGCACCGGGAGTGGGGTAAGGCACTTCAGCTGGGGGAGGCATGCTTGAGCATGGGGTTTGAGAGATTGAGCAGCAGCGAGTGTCACTGCATCCGAGAGGCTGAGAGCTACGTGGATACCACCTTTCAGGGGGTCGTCACCTCGCAGCAGAAGAGTGTGCAGGCAGAGTGGGAATGGGTGACTGCCCAGACAGACATGGAGGACCAGGCAGGTAGTGCAGGACACCTCTCAGTGCATCTCACTCTCTGTACTGGTGATTCCTCAGGGAGTACAGCCAGAGCCAAGTCCAAGGCATCATGGGTGGCTCAACTGTAAAGGGGGGGGGCAGTGGGAACGGGAAGGTCAGAGATACAGAGGGGTGTCGGGCTGGAGGAGGTTAGAGAGATAGAGAGGTGTGTAGGTGCTGGAGGAGGTTAGAGGGATCGGGAGGGTGTAAAAGCTGAAAGAGGTTACAGAGGGGGAGGGGTATAGTGCTGGAGGAGGTTACAGAGGGGGAGGATTGTAGTGCTGGAGGGTGTTACAGAGATAGAGAGTTGTGTAGGACCTGCAGGAGGTTAGAGATAGGGCGGGGTTTAGGGCTGGAGGAGATTACAGTGAGGGAGGGATGTAGGGGCTGGATGTTACAGATATAGGGAGGGGTTTAGGGCTGGAGAAGGTTTTCAAGAACAGGATGAGTGTAAGGGCTGGAGGAGGTTAGAGAGAGAGATGTTTGTAGGGTCTGGAGGAGACTACAGAGATAGGGAGGATTGTAGGGCTGCAGCTGGTTACAGAGATAGGGAGGTGTGCAGTGCTGGATGAGGTTACAGAGATAGGAAGGGGCTGGAGGAGATTGCAGAGATAGGGAAGGTTCTGGTATTGGAGGTGGTTATGGAGATAGGGAGGGGTGGAGGGCTGGAGGAGATTACAGAGATAGGGAAGGGTGTAGGGGCTGTAGGTTACAGAGATAGGGAAGGGTGTAGGGGCTGTAGGTTAAGAGAGAGGAAGGGGTGTAGGGGCTGGAGTAGGTTGCAGAGATTGGGAGGGTTGTAGGGGCTCGAGGAGGTTAGAGATAGGGAGGGGTATAGGGCTGGAGGAGGTTACAGATATAGGGAGAGGTGTAGGGCTGGAGGAGGTTGCAGAGAAAGGGAGGGTTGTTGGGCTGGAGGTGGTTACGGAGATAGGGAGGGGTTTAGGGGCTGGAGGAGGTTGGAGATCGGGACGGGTATCTGGTCTGGAGGAGGTTACAGAGATAAGGAGGGATGTAGGGGCAGGAGGAGGTCACAGAGAAAGGTAGGGGTGTAGGGGCAGGAGAAGGTTACAGAGAAAGGGAGGGGTGTAGGGGCTGGAGGAAATTAGAGATAGGGAAGGGGTCAGGGCTGGAGGCGGTTCGAGATAAGGAGGGATGTAGGTTTGGAGGCGGTTACAGAAATAAGCAGGTGCTGGAAGAGGTTGCAGAGATATGGAGGGGTGTAGGGGCTGGAGGAGGTTACAGAGATAGGGAGGGGTGTAGGGGCAGGAGGAAGTTAGAGATAGGGAAGGGTTCAGGGCTGGAGGAAGTTGCAGAGATAGGGATGGGTGTAGGGGCTGGTGGAGGTTACAGACATTGGGATGGGTGTCGGGGCTTGAGAAGGTTAGAGAGATATGGAGGAGTGTAGGGCGGGAGGAGGTTAGAGGGATATGGAGGAGTGTAGGGCTGGAGGAGCTTACAGAGATAGGGAGGGTTGTAGGGGCTGGAGGTTGTTACAAGAGATAGGGAGGGTTGTCGGGGCTGGAGGTGGTTGCAGAGATTGGAACGTTGTAGGGGCTCGAGGAGGTTAGAGATAGGGAGTGGTGTAAGGGCTGGAGGAGGTTACACGAATAGGAAGAGGTGTAGTGCTGAAGGTGGTTACAGAGATAGGGAGGGGTGTAGGGGCTGGAGGTTACAGAGATAGGGAGTGGTGTAGGGGCTGGAGGAGGTTACAGAGATGAGGGGTTTAGGCTGGAGGTGGTTAGAGATAAGGAGGGGTGTAGGATTGGAGGAGGTTACAGAGATAGCGATGGGTGTAGTGTCTGGAGGTTACAGAGATAGGGAGGGGTCTAGTGCTGGAGGAGGTTACAGAGATAGGGAGCTGTGTAGGTTCTGAAGGTTACAGCGATAGGGCTGGGTGTAGGGGCTGGAGGAGGTTAGAGAGATGTGGAGGTGTGTTGCACTGGAGGAGGTTACAGATGGGGAGGGGTGTAGGGTCTGGAGGAGGTTACAGAGATAGGGAGAGATGTCGGGGATGGAGGAGATTAGAGATAGGGAGGGGTGTATGGGCTGGAGAGGTTACAGAAATAGGGAGAGGTATAGGTCTGAAGGAGATTGCAGAGATAAGGAAGGGTCTAGGGGCTCGAGGAGGTTACAGAGATCGGGAGGGGTGCAGCGATTGGAGGAGAGTACAAACATGGGGAGGGGTGTACGGGCTGGAGGAGATAACAGAGATAGGGAGGTATGTAGGTGCTGGAGGAGGTTAGAGATAGGGAGGTATGTAGGTGCTGGAGTAGGTTGGAGAGATACCAAGATGTGTCGTGCTGGAGCAGGTTACAGAGGGGGAGGGATGTAGGGGCAGGGGGAGGTTAGAGAGATAGCAAGTGGTGTAGGGCTGGAGGAGGTTACAGAGATACGGAGGTGGATAGTGGCTGGATGGGGTTAGAGATATGGAGGGGTGTAGGGGCTGGAGGAGGGTTAGAGAGATAGGGAGGGGTGCAGGGCTGGAGGAGGTTACAGAGATAGGGAGGGTTGTAGGGCTGAGGAGGTTACAGAGAACGGGAGGGTTGTAGGGCTGGAGGAGGTTACAGAGATGGGGAGGGGCTGGAGGAGGTTACAGAGATGGGGAGGGGAGGGGAGGGGAGGGGAGGGGAGGGGAGGGGAGGGGAGGGGAGGGGAGATTGAGGGATTTGAACAGGTGGCTGAGAATTTTAAAATCAGCGCCTCGCTGGGGCCGAGGAGGGGGGAGAAGTGCAGGAACACAACCCCCTCACTACCTACCCTGCACTAACCCCCATCATCTGTTAAATCACCTGGAGTTCCAGCGACACTCCTCCCCCTCTCTCTTGGTATTTATCTACTCACTGCCTCACTCAAAGCTTATCTCCCATTGACAATCCGTGTGAGTGCCCTCGTTGTCCCAGAATTGCTCCCCGTGGACACCGACTGACCTTCCCCGTGCCTCCACCACCCTCCTCCTGTTCCGTGACGGCCGACAAATTCAGGTTGTGTTCCAGTCAGCAAGCGAAAGATCGGGAGTGGGGGTGTATAAATTAAAACACATGGCGGGCCGGAGGAAGGGGCTTGGGGGGGCCGTGTCCTGCCCACGGGCCGTATGTTTGACACCCCTGAGCTACACTGTCAAGCCCTGTAAGAGTTTTCTATGTTTCAATGAGATCACCTCTCATTCTTCGAAACTGTAGAGAATATCAGCCTGGTCTACTCAATCTCTGCTCACAGGACAATCCCCCCATCCCAGGATTCAGTCTGGTGAACCTTCGTTACCATCCTCAATGGTCTGTACATCCTTCCTTGGGTAAGCAGCCAAACTGTCCATAATACTCCAGGTGCAGTCTCACCGGGGCCCGATATAATTGCAGTAAGATGTCTAGGAGCAAGTTATTATTTAAATGGAGAAAGATTACAAAATGCTGCAGTACAGTGGCACCTGGGGTCACTTGTGTATGAAGCACAAAAGGATAGTATGCAGGTACAGAAAGTGATCAGGAAGGTCAATGGTATCTTGGCCTTTATTGCAAAGTGGATGGAGTATAAAAGCAGGGAAGTCTTGCTACAGCTATACAAGGTATTGGTGAGGCCACACCTGGAATACTGCATGCAGTTTTGGTTTCCATATTTACGAAAGGATTTACTTGCTTCAGAGCCCGTTCAGAGAAGGTTCACTCGGTTGATTCTGGGGTTGAGGGGGTTGACTTATGAGGAAAGGTTGAGTAGTTTGGGCCTCTACTCATTGGAATTCAGAAGAATGAGAGGTGATCTTATCGAAATGTATAAGATTATGAGGGTGCTTGACAAGGTGGATGCAGAGAGGATGATTCCACTGATGGGGAAGACTCGAACTAGAGGGCATCATCTTAGAATAAGGGCTACCCATTTAAAGCAGAGATAAAGAGGAATTTCTTCTCCGAGGGTTGTAAATCTGTGGAATTCGCTGCCTCAGACGGTTGTGGAAGCTGGGACATGAAATAAATTTAAGACAGAAATAGACAGTTTCTTAAACGATAAGGGGATAAGGGGTTATGGGGAGTGGGCGGGTAAGTGGAGCGGAGTACATGATCAGATCAGCCATGATCTTATTGAATGGCGGAGCAGGCTCGAGGGGCCGTACGGCCTACTCCTGTTCCTATTTCTTATGTTCTTATGTTTACTCTTATCCTCAAATCCTCTTGTAATAAAGGCCGACATACCATTTGGTTTCTTCATTGCTTGCTGTACCTGCATATTAACTTTCAGTGATTCGTGTACAAGGACACCAAGGTCCCTCTAAACACCAACATTTCCCAATCTCTCACCATTTCAAGTAGCTGTTTCCAGTCCACTTTGGCTAAATCACAGATCAGCTTAGTAAAATTGGCTTTTCCCCAGTTGAGAACTTTTATTGCTGGTCTATCTTTGTCCTTTTCCATAACTACCCTAAATCTAACTGAATTACGATCACTAGCACCAATGCTCTCCCACTGACACCCCTTCCACCTGCCCAGCTTCAGTACCGAATACTAAGTCCAGAACTTCCCCCTCTCTTGTTGTGCTTGCTACGCACTGACTAAAAAGTTCTGCTTGTTGCTGACCCCTCTGCGAAGGGAAATAGGTCCTTCCTATCCACTCTATCTAGGCCGCTCATAATTTTATACACCTCATTAAAGGTCTTGCCTCAGCCTCCTCTGTTCCAAAGAAAAAAAAATATTAAGAGGGTTGGTGGGCTGGAGGAGGTTACCGAGATAGGGAAGGGTGAGACCCTGGAGTGATTTGAACAAGAGGATGAGTATTTTAAAGGCTGATGCTACCAGCCATCTCGCCCAGCACAGAATGTATCTCACTACCAACAGGAAGGATGTTACTTTAACTGCTAAAGATGCATAATGCGGGGAAATCAATTTCTGTCCCTTTAACTAACAGCGATATGGAAAGAGGGAAATGAATGACCTTGAAACACCTGGTCCACTTGGCACTGAAGTGTCTGAAACTCATAATAGGAACTCATAAATAGAAATAAAATACTGACAGATGTTAAACTGTTTTGTTGACAAAAGAAATCTCGATTTAACTTTTAAAAGGTGAATTGTTTAACAGGGATTCACACAGACTCACCTGATAGGCCGACTCAGGATCCACCCCTCAAGCACCGCGATTGGTTGAAGAACACACTGCTCCCTGGGCCCTCCGGCCTCTGACCTCTCTTCCTGTTGGTTCCAAGTGCAATCAATCACCAGTCGCCAACATTACACTGACAGATTAAGTTGAGGGGCTTGGAGGAAGAATTAAAATGAGGCAGTGAATCTGATTTAAGAAATAAAATTAGAAAAGCATGATTAAATAAACAAGGAGAGGCAATATAAATTAAAGGGTACAATCCTAAAGGGGGTGCATGAACAGTGAGACCTGCGGGTATATGTGGACAAATCGTTGAAGGTGGCAGGACAGGTTGAGAAAGCAGTTAAAAAAACTGACAGGATCCTGGGCATCATAGAGTACAAAAGCAAGGAGGTTATGATTAACCTTTCTAAAAATTGGTTCGGTCTCAACTGGAGCATTGTGTCCAATTCTCGGCACCACACATTAGGATGTGAAGGCCTGAGAGAGGGTGCAGAAAAGATTAACAAGAATGATTCACGAGATGAGGTACTTCAGTTCCGTGAATTGACTGGAGAAGCTGGGGTTGTTCTACTTGGAGCAGAGAAGGTTGAGAGGAGAATTGATAGAAGTGTTCAAAATCATGAGGGGTCCGGACAGAGTAGATAGAGAGATACTGTTCCCATTGGTGGAGGGGTCGAGAACCAGAGGAGACGGATTTAAGGTGAATGGCAAAAGAACCAAAGGTGACATCAAAAAAATCAATTTTATGCAGAGTGGTTAGGATCCAGAATGCACGGCCTGAAAGGGTGGTGGATGCAGACCCAATCAAAGCGTTCAAAAAATAAAGTTGGATAAGTATCTGAAAAACAACATTTGCAGGGCCGGGGGAAAGGGAGGGGAGTAGGCAAGGGTTCGATGGGCCGAATGGCCTTCCGTGCTGTAACCATTCTCTGATTGTGTGAGCAGAACCACTCTGTTCCCTGACTCAATCTAAAGCCTTCCTGATTGTGAGCACCTGTTAAACCTGCCCTGCACCATCACTGCTCCAAGGTGAACCACCCCAGATGCTGCAGCCATCATCTTATTGAATGGCGGCAGGCTCGAGGGGCCAAAGGGTCGACTCATCTCCTATTTCTGATGTTCTCATGTATTCAGTCATTGGTCCCCATCTTGCACCTGCTCCCTGCAGTAAGATGGCCGCCGCGCATGCTCCCTGCCCTGCAGCGGGACAATGGAAAGTATTGACATTGAGGAAGCCCCGCCCCTTTTGCTCCCTGCTCCCCGTGGCGGGCGGACCCCTGCTGCCCAAAGATGGCGGCCAAACTCCCGGCAACCCCCGACAATAACCAAGGCCCGTCCCCGCCCGAAGTTGCCCCGCAGCCGCCACCCGCCGACAAATCTCACCGCCAGCGTGAGTCTGAGAGTCCTCAGGGAGGCTGGGCGCACTGCCCGGGCTGCTCATCCATCCTCCGCGGCGGAGGCAAATCGTCGTCCGTCCACGGCTGTTCTCCCACAATAGGCTGGCCCCGCGCCTGCGCACAACTCCGCCCCGCCTCACCTGGGCCCCGAGCTCAACGGCTGCGAGCGGAGCCCACCAACAAACCCCCCAACCGCCCGCCCGCAAAACTCAGCCAATGGCGAGGGGGCGCGGGGCACCAGCTCACCAGCGCGCTGCTCCGGACCAATCAGTGGCAGGGCCGCGGCACCCTGAAGGTGCTGACTCTGGCTGGGTTCAGTTCTACACACACTGGTTCCTCTCCCCTGAAGGTACTGACTCTGGCTGGGTTCAGTTCTACACTCACTGGTTCCCCTCCCCTGAAGGTACTGACTCTGGCTGGGTTCAGTCCTACACTCGCTGGTTCCCCTCCCCTGAAGGTGCTGACTCTGGCTGGGTTCAGTTCTACACTCACTGGTTCCCCTCCCCTGAAGGTACTGACTCTGGCTGGGTTCAGTTCCAGACACTGACATCACTCAATTTGTACCTGCACAAAGATGGCCGCGCATGCGCTGTGCTACTCACTGAATCTGCCTTCCTGCTCAAATATGGCCGCCGTTAGCCTGGGCCTGTGACCGGGAGAAAGCCCCGAAGCTCCAACCACCGATAATCCGGTTATTATTCCGGGCTTGTGGCGGGCACGAGTTGTTTATGAAGCCTCCCCCGCTCCCCGCTGGTCCCTTACCCCGCTCCGTCCCGCTGAAAAAGAGAATCCTGAGGAGCCTGCCCAAAACATGGCTTTTCCGCCATTACTTGCACCGCGCATGCTCCAAACAGAGCTCCTGCATTCTGGGTGCGGGGCATGCTGGGTAGATAAGACCATGCCAAACAGGAGCAGGAGTGGGCCAGATACTGCAAGGGTTATATACAGAGTGAAGCTCCCTCTGTACTGTCCTAAACAATCCCAGGGCAGGTACAGCACGGGTTAGTTACAATTTAAAGCTTGCTGTACGCTGACTTTCATCAAACACTTCCAGGGCAGGTACAGCACATGTTAAATACACAGTAAGGGTCCCTGCACACTGTCCCACCAGGTATTCCCAGGGCATGTACAGCACGGGTTAGATACTGAATAAAGCTCCATCTGCACTGTCCCAAGAAACAATCCCAGGGCAGGTACAGCGCAACTATTTTGTTGTTAATCTGTAAATCAAATGCCCCTGATTAAAGGGAGGAGGGCACTATAACCAACAAAATAAATTAATTAAACTTTGGATGGTAAACTTAAATCAAATTAAAATTTGGTTGCTCGAGGTGACGATGCACTCCAGTCCCTCCAGTGCCAACCTCTTACAGAAGGCCGCAAGCGTACCGGTAGCAGGTACAGCAGGGGTTAGAGACAGAGTGAAGCTCCCTCTACACTGTCCCATCAAACACTGCCAGGGCAAGTACAGCATAATTTAAATGCAGGGTAAACGTCTTTCAAAACAGCCAATCCAAAAATTCACACGACAAGCACAACACAGGTTAGGTACACATTATCATCATCATAGGCAGTCCCTCGAAATCAAGGAAGACTTGCTTACACTCTAATGGTGAGTTCTTAGGTGACTAAACATTCCAATACGGGAATTACAGTCTCTGTCACAGGTGAGACAGCCGGTCATTGAAGGAAAGAGTGGGTGGGACTGGATTGCCGCATGCTCCTACGCTTGGTTTCTGCATGCTCTCAGTGATGAGACTCAAGGTGCTCAGCACCCTCCCGGATGCACTTCCTCCACTTAGGGCAGAATTTAGCCAAGGGCTCCTAGGTATCAGTGGGTATGCTGCATTTTTAGCAAGGAGGCTTTGAATGTGTCCTTGAAATGTTTCCTCTGATCACCTTGGGCTCGCTTGCCATGTAGGAGTTCTGAGCAGAACGCTTGCTTTGGGAGTCTTGTGTCAGCCATGTGAAGAATGTGGCGAGCCAGGGTATCTCTGGAGATGGAGCACGCCGTGTCCACAAGAGATGGACACTGCAGAGACTGGAGTGCATAATTTCAAGAGATAACAGAATTTTTATTTTAATTAATTTGATTTGATTTGACAAAGGTTCCCTTTATGTTGAATTATTAAGTTGTGTTTTTGGTGCCCTCAAAAAAATAACAAGGGGGCACTTTAATGAAAGTTTCTGGAGTATGACCCCCCCCTTTAATCAGGGGGCACTTGATCATTGTTCGACTTAAAATAGTTGTGAACAATGTGGCCCACCCAATGCAGCTGGTCGAGTGCTTTGATGCTGAGGATGTTGGCCTGATCGAGGAAACACCGGGAATCGTTGATGAGAATGACCAGGAGATCCAAGAGCTAATAAATCGCAAGCGCAGGGCATTTCTGAACCTAAAACAACAACACAACTCAGGACCAGCAAAGCAGCATTACAGGTGGCTTCAGGCCGATGTCCAAGAAAAAACCTGTGACCTAAAGCATAGATGGTGGGTGGAGAAATCACAGGAGGTTCAGCAGCTGGCTGACAGCCATGATATGTGAGGATCCTTCGTCGCAGTCAACGCCACCTACAGCCCAACCACCCAAGGCACCACCCCACTGTTGGCCAAGAATGGGGAAACACTCATCAAGGACACCGAGGCAGCCAGGACCCGCTGGAAGGAACACTTCGAAGATCTCCTTAACCGACACACTGCCTTTGACTCGAGTGTCCTCGACTCCAACGCACAGCATGCTACCCACTACCATCTCAGCAAAACCCCAGCCCTGTATGAGGTGGAAAAGGCCATCTGCCAGCTCAAAACCAACAAGGCAATGGGAGTGGATGAAATCCCCACTGAGCACTAAAGTATGGCGGAGAGGCACTATTGGCACAAATGCATGACCTTATCTCTCTCATCTGGAAGAAGGAAGGCATGCCTGGCGATCTCAGAGATGCAGTAATCGTGACCATCTTTAACTAGGGGACAAGTCCGACTGCGGCAATTACAGATGAATCGCCCTGGGAAAGCCACCGCTAGAATCCTCCTCAACCATCTTCTCCCTGTGGCTGAGGAGCTCCTCCCGGAGTCACAGTGTGGTTTTCATCCTCTGCGGAGTATAACGGACATGAGTAGGTACACAGTAAGGATCTCAATACACTCTCCCACCAGACACTTGCAGGGAAGGTACAGCATGGTCAGATACAGAGTAAAGCTCCCTCGACACTGTCCCATCAAATATTCCCAGGGCAAGTACAACATGGCTTAAATAGAGAGTAAAGCTCCCTCTATACTTTTCCATCAGACGTTCCCAGGGCAAGTACAGCACAGGTTAGACACAGACTACATCTCCCTCTGACTTGTCCAGCCATTCCAGGGCATATACAGCATCAGTTCGATATAGAGAAAATCTCCCTCTATACTGTTCTGCTGGACATTCCCAGGGCAGGTACAGCACGGGTTAGATACAGAGTAAAGCTCCCCTTACACTGTCCCATCTACCATTCCCAGGGCAGGTACCACCAAGCTCATGGTCTACAGGGCTGTAGTAATACCCGCCCTCCTGTATGGCTCAGAGGAATGGACTATGTACAGTAGACACCTCAAGTCGCTGGAGATATATCACTAATGATGTCTCCGCTAGATCCTACAAATCCCCTGGGAGGACTGGCACAGCAACATCAGCGTCCTTGTCCAGGCTAATGTCCCCAGCATTGAAGCACTGACCACACTTGATCAGCTCCGCTGGGCAGGCCACATAGTTCGTATGCCAGACACGAGAATTCCAAAGCAAGTGCCCTATGTGGAGCGCCGTCACAACAAATGAGCCAAAGGTGGGCAGTGGAAACATTACAAGGACACCCTCAAAGCCTCCCTGATAAAGTGCGACATCCCCACTGACACCTGGGAGTCCCTGACCAAAGACTGCCCTAAGTGGAGACAGTGAATCCGGGAGGGCGGTGAGCACTTCGAGTCTCAATGCCGAGAGCATGCAGAAATTAAGCGCAGGCAGTGGAAGGAGCATATGGCAAAGCAGTCCCACCCACCCCTTCTCTCAATGACTATCTGTCCAACATGTGACAGAGTCTGTGGCTCTCATATTGGACTGGTCAGCCACCAAATAACTCACTTCAGGAGTGGAAGCAAGTCTTCCTTCTATTTTTCCTCGATTCCGAGGGACTGCCTATGATGTTGATGATGACAACACAGGTTAAATGCAGAGTAAAGCTCCCTCTACACTGTCTCACCAGACATTCCCAGGTCGGTACAGCGTGGATTATTAAAGGTTAAATCTCACTCTAGCCTGCCCCAAACACTCCCAGGGTAGGTACAGCATAGGTTAGATACAGCGTTAATCTCCCTCTACGCTGTCCGATCAAACATTCGCACAACAGACACAGCACGGGTTAGTCAGAGAGCAAAGCTCTCCATATACTGATCCATCAAACACTCCCATCGCAGGTACAGCACGAGTTAGATACTGAGTAAAGCTCACTCTACACTGTCCCATCAAACAGACCCAGGGCAGGAACAACACAGGTTAGATACAGAGTAAAGCTCACTCTACACTGTCCCATCAAACACTACGAGGGAAGATACAGCATGGATTAGATAAGAGAGAAAAGCTTGCTCTGCACTATCCCATCAAAAACTTCCAGAGCAGGTACAGCATGGTATCGACAGAAAGGTTTAGGCTGGGTTTTCCAGAACTTGGGACCTGGGTAACAGAAGGCACCGTCATCAATTATAATCAGGGATGCTCAGGAAGACAGATATCTCATGGGTGGGGGACAGGATGGTGGTTGTGGGGCTGGAGGAATTTACAGAGCTCGGGAGGGATGACGCCATGGAGTGGTTTAAAATATTAGAATTTTCAAATCAAGGCGTTGCTTAACTAGAATCCAATGTAGGTCAGTGAGGACAGGGGTGATGGGTGAGCTGGACTTGGTGCGAGTTAGGGCATGGGCAGCCGAATTTTTGATTAACTCTAGTTTATCTAGAGTCGAATGTGGGAGGACTGCGTTGGAATAGTCAAGTCCAGAAGTAACAAAAGCATGGATGAGTGCTTCAGCAGTGGATGAGCTGAGGCAAGAGCGGAGACGGATGATGTTACAGAGATTGAAATAGGCAGTCTTAATTATGCCGTGGATATCTGGTTAAAAAAACTATTTCATGGTTAAGTATGACACCAAGGTTGCAAACAGTCTGGTTCAGGCTCAGACAGAAGTTGGGGAGAGGGAAAGAGTCTGTGGCTAGGGAACGGACTTTGTGGCAATGACAATTACAAATATCAGTATATTTGACAGGCTATCACGTGCAAAATGTGTGGATGTGTTTGTAAAATTCAATCGGTTACAAAAACGGGTTACAGAAAGTAACGGATTTCGAACCTTGTGCAAGATGGTTCAATAAAGGGGTGGTTCAAAGGATTTCAGTTGAGTTTAAACTGACACACTGCAGCTAAGTCTACTACAACTACAACTCGTACTCAAATGGAACAAGTTTGGGGTTTGATAGAAGGCGAACTAGGTGAGAAATGACATAAGTTAGATTAAGAAAAAGCACTAAAATGGAACAGTCAGTAACAGAACATCAATTAGTCTCCTCTGATCATGGAGGAATCAAATATTCGACACACTGTGTTTGAAACAAAGATAATTTATTCAACATTTATACACAATATTAATCTCCAGCTCAGGTATAGGGGTTATTAAGATCATCAGAAACAAAGTAGAGCTGCCAGAGTGAACATGTTTCAGTGCCCAATGCAATCACAGTAAATCCTGTTCTATTTAAAAATGCAGCCTTTCTCCTCAGCCCATTCAAAACTGAGATAAGGAGAAATGTCTTCTCTCAGAGGGTGTAAATCTGTGGAATTCTCTGCCCCAGAGAGCAGTGGAGGCTGGGTCATTGAATATATTTAAGGCGTTGATAGCCATATTTGTGAGCGATAATGGAGTATAGGGTTCTGGGGAGCGGGCAGAGAAGTGGAGCTGAGTCTATGATCAGACCAGCCATGATCTTATTGAATGGGGAGCAGGCTCGCGGGTCCGGGTGGCCCACTCCTGCTCCAATTTCTCATGGTCTTATGTACCCAGCATGCCCCGCGTGGAAGAATGAGCCGCATCCAGACTAGAGGAGCTCAGTGCGCAGGCGCGGATCTTGGATGTGTTTGGAGCATGCGCGGTGCGTGTAATGGCGGAGGAGACACGGTTTGGACAGGCTCCTCAGAAGTCTCCTTTTCAGCGGGAGGGAGCGGAATAATGGACCAGCGGGGAGCCGGGGAGGCTTCATAAACATCCGGTGCCCGCCGCAAGCCCGGAATAATAACCGGAATATCGGCGGTTGCAGCTTCGGGTCGTTCTCCCGGTCACAGGACCAGACTAACGGCGGCCATCTTCGTATAGGAAGGCAGGTTCATCGCTCCGCCATCTTGGTTCAGTGAGTAGCATAGCGCATGCGCTGCTATCTTGGTGTCGGAACCAAGTGAATGATGTCAATGTCTGGAACTGCACCCAACCAGAGTCAGTACCTTCAGTGGAGGGGAACCAGTGAGTGTAGAACTGAACCCAGCCAGAGTCAGTACCTTCAGTGGAGGGGAACCAGTGAGTGTAGAACTGAACCCAGCCAGAGTCAGTACCTTCAGGGGAGGAGGGGAACCAGTGAGTGTAGAACTGAACCCAGCCAGAGTCAGCACTTTCAGGGAAGGAGATGGAGGGGAGCCAGTGAGTGTCGTACTGAACGCAGCCAGAATTGGTGGTGAAAATTGGGAGTGGAGGGAAAACAGTCTATAACATAAGAAATAGGAGCAGCAATAGGCCATTTGGCCCCTCGAGCCTGCTCCCCATTCAATAAGATCATGGCTGATCTGATCATGGACTCGGCTCCACTTCCCTGCCCGCTCTCCATAACCCTTTATTCTCTTATCATTCAAAAATGTGTCTATCTCCACCTTTAATAATTCAATGACTCAGCTTGCACAGCTCTTTGGGGCAGAGAATTCCAGGGATTTGCCACCCTCAGAGAGGAAATTCCTCCTCATCGCACTTTTAAATGGGCGGCTCCTTATTCTGAGACTATGTCCCCCTAGTTTTAGTTTCCCCTATGAGTGTAAATATCCTCTCTGCATCCATCTTGGCGAGCCCCTCATTATCATTAAGTTTCAATAAGATAACCTCTCATTCCTTCGAAACTCCAATGTGTATAGGCCCAACCTACTCAACCTATCCTCAGAAGTCAACCCCCATCTCCGGAATCAACCTCGTGAACCTTCTCTGAACAGCCTTCAATGCAAGTATATCCTTCCTTCAATACGGAGACCAAAACTGTACACAGTACTCCAGGTGTGGCCTCACCAATACTCTTTACAGTTGCAGCAGGACTTCTCTGCTTTTATACTCTATCCCCCTTGCAATGCAGGCCAACATTCCATTTGCCTTCCTGATTACTTGCCGTACCTGCATACTAACTTTTTGTGTTTCATGCACAAGGCCCCCAAGTCTCTCTGTAATGCAGCTCTTTGCAATTTTTCTTCATTTAAATTATAATTTGCTTTTCTGTTATTTCTGCCAAAGTGGATAACTTCACATTTTCCCACATTATACTCCATCTGCCGAATGTTTGCCCTCTCACTTAACATGTCTATATCCCTTTGCAGATTTTTTGTGTCCTCCGCACAATTTTTGTAACAACAGCAAACTCGGTCCCTTCATCCAAGTCATTAATATGGATTGTAATTAGTTGAAGACCCATCACCGATCCCTGTAGCACCCCACTAGTCATGTTTGCCAACTGGAAAATTACCATTTATCCCGACCCTCTGTTTTCTGTTGGTTTGCCAATCCTCTATCCACGTTAATACATAACCTCCAACCCTGTGAGCTTTTATCTTGTGCAGTAACCTCTTATGTGGCACCTTATCGAATGCCTTCTGGAAATCCAAATACACCATACCCACTGCTTCCCCCTAATCCACCCTGCTTGTTACATCCTCAAAGTACTCCAGCGAATTTGTCAAACATGATTTCCCTTTCATAAAACCATGTTGAATCTGCTTGATTGAATCATGCTTTTCCAAATGTCCTGCTACTGCTTCCTTAATAATCGGCTCCAGCATTTTCCCAATGACAGATGTTAGACTAACTGGTCTCAATTGTCCTGCTTTTTGTCTGCCTCCTTTTTCAAATAGGCACGTTACATTGGCGGCTTTCCAATCTGTTGGGACCGCCCTAGAATCCAGGGAATTTTGGTAGATTACAACCAATGCATTCACTATCTCTGCAGCCACTTCTCTTTAGACCCTAGGATGCAAGCCATCAGGTCCAGGGGACTTGTCTGCCTTTAGTCCTATTATTTTACCTAGTACTACGTCATTAGTGATCGTGATTGTATTGCGTTCCTCCCGATCTCTCGCTTATCCACTGCTGGGATGTTTTTAGTGTCTTCTACCATGAAGGACTCTTACTATCTGTTTTTATATTTTGTGCTAGTTTTCTTTCATAATCTATCTTCCCTCTCAATCATGTCTGCCACTGCTCATCAACCGTCCCATTCTTTAATCTATTTTCCCAGTCCGCTTTAGCCAATTCTGCCCTGATACCATTGTAGTCTCCTTTATTTCAGCTTGGGACCCTGGTTTGAGAACCAACTTTCTCACCAACCATTTTAGTACGAGATCATTTATTAATCCTGCCTCATTACACACTACTAGATCTAAGATAGCCTGCTCCCTGGTTGGTTCCACAACATACTGTTCAAGGAAACTATCCCAGATACACTCTATGGACTGCTCCTCAAGGCTACCCTGGCCAATTTGCTTTGTCCAATCAATATGAAGTTTAAAATCACCCATAAATATTGCCGTTCCTTTATTACAAGCCTCCATTATTTCTTGACTTATACTCCGTCCAACAGTGTAGCTACTGTTAGGGGCCTATAGACTCTGTCCACCAGTGACTTTCCCTTTATTATTCCCCATCTCCACCCAAACTGATTCAATATCTTGATCCTCTGAGCAAATATCGTTTCTCACTAACGCACTGATCTCATTCTTTATTAACAGAGCTACCCCACCTCCTTTTCCTTTCTGTCTGTCCTTCCGAATTGTCAAATACCCCTGAATATTTAGTTCCCAGTCCTGGTCACCTTGCACCCACGTCTCTGTAATGGGTATCAGATCGTACCCATTTGTATCTATTTGTGCCGTCAACTCATCTATTTTGTTACAAATGTTATGTTCATTTAGACAAAGAGCTTTAAATTTGTTATTTTTACCTGTTTTTCCTGCTTTTTTCCTCTGTCCAACAGCACTGACAACCCCCCCCCCCCCCCCCCCCCCGGACGAGGATATTGGTCCCGGCTCTGTTGAGATGCAACCCGTCCGGTTTGTACAGGTCCCACCTCCCTCCAGAAGCGGTCCCAATGCATCAGGAATCTAAAGCCCTCACTCCTGCACCATCTCTCCAGCCAGGCATTCATCTGCTCTATCCTCCTATTTCTGTACTCACTAGTTCATGGCGCCAGGAGTCATTCTAAATATTACCCTAGACCATGTCACTGTTTATAATTACACATGACCCAGTCTCGGTTTATATTACATTCGACCCTGCCTCTGTTTATACTACACTTGACAGTATCCCTGTTTATAAATAGAAGTATAGTGTACAAACGCATGGATATTATGATGAACCTGTACACAACACTGGTTCGGCCTCAACTGGAGTATTATGCCCAATTGTGGGCAACACACTTTAGGAATAATGTGAAGGCCTTGGTGAGGGTGCAGAAAAGATTTACGAGAATGATTCCAGGGATGAGGGACTTCAGTTACCTGGACAGACTGGAGCAGCTGGGGTTGCAAGGGGGATAGAGTATAAAAGCAGAGAAGGGTATTGGTGAGGCCACACCTGGAGTACTGTGAACAGTTTTGGTCTCTGTATTTATGGAAGGATATACTTTCATTGGAGGCAGTTCAGAGAAGGTTCATTTGGGTGATTCCTGAGATGAGGGGGTTGACTTATGAAGAAAGGTTGAGTAGTTTGGGCCTATACTCATTGGAGTTCAGAATAATGAGAGGTGATCTTATTGAAACATAAAAGATACTGGAGGGCTTGACAAGGTGGATGCAGAGAGGGTGTTTCCATTCATAGGAGAATCTAGAACTGGGGGCATAGTTTCAGAATAAGGGGTTGCCCATTTAAAACTGAGATGAGGAGGAATTTCTTCTCTGAGGGTTCTAATTCTGTGGAATTCTCTGCCCCAGAAAGCTGTGGAGGCTGGATCATTGAATATATTTAAGGCGGAGATAGACAGATTTTTTGAGCGATATGGGAGTAAAGGTTTATGGGAGCGAGGGGTAAGTGGAGTTGAGTCCAGGATCAGATCAGCCATGATTTTATTGAATGATGGAGCAGGCTCGAGGGGCCAAATGGTCTACTCCCGCTCTTATTTCTTGTGTTCTCCTTAGAGCAGGGAAGATTGAGAGGAAATTTGACAGAGGTGTTCAAAATCATGAGTGGTCGAGAGATACTGTTCCCATTGGCAGAAGGGTCGAGAACCAGAGGACACAGATTTAAGGTGATTGGCAAAAGAACCAAAGGCGACACAAGAAAAAACCTTTTTGCGTGGCGAGTGGTTAATATCCGGATTGCACGGCCTGAAAGGGTGGTGGACGTAGACTCAATTGCGGCTTTCAAAAGGGAGTTGGATAAGTATCTGAAAGAAAAACATTTGCACGGCTGTGGGGCAAGGGCGGGGGAGTGGGACTAGCTGATGTGCTCTTGCAGAGAGCTGGCACGGGCTCCACGGGCCGAATGGTCTTGTTCCGTGCTGTAACCATTCTCTGATTCTATGGTTCTAACTCTCTCATCATAAGCCTCTATTCACTTCTCCCTCATATGCTGATCTTCAGTGCATCGATACTGGAAACACAGAGCGACCAATCCAGTGCCGCTCTGTATCAGGGTGGGCGCTGCATGCAGAAGTCGCTCCCTGGCCTCCTGTGTGGGTCTGTTTGTTGCATCAGTTTGAGCTGGATTGGAGACGGGGAGAAGCTGCTGGGTTTAACCCCCAGTACCTCTGGGCCCAGTCGGGCCCAACAATTTCCGATGAGAGACTGTCAACAGCGGTGGATTCTAGGGGAGATTAGGTTGTGAAACAGACACTGCCCGCACAGTGTAGAAGAGTATTGTTTTAGGAACAAGTATTTCTGTAGGGGCTTTCAATATAAAGATTTGTTTTAATCCATTCTTGGGATGTGGCTGTCACCAGTCGGGCCAGAATATATTTCCAATTTCCATTTGCCCCTTGACAAGGTGATGGTGGGCCTTCTCGAACCGCTGCAGTCCGTGTGGTGAAGGCCCTCCCACAATGCTGTTAGGTGAGGAGCTCCAGGATTTTCACCCAGTGATGATGTAGGAACGGTGATATATGCCCAAGTCAGGATGGTGTGAGACTTGGAGAGGAACTTGGAGGTGATGGATTTCCCAAGCACCTGCTGCCCTGGTCCATCTGGGTGGGAGAGGTTGTGTGTTTGGGAGGTTCTGTCAAAGTTCTGGTCGAGTTGCAGATGTATACATTCCCTCCCCTTCACCCCGCCCACCCCTCCCTCCTCGCATAGAGACCAGAGTCTTGTGTCGGCCCAGACCGGGTGGTGAGTTCCTGTCCCTGAAGGACATGTAGGGGGTGGTGGGTGTGTCAGCCTTTTCTGACCTTGATGGTCCGAATCGTCACACTCCCTGGTTCTCGGGCTTGGAATTATTTAGGAGATGTGATAGATGTAGACAGACAACTGTTTGGTGCAAGAACAAATATTTTATTTAGGAAATAGCACACTACACTAATTACCTGAATAGCATATAACAAAATGTACAGAAAAAGGGGGAAAACATATACGCAACGGGTACAGAGGCTATGCAGTGGAAAAGAAACACCTCCCACCACTACACTAACTGAGCTCGGCTCAGAAATTGCAGGGACTATGCTCACCAAAGGATTTCTCCACAGTTCAGACCAGTTGCACACTGCTTTCTCTCTTCAGCAGTTATCATGGGCAACTTTAATCTACATATTGATTGGTCTAACCAAACTGGTAGCAATGTGGTGAAGGAGTATTTCCTGGAAGGTATTAGGGATGGTTTTCTCGACCAATGTATCAAGGACCTAACTAGAGGGCTGGCCATCCGAGACTGGGTGATGTGTAATGAGAAAGAACTAATTATCAATCTTGTTGTGCGAGGCCCCTTGGGGAAGAGTGACCATAATATGGTAGAATTCTTTATTGAGATGGAAAGTGACACAGTTAATTCAGAGTCTAGGGTCCTGAACTTAAGGAAAGGTAACTTTGATGGTATGAGACATGAATTGGCTAGAATAGACTGATGAATGATACTTAAAGGGATGACGGTGGATAGGCAATGGCAAACATTTAAAGATCACATGGATGAACTTCAACAATTGTACATCCCTGTCTGGAGTAAAAATAAAACAGGGAAGATGGCTCAACCGTGGCTAACAAGTGAAATTAAGGATAGTGTTAAATCCAAGGAAGGGGCTTATAAATTGGCCAGAAAAAGCAGCAAACCTGAAGACTGGGATAATTTTGTAATAAAGAAGAGGAGGACAAATGGTTTAATTAGGAGGGGGAAAATAGAGTATGAGAGGTAGCTTGCTGGCAACATAAGAACTGACTGCGAAAGCTTCTATATATATATGTGAAAGATTAGTGAAAACAAACGTAGGTCCCTTGCAGTCAGATTCAGGTGAATTTATACTGTGTAACAAAGAAATAGTGGACCAGTTAAACAAATACTTTGGTTCTGTCTTCATAAAGGAAGACACAAATAACCTTCCGTAAATACTAGGGGACCGAGGGTCGAGTAAGAAGGAGGAACTGAAGGAAATCCTTATTAGGTGGGAAATTGTGTCAGGGGAATTGATGGGATTGAAGGCCAATACATCCCCGGGGCTTGATAGTCTGCATCCCAGAGTACTTAAGGAAGTAGCCCTAGAAATAGTGGATGCATTGGTGACCATTTTCCAACAGTCGATCGACTCTGGATCGGTTCCTATTGACTGGAGGGTAGCTAATGTAACACCACTTTTTTAAAAAAGGAGGGAGAGAGAAAATGGGTAATGACAGACTGGTTAGCCTGACATCAGTAGTGGGGAAAATCTGGGAATCAATTATGAAAGATGAAATAGCAGCACATTTGGAAAGCAGTGACGTGATCGGCCCAAGTCAGCGTGGATTTATGAAAGGGAAATCCTGCTTGACAAATCTTCTAGAATTTTTTGGGGATGTAACTTGTAAAGTGGACATGGGAGAACTAGTAGATGTGGTGTATTTGGACTTTCAAAAGGCTTTTGACAAGGTCCCACACAAGAGATTGGTGTGCAAAATTAAAGCACATGGTATTGGGGATAATGTACTGACGTGGATAGAGAACTGGTTGGCAGACAGGAAGCAGAGAGTCGGGATAAATGAGTCCTTTTCAGAATGGCAGGCAGTGACTAGTAGGGTACTGCAGGGCTCAGTGCTAGGACCACAGCTATTTACAATATATATTAATGATTTGGATGAAGGAATTGAGTGCAATATCTCCTAGTTTGCAGATGATACTAAGCTGGGTGGCAGTGTGAGCTGTGAGGAGGACGCTAAAAGGATGCAGGGTGACTTGGACAGGTTAGGTGAATGGGCAAACACGTGGCAGATGCAGTATAAGGTGAGGTTATTCACTTTCGTGGCAAAAACACGAAGGCAGAATATTATCTGAATCGTGGCAGATTAGGAAAAGGGGAGGTGCAGCGAGACCTGGGTGTCATGGTACATCAGTCATTGAAAGTTAGCATGCAGGTTCAGCAGGCGGTGAAAAAGGCAAATGCTTTGTTGGCCTTCATAGCGAGGGGATTTGAGTATAGGGACAGGGAGGTCTTACTGCAGTTGTACAGGGCCGTAGTGCAGCCTCACCTGGAATATTGTGTTCAGTTTTGTTCTCCTAATCTGAGGAAGGACGTTCTTGCTATTGAGGGAGTGTAGCGAAGGTTCGCCAGATTGATTCCCAGGATGGCAGGACTGACATATGAGGAGAAACTAGATTCACTGGGCCTGTATTCACTCGAGTTTAGAAGGATGAGAGGGGTTCTCATAGATATATAGAAAATTCTGACGGGACTGGACAGGTTAGATGCAGGAAGAATGTTCCCGATGTTGGGGAAGTCCAGAACTAGGGAACATAGTCCAAGGATAAGGGGTAGGCCATCTAGGACTGAGATGAGGAGAAACTTCTTCACTCAGAGAGTTGTTAACCTGTGGAATTCCCTACCGCAGAGAGTTGTTGATGCCAGTTCATTTGATATATTCAAGGGGAAGTTAGATATGGCCCTTACGGCGAAAGGGATCAAGGGATATGGAGCGAAATCAGGAAAGGGGTACTGAGGTGAATGATCAGCCATGATCCTGTTGCATGGTGGTGCAGGCTCGAAGGACTGAATGGCCTACTCCTGCGCCTACTTTCTATGCCCAAAAGTTACCAAGCCCAAAAGTCACCACCAAGGCCCCCAGTTATACCTGAGTGCACAATTGATTTCTGATGACTGCTTTTGTGCGATGTTGACAGGCTGATCAACTCTAATGTGATCCCTTTGTGAGATATTTTGGTGGGCTGATTGAGTATTAGCCTGATACAAGATTCCCAAAGGTGTTGATGGGGTTTTCAAATGGTGCCGTTAGAATGAAATCAGGTCTTGATACTGTCCATTGTGTGTTTTGCTGAATCCAGGGTTTTTCTGTATAGCCGTTTTAAGAACTATTAAAATATGTATGTATCTGGGTCCCTGGTAAGTGGGCTTTTGTTAGACTGCTAATGTCTCCCTGGGGCCTGCCTCCCAGGTGGGTTAGCAGCCCTATGCAGACCCAGCATACAATTTAAAATGTCCAAACTCAATCTAAAAGGCCCTAGTTTAGTCCAAAGGCACCTAATAGTGAGATATTTCTGTCCACATTTCTCCTCCAAAAGTCCAACACAGTTCCAATTTAAATTCCAGACACATGTCCATTTAGTAGGGGGTCCCAGAATTTTGTGAATCCTATAGACATTAGTGACCAGTTGGGTTATTACGACAATCCAACAGCTTTCATGGTCACTTATTGTCTGCTGATGGCCGCACAAATAGGCAGGTTCATTCAGCTCAATTTCACAACCTGCCTTTGTGTTTTTGTGGGTTCTCTCTCACCCACCCTTTTTCCTGTTGAAACTCACTTTACAGGGTATTAAAAGGGGAGGATTTGTCGACCAGAGGCTCAATCCAAACATCACATTAAGATGTGACAGTCACTCGATTCATCGGGAACGGAATATCATCGGCCTTTGACCATGGAAGGGAAAAGCACTGTTCACAGCGGTTAGAAACAGTACACGTGCTGTGTGTGTGGACAAGGCTTCAGCCGATCATCCAACCTGGAGAGACACAAGTGCAGTCATACTGGGGAGAAACTGTGTAAATGTGAGGACTGTGGGAAATGTTTCAACTACCCATCCCAGCTGGAAATACATTGGCGAGTTCACACTGGGGAGAGGCCATTCACCTGTTCAGAGTGTGGGGAGGGATTCAGTTGTTCATCCCACCTATTGAGGCACCAGCAAGTTCACACGAGGGAGAGGCCGTTCGCCTGCTCCGAGTGTGAGGAGGGATTCACTCATTCATCTACCCTGCTGAAACACCAGCGAGTTCACACTGGGGAGAGGCTGTTCATCTGCTCTGAGTGTGGGAAGGGATTCACTCAGTCATCTAACCTGCTAACACATCAGCGAGTTCACACTGGGGAGAGGCCATTCACCTGCTCTGAGTGTGGGAAGGGATTCAGTACGTTAGCCCATGTGTTGAGACACTAGCAAGTTCACAAGTGACTGCAGGGGTTGGGATCTGCTGTTAATGCTGCTGTTAATCACATCCCGACTGAACCATGTTCATTCTGACAGTTGGGGTTTGTTTCTGCTGATGTCAATAACTCCAGTAACTGGACTGGAGTTTAATATTTGGGTTATAGACAAATAAATTCGTGTTGCTTTGAACACATTGCTGTAGATTTTTGTCTTTCCCACCTGTGTGTTTATCATCACCTGGCTGGAGCTCAGAGAGGACACACTGGGGGGAGGATCATATGGGGAGAAAACTTCAGCCTGGACACAGTCCTTCAAGGTCACACTGAGAGGGGCAAACGTCACTTTGGTCTTTCTCATCTCTCTTCACTGACAGCAAAGTCACTGCGTGGGTTAACCTTGACGTGTAAGGTGCAGATGATATCCACCCAAGGGTGTTTAAAGAGATGGGATGGGTGCTCTGTCAGCCCCTTGCCCATATCTCCAACAGCTCAGTAGAGTCATGGATTGTTCCCTGAGATTGGAAGGTAGCATATGTCGTTCCCATTTTGCAAATTGGGCACAAGTCAGAGCTCGGGAATTGAAGGCCCATCAATGTGACCTCAATCACTGGGAAGGTGCTTGAAGGGATCCTGCGAGATGCTGTTTTCCATCATGGGGAAAGGGAAGGGGCCATTACAGATACTGAACACGGATTCTGGTAAACAAGGTCACGTCTTACAAACTATCTTCAGTTTGTAAAGAAGTTGTTCGGTTGGTGGATGGGGGAATCCGGTTGACATTGTCTACCTCAAGGTGTCAAACTCATTTTCTATGGTGGGCCTGGTCCAATATCCTGGCACGAGGCATGGGCCACATTCAGCAAAAGCTATGAAAATAGCAATAAATGAAGATAAACTACATCGGAATTTACATTTAGATTTTATTTACTGCCACTACTCCCGATCCCTGGCACCTCTTAGCTTGAGCATTCATGAACTGATCCTGCTCAAACCATAACCACAAGGATATCGGTGCATGGTTCTGCCTGTGACCACAAGGCTGTGTCACTGTCACACACAGATACCGTTTCCTTGTTTCACATCTCCATACACACACCATCACCCCACACATCCCCTTTCTACACAATTGCAGCAGACATGAGCAAGGACATGAGGCTTATTAAAATACACATTTCATTGCAGCAAAGGTTACACTGGGAGAAATTTTCAGTTATTTTCCAGTACTGGCAAAATGCCGGACAAACCAGCAGCACACTGGCACCTGAACAGTGTCTCATCGGCCTACAGGCTTTTCTTAAATAGATTTTCTGCCTGGATATAAACTTAAACCAGCTTTGCAGGCGTGATGCTCTATTCACACATTGAAGATGAGAGAGATTCTGTGGAGCACACACTAAGTCCAGTACCTGAAAGTGATTAACAGACTGGGTTTTGTGTTTAGTGATCCCGGGCGTGTTACCAATACCAGCAAAGATGAAGCCCATGGAATAAAAGTGACAATGGATACTGTCTCACTGTGAGCGAGTTAGAATAAGAAGCTTTAACAACAGCCGATGTTTCACAAAGGGAGACCTCACCAGACCAAAGGACATTGGTGGCGTTTAATGGGCTGTTTGTGTCACTGGGCTACAGGAGGCTATTTGTGACAGAAGGAAAGCTGGTCACAGAAAACAAACAGTTTACCGGCCTGTCCAGGGCCCACTCTGACCCCCACCTTCTCTCTCTCACTATTGATGGACACTGCTGCAGTAATTGCTCCTCTGACTTTTCCTCTCTTGTCCCTCCCACATCCCTAATACACGGCCCGACACAATCTCCCTCCCACTACATCCTCACTGTGCTGGAATCGACACCAGTGTCCCCATCTGTTCCTTGTTCTCTCCCTGGATCCTGAAACTACAGAACAAACTGATCCCTCCTGAAGTCTGCTGGCTCTAAAACTGAAGCTTGGTGGCCCTCAGTCCCCACTCCTTGATTTACCTCCTCCTCTTTCCCCCTTGGTTGTGTTCCACACTCTGGGCCTTGGGCCTACCCCCTTCCCCAGGGATTCTCAGTATGAACAGGGGGATGTGTGTTGAGACAGGATGTCCCAGCTCTCCACCTTTAAAGGTACATGGAGAGGACAAGCTGGGCTGAATGGCCCTGCTTTATGACATCACTGCAGTGCCGAGCAACCACCCTCCCTGAGCCCTGCTCATTATGGGCTGGGTTGAACTCAGTGCTGTTACAGGAAGGGAAACAGGAGCAGGGTGCGACCCGTGTCGAGCCCAGGATTAATGGGGAGAGGTACAGGATCAATTTATACCTTATTGAGTGAGAAATATCAGTGTCCCGGACACTCCCTGTCCCTCAGTATCTGTGTCGGGGAGTGACCGATAGGTTCACTCTGTATCTAACTCGTGCTGTGCCCGACTAGAGAGTGTTTGATGCTGGCATGAGCTGCTCAGCTCGATGAGCACAACATTTATCCCAAAGATGATCAGATAAACCCATCAGCTTCTCCCCTGGACACAGGTCCTGAAGGACAGGGAGTGTTTCTATTAATTTGGCTG
Organism: Pristiophorus japonicus; assembly: GCF_044704955.1. Classification (NCBI taxonomy): domain Eukaryota; kingdom Metazoa; phylum Chordata; class Chondrichthyes; family Pristiophoridae; genus Pristiophorus; species Pristiophorus japonicus. The sequence continues at coordinate 46,264,402 of NC_091999.1, forward strand.
GTGTCCTTGATCAAATTTAAACATTTCACATCTTTTTAATAATTTGTTCATGGGATGTGGGTGTCGCCTCTCACCTCTCATTCTTCTAAACACTGGAGAATATAGGTCTAGTCTACTCAATCTCTCATAGGACAATCCCCCCATCCCAGGAATCAGTCTGATGAACCTTCATTGCACTCCCTCTATTGCAAGTTTATCTTTCCTTAAAAGCACCTGAAGGTAACAATGATGTAATTTACTGTGTTCTGTAAGCATGTGCTATTTTGTTTTATTTTATCTGTTCTGTATTGTGTTTAGTTAATAAAATATTGGTCCGAATTAAATTGGAGTTATTGAAATTAACTAAGTTATGTTTTATTCAAGGTTAATGATGATAGCTTTACGAATGATTTTTGCTGTTTTAACGGATTTTTAATGCCGAAGGAAGTTTTGAAGTTCCAAACCTAAAAAAAGAACCAAGTGTTGATTTAAAACAAACTTCTGTTTCTTCACTTGAGTAGTAACGAATTCAGTCTTCTGTTTATAATCAATTTACAAGTGGAGTATAGTCACAGATGGAGCACGTGTAACCAGGCACGGGTGTCTCCACGCTAACGAACAAAGGAAAAAGCTTACATTTATAGACTGTTTTCTTATCAAACTGGAGCCGGCTTTGCCAACTATTGTAGTCTCTGGCTACTGCATAGTCCAGAGACACAAGTTTACATCAGCAACACATTTAGAAGCATTGCGGCCTGGCTACGGTGATCATAAACCACTACTTCTGGACTTTTCTTATCCAAACAATATTTCTAATCCATTCTATTATGAATATCGAAGCCTGGTTGGTCGCAAAACACCAGCTGTTGCTCAGTGAAATCTGTCTCTCTCTCTCCCTAATAATACGAACCACATTTTTCCCTCTATCGAATGAATGAAACATAAACCCCTTTCAGAAGCTGAATTAACCAAGGTCCACATGTTAACCTGTCCCACAGGTTTTTTTATGGGTTACATTACCTGTTGACAAAGTGTTTTATATCTTTTTTTTTCTTTACTAATCCTGGTTTCCTCTCAGCGTCCTTCCCTTTTCTTAATTTTCAATGTCCCTTATTGACTTCCTTACAGCATAATGCAATGACCGGAATCCCTGAAGCTATTATCCGTGCTATCACCAATCCCAGCTGGAACAATCTACCTCGATGCTACTTTCCACCATTCCTGATTCACAAGTCTCGGGATTGCCTGTTCTGTCTCTCTCTTCCTCTGTATGATTTGCACTGTGTGTTTCTGGGATGTCCTAATTCGCTGAATTATGAGCATTAAAACCAGAAACAGGGAGAATATAGTGTCCAATATGTGGAATGACTCGAATGGCTTCATCCTCCAGAGGCAGTCTCATCTGCAGATAAGTTGCGTTATGATGATGTACCAGAACCAATGTTTAGCACCGATACATGTGTTCCTCGGTGGAATCAAGCTAAAGTGATGTTCTATTATGGGGCATCGGGTTGAACCCACAGACATATACGTGACAGTAGTAGTCACACAATACTGTCCTTTTCCTTTATACACTGTATTAGTTTGGCCTTCGCCCAATTTATTTATTTCAATCTGGCATTCTGGAGATTCTTTGTCGAGCATGAACCCACAAGCTGGAACATCTACAAACCCATGTTGTCCCTTTCAGAGTACAACACTGCATATCTGGTGCTATCCAAGTTCCTCCCTTCTGAATCAGATATCTTGGATATTCCTCATACTGTTTATGGATCGGACCTAACTCAGTCTTCTACCCTTGCAAACGATTCTACCCTATACACCGTCCAAGGTTTCGTTTCATTTTCATTTTTCCTCAGCAAAGGCAAGACCAATCCCACTGGTCTAATATCTTCACTTCTTTCTCCTTCCCTGGGGGCCAAAATCCCCATTCCTATTGGCTGCATCACATCAAAGCCTATGACTTGGTTCCCCTAAACCATTTTCTCAGTTGTTCTTCATGAATAAACAAAGGGATTTGATTACTCTCTCTCTTGTCCAGTCCCTTCTGTACCACATTCATCATAAATGTCACAGAGGCTACACACAATACTACCAGTAAGCCACATCGTGTTCCCAATCACTTTCTATATCTATTCTGTTTATTCCTGCTAACCTTGCTGTGGCTCCTATTCTGAGCTATCCTGTCAGCTCTCACTTTCCTTGTGATTTAAACTGATTCTCCTTGTGTTCCCCATCTTCCTCATCCCTTGGTTCCTGTTTTCTATTCTTTACCAACACATCCTTTACTAATTCTCTTCCCATTTTATCTATTAACTGTGAATATCTCCCTTCACATAATCGAGTTGATAGATTCAAGCTCATGTTTAAAACTTTTGATTTCAATGAACAATTTAAAAACACACATTGTTATATAATATATTTCCTGATTCAGTTACTTCTAGTCCATTAAATGTGGGTTAATTTACTGGATCGGACAGGTTGAGTTCTTTTTGTGAGGTGGGATGTCATTTTATTTAAGTCCCACATATGATGATCACTATCAGCATTTGTACTTGGTAAACCAATAATTAACATTACTGATCAACATACAACATTTCTTACTTTAAAATAATCTGCCGTCATTATCTTTTAAGTTTGTATTGAAGTATTTTATAATGTTCTTGAATTACTTATTGCCCTGGAGCGATACTAACTCTTTAAGTGAACACTATTAATTTAATGTTTGGGGTCAGGATGTGTCCCAACCCACCTGGTTCAGAGGAGTCTTCCTGGTCTCCCAATCTTCCCAAGGAGCATGCTTTAGGGTTCTTTCTCCATTACCACCAAAATTATGCTTTTGAGGGTCTATACCTCGGTTTATCACAGATTCCAAAACTAACCCTTTTGAGGTCCTCTGCTTCCTCCTGGAGATCGCCTCTCACTTGGATCCATGTTTTGTTATGGAACCTGTAAGGTCTGGCCTCCTTATCTCCCACCTTCAGCTTGTAGCTGATCTGTACACAGCCATGGCCACCTTGTCCAGACAGAGAACGGCTGACTTTTTTTGTTTTCAGCCGCTCTACAAGCTTTCTTTGTTCAGTACTTAGTGGAGGCCTTGAAACTGACGACCATTCCAGCTGTAAGGAAATCCTAATTTGATCAGCATTCTCGCTACTGTTAATTCTAATGCCTCTGACAGGTAGCAGTGTGTTTAACTCTATCCGGATTATTTCAAAGTCGGTTTCTCTATGGAGATTGTGTCACGGCCTTAATGGTTTAAAAAGTGTTCTCACTCTCCTGAGCCACATTAGCCATTTCATGTTGTGCTGTTGTCGATAATTGAGCATGCCTGAGACTCGTTCACACACACACAGCGGTATCCCAATATCATGCCACATGTGACATCTGATCCAAGCCATTTGAGGTGATCTTATCAAAAGATCGTGGGGTGTCTGAAGATCTTTGCTCATCTCCCTCTGCACGATCCCAATGTCTCGGGTCGTGGCCAGGCGATCAAATTCAGTTTTCTTATTGTTCAGTGTAGGCAATGACACAAACATCTCAGAGAGAAATATTAGCAATTTCCAACACTTCCCTGACTTTAACAAGAATTTACATTAACACCAGATTGTACCCAGGTGATTTACGACAATTCACCCAGGAACAATGAGTGAAGAAACATTTCTATTTGGAGGTGCAACTTTCCTGTTTTCCTCTAATATCCTCACTCATTTCCTCTCATTACATTTTATACAGTGTTCACCATTTCATTCATGAGCCCGGATGAACTTTACTGTCTAATACAATATTATCATACTGTCTTTAAACATCAATCAAATAATCCCACTTGGTCCAAGTTTTGACCTAGTTTCTTTGTTTAATTTTATTTAACCGAACCTCTTCTTGGACCTTTTATTCTCCAAAATATGCCAGAGAGCAATTCAGTCGACAACAAGAAGGATGTTAGTTACCTTTAGCATAACAGTCGCCCCCAAAAACTTATTTCTGAATACATAGTTTGGACAGAACCACAGAGACGGGACTTTTTCAAAAATAAAACTTAATTATCTCAATTTTCAGCTAAATTTTCCTTCCCATGTGTTTGACCAGCAATGCTTAGCAATATATATATATATATATATATATAATCAGTTTTAATTTCACAAACAAATTATGCCCAGACTTTGTCATTTTACAAAGAAGATAAAAGTAACAATCGCGTTTGGATACAGGTCATTTATATTCCCCTTCGAGCAGTGTGTCCTGGACAATAGAATTACATCGGATATACGGCACAGAAACAGGCCATTCGGCCCAACCAGTCCATGCCGCCGTTTATGCTCCACTCGAGCCTCCTCCGTTCTTTCCTCATCTAACTATATCCACATAACCCTCGATTCCCTTCTCCCTCAGATACTTGTCTAGCCTCCCCTTAAATGCATCGATACTATTCGCTTCAACCACTCCCTGTGGCAGCGAGTTCCACATTCTCACCACTCTCTGGGTAGAGGTTTCTTCTGAATTCCCTATTTGATTTCTTGGTGACTATCTTATGTTGATGGCCTCTAATTCTGCTGGTCCCCACAAGTGGAAACACTGTGTCTGCTCTATCAAAACCTTTCATCATTTTAAAGACATTAGGTCACCCCTCAGCCTTCTTTTTTCAAGAGAAAAGAGACCTTGCCTGTCCATACTTTCCCGATAGGTACACGCTCGCCTTTCTGGTATCAACCTTGTAAATCTTCTCTGCACCCTCTCCAGTGCCTCCATATCCTTTTTATAATATGGTGACTACAATTGCACACACAAAGTCTAACCAAGGTTCGATACAAGTTTAGCATAACTTCACCACTTTTCCATTCTATAACAATTCAATTCTATAACAATCGATCCCAATAATTTAACTCAATCCATTAAATTCTTAAGTCCAACTTTGTCAGCATGCTGCGACATTCGATGTCTGCAGATAACTGGAGATAATTTTGTTTTAACTGCTGGATCTTTTGCTATGCCATCAACCTTTTATCCAACTGGAACTGGCATTGCCGAATATGGTAGTCTTTGGCTCCGGCATAGTACAGAAACACGAGTCTGCATTTTCTTCAACATACATCAACAATATTCGAAGCACGTAAAACACTGGTCTTCCTGTGGCAAGCACAAACCACTAATCTCTGAACTTTTCTTATTCGAACATAATATTTCGAATCTAAACATTCTATGATGAAAATATCCACGGCCAGTTGGTTGCAAATACCAACTGTTGCTCAGTGAAATCTCTCTCTAATGATAACAACCACAGTTTCCCCGATATGGAATGAACTAAACATGAACACCTTTCAGAAGCTGAATTAACTGAGTTCCCGATGCCAACACCCCTCTCATCTTCCATTCACTTCAACTGAAAGGAAAATGCCAGATTTTAACAGTCGGGATTTGAAAGATATTTACAACAGGTACTAGATATTCTTAGAGTTAGCATTGTTCTCTATTCTGTCTACTCGAGGAGTTTGATAACAGACTTTCTCCTGTGAATGTAGAGCTGGAATATTGGACCGGGATATATTTACTTGTTCATCTTGTTGACTCAAAACTGTTGCCAATTATTTCACGTGATCTGTATTTTCTTAAATACATTTCCTGAATAAATTCAAATTTAAATTGAACCCAGGTTTGCAGGCGTGATGCTCCATTCACACATCGAAGGTGAGAGAGATGGTCCGAATGTCCCACTGTTGCTCCTATTTCTGATGTTCTGATGTTCTAACCCCTCCAAGATGGCAGCCAGTGACCCGGCTCACCCGGGCCTGTCATCACGGGGCAAACCCGGGGCCTTTGAGCTGTGATTGGGGCCTGGGGCCTGGGACCTACAGCAGGTGTTTGACGTTCACCCGCCCACTCGTGGCTCCAATTCCTGCCCCGCACCGACAGTCGACTGTCTCCTGTCCGCCATCATCCGGGCTCCACCAACTGTGGCCGCCGCTGCCCGTCATGCTCAGTGCGGGAGAGCCGGGCCCGGCCCCGCCCACTGGGGGGGGGCGCAAGCCCCGTCCCTCGCTCACTCCGATTGGTTGGAGGACCAACCGCCCGCTCGGTCCTCCAGCCCCGCCCTTCGCTCTTCCTGTTGGCCCAGAGCTGGCCTTGCCAGCGACACACATATCCCATGTCCCATGAACAAATAAAAAAACAGGTCAGCTTTGTTTCAAACGCAATTTTGAGTATTTGTTTCTAATTGATGTCCTGTTACCGACTGTTCAATTTTGGGACCTTTTCTCCTTTCAAACTCTGGATTATTTCAGTTCTCATACCTTCGGTTACTCTCAGGCACAAGTGCCAGTTCCCCATACCTTCCAGAGTCCCTCTCCAAGCTTTGGTATCAAGGGAAGGTGTCTGTAACACACCCGGGATCAATAAACACAAAACCCAGTCTGTTAATCACTTTTAGATAGTGGACTTAGCGTGTGCCCCACAGCATCTCTCTCACCTTCGATGTGTGAATGGAGCATCACGCCTACAAACCTGGTTTTAAATTTAAATGCACTCAGCAAATGTACTTAATGAAAGCCTGTCGGCCGATGAGACGCTGTAAAGGTGCTGGTGAGCTGCTGGATTGTTCTGCATTTTGCCTGAACAGAAAATAACTGAACATTTATCCCAGTTTAACCTTTGTTTTATGAAATGTTTGTGTAGTTTAATGTGGCTCATGTCGGCTGTAATTGTGTAGAAAGGGGATGTGTGAAGTGATGGTGTTTGTATGGAGATGTGAAACAAGGAAACGGTATCTGTGTGTGACAGTGACACAGCCTTGTGGTCACAGGCAGAACCATGCAGCGATATCCTTGTGGTTATGGTTTGAGCAGCGTCAGATCTGGAATGTAGCAAACAAGTTCAGCATAAATATCGCCAGTGTAACCGCAGCTTGTTAGACACACCTGGGGAGAGGAGCCCTGGGAACCCACTCCTTTATCCCTGTTCTCCGGATCCGGTAACTATACTGTCTGTATGTTTGTAGTGCTGTTAATAACATCAGTAAAAGTCAATCTGTTGTCCTGAGCTTGATTATCTGGTGTCTGAAACCACAAGACTCAATACTTAGAGTCAACAGGATGAACTAGTGAATACATCACGACCAATACTCCAGCTCTATATTCACAGGAGAAAGTTGGTCATCTAACTCCTCAAGTGGGCAGAATAGAGAAAGATACTGACTCTCACAACATCTCGAATCTGTTGTAAATATCGTTCAAATCCTGACTAGTTCCAATTGTCAGTTTCCATTACAGTGAAGGCAATTCAAGACACAAGAGGGGCTGGGAGTACGGGTGAAGGAGGGGCTGGGGTGAGGAGTTGGGGAGTAGGGGTGAAGTGGGGATTTGAGTGTAGGGTTGAAGGAGGGGTTGGGGTGAGGGGGGTTGGAGATTAGGGGTGAAGGAGGGGTTGGGGTGAGGGGGGTTGGAGAGTAGGGGTGAAGGAGGGGTTGGGGTGAGGGGGGTTGGAGAGTAGGGGTGAAGGAGGGGTTCTGGTGAGGGGGATTTGAGAGTAGGGGTGAAGGAGGGGTTGGGGTAAGGGGGGTTGGAGAATAGCGGTGAAGGAGGGGTTGGGGTGAGGGGGGTTGGAGAGTAGGGGTGAAGGGGGGGTTGGGGTAAGGGGGGTTGGAGAATAGGGGTGAAGGAGGGGTTGGTGTGAAGAGGGTTGGGGAGTAGGGGTGAAGGAGGTGTTGGGGTGAAGGAGGGGTTGGGGTGAAGGAGGGGTTGGGGTGAGGAGGATTGGGGAGTAGGGGTGAAGGAGGAGTTGGGGTGAGGGGGTTTTGAGGAGGAGATGTAATGTAGGAAATGCAGCAGCCAATTTGTGCACAGCAGGATCCCACAATCAGCCATGTAATGATGACAAGACAATTAATTCTCAGTGATGTAAGTTGAGGGATACACATTACCCAGGACACTGGGGTGAACTCCGCCTGTTCTTCCTCTGAATTGTGGCCGTGGGATCTTTTACATCCAACTTAAAATCCAGACAGGGCATCGGTTTAATGTCTCATCTGAAAGACGGCACCTCTGACAGTGCAGCACTCCCTCTGTACTGGCACCTGGAGTCTGGGCCTAGATTATGTGCTCGGGCTCTGGATTGGGAATTGAACCCTCACTCGGCCGAGAGTGCTACCACTGAGCCAAGGCTGACAGGGTCTGTTCCCTGTTCCCGTTACACTCGACCGTGCCGGTGTTATTACACTGACCCACATATTCATACTGCAGTGGGCCTTGACTCTGTTCTCAGACATTCGGCAAAGCATTTGTTACAACAAGAAAACAACCAGAACTTACATTAATACAGCGCCTTTAATGCAATGAAATATCTCACGGTGCTTAACACGATCGATATCAATAAGAAAACATTTTTGACACAGAGCCACAGAGAAAGATATCAGGACAGATTCCCAAAAGGTTGATTGAAGAGGTAGTTTTTTAAAAGAACCTTGAAAGAGGAGGTGGAGGTTTAGGGGGGAATTCCAGAGCTTAGAGCTTCGGCAGCTGAAGACACGGCCACCAATGGTGGAGCGATTAAAATCAGGGATGGGCAAGGACAGATTTGGAGGAGTGCAGAAACTCGGAGGGTGGTGGGGCTGTAAGAGTTTACAGAGATAGAGGGGGGCGAGGCCATGGACAGTTTTGAAACCAAAGATTAGAATTTTAAAATCGAGACATTGTTTAACCGGGAGCCAATGTAGGTCAGTGAGCACAGGGGGATGGGTGAATGTGGTTATAGCAATAGGCCCTGACTTGCACACACTATTAGAGGAGACCCAATCTTTGTTTTGTTGCACGAGACACTGCCTGGAATAACATCACGCTCGATCCAGCATTGTGTTCAGTATTACACTGGAGTCTGCCTCTGTTATTATTGGATCAAACACTGTCTGTGTTACTCTCACAGTGGGCCATGCATTTGCTGTTATTACTCCGGACCCTGTCTCTGGAATTGTTACACTTGACCTGAAAATAACCTGCCCCTGCAGTTCCAGTTCTAGTGCATACCTCTATTATTACAACTGTAGATCGTGTCTCTGTTATATTCTTTCGAGTATGTTTCTGGTATTGTTAAAGTGTTAAAGGCTTCTGTTAGTGTGACACTATCACCTCTTTCAATTATTATTGCCAAAAAATTATTTCAATATTAAAGACTTGTTTCTAGTGTAAAACTAGGCTTTGTGTCAGTTATTAATGCACCATATCCTGTCTCTGTTTATATTACACTGGACCCTGTCTTTGTTTATATTACACTGAGCCCTGACACTGTTTATATTACACTGGGCCCTGTCTCTGTTTATATTACACTGGGCCCTGTCTCGGTTTATATTACACTAGACCCTGACACTGTTTATACTACACTAGACCCGGTCTCTGTTTATATTACATTAGACCCTGTCTCTGTTTATATTACACTAGACCCTGTCTCTGTTTATATTACACTAGAGCCTGTCTCTGTTTATATTACACTAGAACCTGTCTCTGTTTATATTACACTACACCCTGTCTCTGTTTATAGTACACTACACCCTGTCTCTGTTTATATTACACTGGACCGTGTCTCTGTTTATATTACACTGGGCCCTGTCTCTGTTTATATTACACTGGGCCCTGTCTCCGTTTATATTACACTGCGCCCTGTCTCCGTTTATATTACACTGCGCCCTGTCTCTGTTTATATTACACTGGGCCCTGTCTCTGTTTATATTACACTGGACCCTGTCTCTGTTTATATTACATTGGGCCATGTCTCGGTTTATATTACACTAGATCCTGTCTCGGTTTATATTACACTAGACCCTGTCTCTGTTTATATTACACTAGACCCTGTCTCTGTTTATATTACACTAGACCCTGTCTCTGTTTATATTACACTAGACCCTGTCTCTTTTTATATTACACTAGACCCTGTCTCTGTTTATATTGCACTAGACCCTCTCTCTGTTTATATTACACTAGACCCTGTCTCTCTTTATATTACACTAGACCCTGTCTCTGTTTATATTACACCAGACCCTGTCTCTGTTTATATTACACGAGACCCTGCCTCTGTTTATATTACGCTAGACCCTGTCTCTGTTTATATTGCACGAGACCCTGTCTCTGTTTATATTACACTAGACCCTGTCTCTGTTTATATTACACTAGACCCTGTCTCTGTTTATATTACACTAGACCCTGTCTCTGTTTATATTACACTAGATCCTGTCTCTGTTTATATTACCCTGGACCCTGTCTCTGTTTATATTACCCTGGACCCGGTCTCTGTTTATATTGCACTGTGTCCTGTCTCTGTTTATATTGCACTGGGCCCTGTCTCTGTTTATATTACACTACACCCTGTCCATGTTTATATTACACTAGACCAGGTCTCTGTTTATATTACACTAGACCCGGTCTCTGTTTATATTACACTAGACCCTGTCTCTGTTTATATTACACTAGACCCTGTCTCTGTTTATATTACACTAGACCCTGTCTCTGTTTATATTACACTAGACCCTGTCTCTGTTTATATTACACTAGACCCTGTCTCTGTTTATATTACACTAGACCCTGTCTCTTTTATATTACACTAGACCCTATCTCTGTTTATATTACACTAGACCCTGTCTCTGTTTATATTACACTAGACCCTGTCTCTGTTTATATTACACTAGACCCTGTCTCTGTTTATATTACACTAAACCCGGCCTCTGTTTATATTACGCTAGACCCGGTCTCTGTTTATATTACGCTAGACCCTGTCTCTGTTTATATTACACTCGACCCTGTCTCTGTTTATATTACACTAGACCCTGTCTCTGTTTATATTACACTAGACCCTGTCTCTGTTTATATTACACCAGACACTTTCTCTGTTTATATTACACTAGACCCTGTCTCTGTTTATATTACACTAGACCCTGTATCTGTTTATATTACACTAGACCCTGTCTCTGTTTATATTACACTCGACCCGGTCTCTGTTTATATTACACTAGACCCGGTCTCTGTTTATATTGCACTAGACCCGGTCTCTGTTTATATTACACTAGACCCTGTCTCTGTTTATATTACACTAGACCCGGTCTCTGTTTATGTTACACTAGACCCTGTCTCTGTTTAAATTAAACTAGACCCTGTCTCTGTTTATATTACACTAGACCCTGTCTCTGTTTATATTACACATGACCCTGTTTCTGTTTATATTACACTAGACCCTGTCTCTGTTTATATTACACTAGACCCTGTCTCTGTTTATATTACACTAGACCCTGTCTCTGTTTATATTACCCTGGACCCGGTCTCTGTTTATATTGCACTGTGCCCTGTCTCTGTTTATATTGCACTGGGGCCTGTCTCTGTTTATATTACACTGCACCCTGTCCCTGTTTATATTACACTAGACCCGGTCTCTGTTTATATTACACTAGACCCGGTCTCTTTTTATATTACACTAGACCCGGTCTCTGTTTATATTACTCTAGACCCGGTCTCTGTTTGTATTACACTAGACCCGGTCTCTGTTTATATTACACTAGACCCGGTCTCTGTTTATATTACACTAGACCCGTTCTCTGTTTATATTACACTAGACCCTGTCTCTGTTTATATTACACTAGACCCGGTCTCTGTTTATGTTACACTAGACCCTGTCTCTGTTTAAATTAAACTAGACCCTGTCTCTGTTTATATTACACGACACCTTGTCTCTGTTTATATTACACTAGACCCTGTCTCTGTTTATGTTACACTCGACCCTGTCTCTCTTTATGTTACACTAGACCCTGTCTCTCTTTATATTACACTCGACCCTGTCTCTGTTTATATTACACTCGACCCTGTCTCTGTTTATATTACACTCGACCCTGTCTCTGTTTATATTACACTCGACCCTGTCTCTGTTTATATTACACTCGACCCTGTCTCTGTTTATATTACACTCGACCCTGTCTCTGTTTATATTACACTACACTCTGTCTCTGTTTATATTACACTCGACCCTGTCTCTGTTTATATTACACTAGACCCGGTCTCTGTTTATATTACACTAGAACCGGTCTCTGTTTATATTACACTAGACCCGGTCTCTGTTTATATTACACTATACCCTGTCTCTGTTTATATTACACTAGACCCTGTCTCTGTTTATATTACACTAGACCCTGTCTCTGTTTAAATTAAACTAGACCCTTCTCTGTTTATATTACACGACACTTTGTCTCTGTTTGTATTACACTAGACCCTGTCTCTGTTTATGTTACACTAGACCCTGTCTCTCTTTAGATTACACTAGACCCTGTCTCTCTTTATATTACACTCGACCCTGTCTCTGTTTATATTACACTCGACGCTGTCTCTGTTTATATTACGCTCGACCCTGTCTCTGTTTATATTACACTCGACCCTGTCTCTGTTTATATTACACTCGACCCTGTCTCTGTTTATATTACACTCGACCCTGTCTCTGTTTATATTACACTACACTCTGTCTCTGTTTATATTACACTCGACCCTGTCTCTGTCTATATTACACTAAACCCTGTGTCTGTTTATATAACACTAGACCCTGTCTCTGTTTATATTACACTAGACCCTGTCTCTGTTTATATTACACTAAACCCTGTCTCTGTTTATATTACACTAAACCCTGTCTCTGTTTATATTACACTACACCCTGTCTCTGTTTATATTGGGTATTTTGTGCTGGCCCAATAGGCTGACTCCAGGCTGGCCCAATAGTGTGTGCCGGACCTGGAACCGGGGGGTGAACACGGGGCCTGCGGGCTGTGAGTCGTGGCCTGGGCCCGAGCCCGGGAGTGTGTGAAGCGGATGGTGCGGACTGTTGTCACTCCGGCCTGGGCCCGCACTCGGGCTGTGTGACCCCTCCCTCCCCCCCCCGGGGTTTATCTAACCGAAGGGAACTATTGGTTCTGCACTTCGTGACGGACAGGCGACAAGCCCCGCCCACTGTTTAGCCTCCACCCCCGCCCCCCCCCCCAAATCATTCCATGCAGGTGGTGCTGAGAAACAGGACTGGGGGAGGCATGCACTGGGACTTGGGTAAGGCAAATACTGCGACTGGGATAAGGAACTTTGGCTGCGGGAGGCATGCACTGGGACTGGGGCAAGGCACTTCAGCTGCGGGAGACATGCACTGGGACTGGGCAAAGCACTTTGGCTGGGGGAGTGCATTTCAAGAGATGGAACCCTGTGAGTTGGAGCAAACATTGCAGCGTTTGGGAATGACATGGATTCATTCAGGCCGGGCAGCGGGGATTATTTCAGGGAATAACAGTGGAGTTGTTTTTGTTTAAACAGATGAAACCCTGTCATTGTGGAACAACCACGCTTCTCGTGCCCTGGTCAAGTACGTGTGCAATAAGTGTCGTCATCTGGAGGAGCTCGATCTCCAGGTTTCGGAGCTGGAGCAGCAGCGAGTGTCACTGCATCCGCGATGCTGAGAGCTACGTGGATAGCACCTTTCAGGGGGTCGTCACCTCGCAGCATAAGAGTGTGCAGGCAGAGAGAGAATGGGTGACTGCCCAGACAGACATGGAAGACCAGGCAGGTAGTGCAGGACACCTCTCAGTGCATCTCACTCTCTGTACTGGTGGTTCCTCAGGGAGTACAGCCAGAGCCAAGTCCAAGGCATCATGGGTGGCTCAACTGTACGGAACGGGGGGAAGGGCAAGGTCAGGTAGGCAATAGTGAAAGGGGTTTCAATAGTTACAGGAACAGACTGACCTTTCTGCGGCCACTGACATAACTCCAGGATGGTAGGTTGTCTTCCTGGTGCCAGGGTCAAGGATATCATTGAGAGGCTGCAGGACATTCTGAGGGGCGAGGGTGAACAGACAGATTCCTGAGGGTCTGGGGACTGTACAAGCCGGATAAGGTCACACCTCAACAGGGCCCCTACCATTATCCTCACGGGGGTTTTGCTAATGCTGTTGGGGAGGGTTTAAACTTGCTTGGCAGGGGGTTGGGAACCTGAGCGTAGATTCAGGAGGGAGAGAAGCAAAGCTTGGAAATGGGAGCAGAAAATTCGTCAATTAGTTTAGAAGGCAGAGGAAACAAAGGCTAGAAAATCGACAACAAAGGAGTTTGGCCGCGCTTAATGGTATATACTTCAATGCAAGAAGTGCAGGGGATAAGGCAGATAAGCTGAGGTGTTGTTATCGCAGTGAGGAGGGATGAGATGTTGGATGGATCATCAAATGAGGCCATATGTGTTGAACTGATGAACAAAAGCGGGCCAATCACAATGTTGGGATTGTACTATAAACAGTCAGAGGGAGATAGAAAAGCAAATATGGAGGAAGGTTTCTGAGAAGTCCAAAACCAATAGGGCAGCAATAGTCGGGGATTTCAACGACCACAGAATCATAGACATTTACAGCACAGAAGGAGGCCATTCGCCCACTGTGTCTGTACCGGTCGAAAAAGAGCTATCCAGCCGAATCCCACTTTCCAGCTCTTGCTCCACAGCCTTGTGGGTTATGACACTTCCAGTGCATATCCAAGTATGTTTCAAATGTGGTGAGGGTTTCTGCCTCTATCACCCTTTCAGGCAGTGAGTTCCAGACCCCCACCCCCCTCTGGGTGAAAAGTTTCTGCTCAACTCCCCTCGAATCCTTCTACCAATTACTTTAAATCTGTGCCCCCTGGTTATGGACCTGTCTGCGAAGCGAAATACGTCAGATCAGAGAAGGTTCACAAGGCAGTTCAGAGAAGGTTCACAAGGTTGATTCCTGAGGTGAAGTGGTTGTCATATGAAGATAGATTGAGCAGATTGGGCCTATACTTATTGAAGTTTAGAAGACTGAGAGGTGATCTTATTGAAATGTATAAGATGCTGAGGGGGCTTGACAGTGTCGAGATGTTTCCCCTCGAGAGGGAAGCTAGAAATAGGGTGCATTGTTTCAAAATAAGAGGTTGTCCATTTAAAATGGAAATGAGGAAGAATTTCTTCTTCCAGGGGATCGTGAATCTTTGGAATTCTCTACCTGAGAGAACTGTGGAGACTGGGTCATTGAACATACTTAAGGTGGAAATAGACAGATTTTTGATCGTTAAGGGAGTCGGCAGTTTATGCGAGTAGGCAGGGAAGTGGAGTTGGGACCAATATCAGATCAGCCATGATCTTATTGAATGGCGGAGTGGGCTCGAGGGGTCCGATGGTCGACTCCTATTTATTTGTCCTAATGTTCTAATGTACTGATCCACTCCATCTGGGACCCTCATAATTTTGTACGCAATTCTATCCTCAGCCTCCTCTATTCCAAAGAAAATAACACCAGCCCATCGAAACATTCTTCAGCTAAAATTCTTCAGTCCAGTCCAGGTAAATCACATCTGTACCCTCTCCAGTGCAATCACATATTTCCTGCACTGCGGTGACCAGATCTGTGCGAAAACTCCAGCTGTGGTCTAACTAGTGTTTTACACGGTCCTAGCATAACCTCCAGAGCCTGGAACTTACTGCCTGAAAGAATAGTAGAGGCAGGAACCCTCATCGCATTTGCCTAAGTACTTGGATATGCACTGCAAGTGCCATAAGCTACAGGGCTATGAACCAAGAGCTGGAAAGTGGGATTAGGCTGGATAGCTGTTTTTCAGCCACACAGACACAGTGGACCAAATGGCTTCCTTCTGTGTTGTAAACTGCTATGATCCAATGTCATCAATCCCCTCCTGTCTGATATAAACCCACCCCACAGTTACTGAGACCAATCTCCTCCTTTCTTATATAAACCCACCTCACAGTCACTGACACTAATCTCCTCCTGTCTGATAATAAACCCACCTCACAGTCACTGGCACCAATCCCCTCCTGTCTGATACAAACCCACCCCACACTCACTGACACCAATCCCCTCCTATCTGATATAAACCCACCCCACCGTCACTGACACCAATCTCCTCCTGTCTGATATAATCCCACCTCACAGTCACTGACACCAATCTCCTCCTGTCTGATATAAACCCACCTCACAGTCACTGACACCAATCCCCTCCTGTCTGATATAAACCCACCCCACAGTCAATGACACCAATCCCCTCCTGTCTGATATAATCCCACCCCACAGTCACTGACACCAATCTCCTCCTGTCTGATATAAACCCACCCCACAGTCACTGACACCAATACCCTCTTGTCAGATATAAACCCATCCCACAGTCACTGACACCAATCCCCTCCTGTCTGATATAAACCCACCTCACAGTCACTGACACCAATCCCCTCCTGTCTGATATAAACACACCCCACAGTCACTGACACCAATCCCCTCCTGTCTGATATAAACCCACCCACAGTCACTGACACCAATCGCCTCCTGTCTGATATAATCCCACCCCACAGTCACTGACACCAATCACCTCCTGTCTGATATAAACCAACCAACATCATCGGCAGTGCCTTGGAGTCGAGGATGACTTGCTTCCACATTACAAATGAGGTCTCAGATGTCTGTTAAGTCCAATGCGGGAGCTACAGTGTCTGTCGCAGATTGGACAGACGGTGGTTGAATGTACGTTGGTTGAAGTGCCGGTTTGTTGACGTGCTTGGGTTGTCGTGTGCTCCTTCCGCCATCAGCACTTGGTCTCCGCTTGTTCCAGGTGGAGAGACTCGAAGTGTTCGACGCCCTCACGGATTATTCTCTTCCACTTTGAGCAATCTTGTCCCAGGTATTCCCAGGTGTCAGTCGGGATGTTGAACTTCAAGCATGCCTTGAGGGTGTCCTTGAAGTGTTTCCTCTGCCCCCCGGGGCTCGTTTGCCATGTTGAAGCTCCAAGTAGAGACTTCGCTTTGGTAGTCTCGTATCGGGCATGTGGACGATGTGTCCCATCCATCGTAGCTGATCGAGCATGGTCCATGCTTCAATGCTGAGGATGTTGGTCTGTGCGAGAACAGACTTTGGTGCGTCTATCCTGCCAATGGATTTGCAGGATCTTCTGGAGGCATGTTAGTTCTCCAGTGCTTTGATGAGCCTGCTGTACATAGTCCATGTCTGAGAAGCATGTCTGAGGGCAGATATCACTACTGCTCGGTAGACCATGAGCTTTGTGCCGGTTTTACGGTTCTGGTCTTCAAGCACTCTATGCCTTAGGCGACCAAAGGCTTCGCTGGCACACGGAAGGTGGTGTTGGCCCTAGTCATTGATATGTGCCCTTGTTGACAGTCGGCTCCCGAGTTATGAAAAATGGTCCACGTTGTCCAAAGGTCTCATCGTGGATATTGATCATCCGGGGTGGGGTGGGGGTGAAGGGCAGTGCTGTTTGGCGGGGATAGGTTGATAGAGCACCTTTCTTTTATGGAGATGTTTAGTGTAAGGCCTATACTCTCAGACACTACGGTGAACGTGTTGACGATGGTTTGGAGCTCGTCCTCTGAGCGAGTGCAGACACAAGCTTCATCTGCATATTGTAATTCGATGACGGAGGATGGCACGACCTTGGATCTAGTCTGAAGACGATGGAGGTTGAACAGTTTCCCATTTATTCTGTAGATTATCTCCACTCCAGCGGGAAGCTTACTGACTGTGAGATGTAGCGATGCACCAAGGAAGACGGAGAAGAGCGTGTGTGCAGTGACACAGCCTTGCTTCACCCCGGTCCGTACATGAATTGGGTCTGTGGTGGATCCATTGCTCAGGATCACAGCTTGCATGTTATCACCAAGCAAGTGGAGGATGGTGACAAATTTTTGAGGACAGCCGAATTTGAAAAGTATACCCCATATTCCCTCACGGTTGACAGTGTCAAAGGCCTTGGTCAGGTCAAAGAAGGTTGAACCAATTCCACAGTCACTGACACCAATCTCCTCCCATGTGATATAAACCAATCCTTGTCACTGACACCAAGTGGACTGGGAAAATATGTTCAAGGGTAAGACTGTAGAAATGCATTGTGAAACATTTAAGGAGATATTTCATAATCACAGCAGAGAAATAAAGAGACTAAGAGAAGGATGAACCATCCCTGGCTAACGAAGGATGTAAAGGATGGTATCAAATTGAAAAAAAAGGCATACAATGTCGCCAAGGACAGTGGAAAGCCAGAGGATTGGGAAATGTTTAGAAACCAGCAAAGGACGACTAAAAATAATGATAAAGACAGAGATGATAGCATATGAGATCAAACTAACAAGAAATATAAAAACAGGCAGTAAGAGCTCTGCAGAGAGTAGCTAAAGTAAACGTTGGTCCCTTTAGAGGATGGGACTGGAAAATTAATAATGGGACACATGGAAATGGCAGAGACTTTGAACAAATATTTTCCATCGGTCTTCACGATAGAGGACACTAAAAACATCCCAATAGTTGATAAAAGAGTTATTGCTGGGGACGGGGACCTTAAAAGAATCACTATCACTGGAGATAAAGTTCTCAGCAAACTAATGGGATTAAAGGTGGACAAGTCCCCTGGACCTGATGGCATGCATCCCAGGGTCTTAAGATTACAATGCACTGGTTGTAATCTACCAAAATTCCCTGAATTCTGGAGCGGTCCCAGTGGACTTGAAACTGCAAATGTAACATCCTTGTTGAAGAAAGGAGGGGGACAGAAAGCAGTAAACTATAGACCAGTTAGCCTACCATCTGTCAATGGGAAAATACTGGAGTCCATCATTAAGGAAGTAGTAGCAGGACATTTAGAAAATCATATTGCAGTCAAGCAGAGTCAGCATGGCTTTATGAAAGGGAAATTATGGTTGACAAATTTGCTGGAGTTGTTTGAAGAGTTAACGAGCAGAGTGGATAAAGGACAACCCGTTGATGTTGTATATTTGGATTTCCAGAAAGTATTCGATAAGGTGCCACACAAAAGGTTACTGCACAAGCTAAGAGCTCACGGCGTTGTCGATACTGTATCAGCATGGATGGAGGATTGGGTAACACACAAAACACAGAGTCGGGATAAATGGGTCATTTTCAGGTTGGCAAACTGTAACTAGTGGGGTGCCGCTGGGACCTCAACAATTTATAATTTATATCAATGACTTGGATGAAGGGACCCAGTGTTACGCAGTCAAATTTGCTGATGATACAAAGATAGGTGGGAAAGCAAGTTGTGAGGAGGACGCAACAAATCTACAAAGGGATATAAACAGGCTCAGTGAGTGGGGAAAAATATGGCAGATGGACTATAATGTGGTAAATGTCAGGTTATCTCCTTTGGTAGGAAAAATAAAAAAAGCAAATTATTATTTAAATGGACGATTACAAAATACTGTAATACAGAGGGATCTGGGGTTTCTTGTACATGGAACTCAAAGTTAGTATGCAGGTACAGCAAGTAATCAGGAAGGCAAATGGAATGCTGGCCTTTATTGCAAGGGGGACGGAGTATAAAAGTCGGGAAGTCCTGCTACAACTGGACAGGGTATTGGTAAGACCACACCTAGAGTACTGCGTACAGTTTTGGTCTGCACTTGTCTCCATTCCCGTGCTGAGGGGATTGCTACAACAGACGGGAGGGCAACCAGGGAGTGAACCTGAAGGTACCTTCTGTGGCTGGGTTCAGTTCTATACTCCATGCTTCCCCTCCCTCACATCTCTCACCTCCCCTGAAGGTGCTGACTCTGGCTGGGTTCAGTTCTACACTCACTGGTTCCCCTCCCCTGAAGGTGCTGACTCTGGCTGGGTTCAGTTCCAAACTCAGAAGAATATAAATAGGAGTAGGAGTAGGCCATACGGTCCCTCGAGCCTACTGCGCCATTTAATACGATCATGGCTGATCTGATCATGGACTCAGGTCCACTTTCCTGCCCGCTCTCCATAACCCCTTATTCCCTTCTCGGTTGATAAACTGTCTATTTCTGTCTTAAAATTATTCAATGACCCAGCTTCCACAGCTCTCTGAGGCAGTGAATTCCATTGATTTACAACTCTGAGAAGAAATTCCTCCTCATCTCAGTTTTAAATGGGCGGCCCTTTATTCTCAGATGATGCCCTCTAGTTCTAGTCTCCCCCATCAGTGGAAACATTCTCTCTGCATCCACCTTGTCAAGGCCCCTCATAATCATATATGTTTCGATGTGATCACCTCTCATTCTTCTGAACTTCAACCTCCTCAACCTTTCCTCATAAGCCAACCCCCTCATCTCCGGATCAACCTATTGAACCTTCTCTCAACTGTCTCCAAAGCAAGTATATCCTTTCGTAAATATGGAACCCAAAACTGCATGCAGTATTCCAGGTGTGGCCTGACCAATACCCTGTATAACTGTAGCAAGACTTCCCTGCTTTTATACTCCAACCCCTTTGTAATAAAGGCCAAGCGTCCATTGACCTTCCTGATCACTTGCTATACCTGCGTACTAACATTTAGCGTGTCAGGCACAAGTTCCCCCAGGTCCCGTGTACTGCAGCAGTTTGCAATTTTTTTCCATTAAATAATAACTTGCTCTTTCATTTTTTCTGCCAAAGAGCATGACCTCACACTTTCCAACATTATATACCATCTGCCAAATTTTTGCCCACTCACTTAGCCTGTCCATGCCCTTTTGCAGATTTTTTGTGTCCTCCTCACACATTGCTTTTCCTCCGATCTTTATATCATCAGCAAACTTGGCTGCATTACACTCGGCCCCTTCTTCCAAGTTGTTGATATAGATTGTAAATAGTTGGGGTCCCAGCACTGATCCCTGCAGCACCCCACTAGTTACTGGTTGCCAACCTGAGAATGAACCATTTATCCCAATACTCTGTTTTCTGTTAGTTGGCCAATCCTTTATACATGCTAATATATTGCCCCCAACCTCCTCAACATTTTCTCATAAATCAAACCCCTAATTTACGGAATCAACCTTGTGAACCTTTTCTGAACTGCCTGCTCTCTTCTCCACTGAAGATGCTGACTCTTGACTGGTTTCAGTTCTAAACTCACTGGTTCCCATCTCTCTCCTCCCCTGAAGGTGCTTACTCTGGCTGGGTTCAGTTCAGCAATCACTGGTTCCCCTCCCCTGAAGGTGCTGACTCTGGCTGGGGTCAGTTCTACACTCACTGGTTCCCCTCCCTCTCATCCCCGATAGGTGTAGACTCTGGCTGGGTTCAGTTCGACACTCGTTGGTTCCCTTCGCATTCCTCCTCTGAATGTGCTGACTGGCTGGGTTCAGTTCTACACTCACTGGTTCCCCTCCCCTGAAGGTGCTGACTCTCTCTGTGTTCAGTTCCACACTCACTGGTTCCCCTCCATCTCCTCCCCTCGAGGTGTCAGCTCTGGCTGGAACAAGTTCTACAATCACTGGTCCCCTCCCCTGAAGGTGCTGACTTTGACTGGAATCTGTTCCAAACTCAATGGCTCCCCTCTCATCCAATGCAGATGCTGAATCTGTCTGGTTTCAGTTCTGCACTCACTAGTTAACATAAGAACATAAGAAATAGGAGCAGGCATAGCCCATACGGCTCCTCGAGCCTGCTCCTCTATTTAATACGATCATGGCTGATCCGATCATGGACTCGAGTCCACTCCCTTGTCCGCTCCCCATAACCACTTATTCCCTTAGCGTTTATGAATCTCTGATTCTGTCTTAAATTTATTCAATGTCCCGGCTTGCACAGCTCTCTGAGGCAGTGAATTCCACAGATCCACAACCCTCTGCGAGAAGAAATTTCTTCTTTTAAGTGGGCGGCCCCTTATTCTAAGATTATGTCCCGTAGTTCTAGTCTCCCCATTATCAGTGGAAATTCCTCTCTTCATCCACCTTGTCAAACCCTCCTCATAATCTTACACATTTCTTTAAGACCACCGCTCATTCTTCTGAATTCCAATGAGTTGAGGCCCAACCTCAACCTTTTCTCATAAGTCAACCCCCTCATCCCTGGAATCAACCTTGTGAAAATTCTCTGAACTGCCTCCAAAGCAAGTATATCCTTTCGGAAATATGGAAACCTAAACTGCGCGCAATATTCCAGGTGTGGCCTCACTAATACCCTGTGCAACTGTAGCAAGACTTCCCTGCTTTTATACTCCATCCCCTTTGCAATAAGGGCCAAGATTCCATTGGCCTTCCTGATCACTTGCTGTACCTGCATATTATTCTTTTATGTTTCATGCACAAGTACCTCCAGGTTTCGCTGTACTGCAGCACTTTGCAACCTTTCAACATTTAAATAATAGCTTGCTGTTTAATTTTTTTCTTCCGATGTGCATGACCTCACACTTTCCAACATTATACTCCATCTGCCAAATTTATGCTCACTCACTCAGCCTGCCTATGTCCTTTTGCAGAATTTGTGTCCCTGCTTCCTCCCATCATTGTATCATCAGCAAACTTGGCTTCGTTACACTCGGTCCCTTCTTCCAAGTCATTAATATGGATTGTAAATAGTTGGAGTCTCAGCACTGATCCCTTCGACACCCCACTAGTTACTGATTGTCAAGCCAAGCAGCAACCATTTATCCTGACTCTCTGTTTTCTGTCAGTCAGCCAATCCTCCATCCATGCTGATATATTACGCCCAACCCTGTGAACTGTTATCCCCTCCCTGTCTCCCCCCCCCCCCCCCCGAAGGTACTGACTCTGGCTGGGTTCAGGTCTGCACTCACTGGTTCCCCTCCCCTGAAGGTACTGATTCTGGCTGGGTTCAGTTCTACACTCACTGGTTCCCCTCCCCTGAAGGTACTGACTCTGGCTGGGTTCAGTTCTAAACTCACTGGTTCCCCACCACTAAAGGTACTGACTCTGGCTGGGTTCATTTCTGCACTCACTGGTTCCCCTCCCCTGAAGGTACTGACTCTGGCTGGGTTAAGTTCGACACTCACTGGTTCCCCTCCCCTGAAGGTACTGACTCTGGCTGGGTTCAGTTCTACAATCTCTGGTTCCCCTCCCCTGATGGTACTGACTCTGGCTGGGTTCAGTTCTACACTCACTGGTTTCCCTCCCCTGAAGGTACTGACTCTGGCTGGGTTCAGTTCTACACTCACTGTTCCCCTCCCCTGAAGGTACTGACTCTGGCTGGGTTCAGTTCCAGACATTGACATCATTCACTTTGTTCCTGCACCAAGATGGCTACACATGCGCTCTGCTACTCACTGAATCAAAATAGCGGAGCGCTGAACCTACCTTCCTGCACGAAGATGGCCGCCGTTAGCCTGGGCCTGTGACCGGGAGAAAACCTCGAAGCTGCAACCACCGATATTCCGGATATTATTCCAGGCTTGCAGCGGGCACCGGTTGTTATGAAGCCTCCCCGGCTCCCCGCTGGTCCATTACTCTGCTTCGTCCCACTATAAAGGACACTTCTGAGGAGCCTGTACAAAAAGAGTTACCGCCACCATTACACACACCGCGCATGCTCCAAACACAGCCTGGGCCCGCGCCTGCGCACTGAGCTCCTGCAGTCTGGGTGCAGCACACTCTCCCCCGCGGGGCATGCTGGGTACATACGACCATGAGAAATAGGAGCAGGAGTGGGCCACCCAGACCCCCGAGCATGCTCCCCATTCAATAAGGTCATGGCTGGTCTGATCATAGACTCAGCTCCACTTCCCTGCCCACTCCCCAGAACCCTTCACTCCCTTACCACACCTGGTGTCCTGTGCACTGTTTTGGTCTCCTTCTCTCAGGAAGGATATCCTTGCCTTACTTAGATACAGAGCAAAGCTTCCTCAACACTATCCCACGAGACATTCCAAGGTGCGATATGGAGTTTCTCTCCCTCAACCTGTCCCATGCATTCCAGAATGGATACTGCATTGGTTAGATAATGAATAAAGCTCACTCTACACTATCCTATCAAACAGTCCCAGGATAGGTACAGCACAAATTAAATATACAGTAAATCTGTGCCAAAGGAACTGTATCCCAGTGAGAGTCAGTGCCAGAGGAAACTACAGCATAGGATAGAAACTGAATAAAGCTCCCTCTATACTGTTCTGAACAATCCCAGGGCAGGTAAAGCACGGGTTAGATGATCATAGCTGGCCCCTCGAACGAGGATGATTTGCTTCCACATGAGTTCACAGATGTTTCAATGAAGGACCCAATGTTCCAGTCCTGACCTCCAATTGAGGAGGTGGAAGATGCCTATGGGTGGATTGTTTTTTACGTGTGGTGACCGTTGCACACCAGCCACGACACGGGCATGACAGAGCTAGGATTGGTCCAGTGGCAAGGGTTAATCAGGATTACTGGAGACCTGTTTTGCTGTACGGAGCTAGTGTGCGCAAATATAACAGTGTGGGCTGGTCCGTGCTGCCCCTGGGCTCTCGCCTCTTTTGCACCCGGTACCCTCATTCGCCGCACCTCCGCCACGATCTCTCGCCACTCCTCCACCACAAACATTCACTTCACCTCCGCCACGATCCCTCTCCGCTCCCCCTCCAAAAAAACACTCGCCGCACCTCCGCCACAATCCCCAACCCCATCTCTGCACCAAACATTCGCTGAACCTCCATCACGAACACCCACCAAATCTCAGGCATGCTCCCTCATCACTCCTCTGCCCCGATCACTCGTCACAATTCCAGCACAACCTTCCATGTTCCTCTGCTGTACCAGGGCCCTGCCGATGCTCCTGCTCACGCTCCAAATGGCAATCTGGGCCCTGATGATTTCACCCAGTCGTCTTACTCGAAGCCGTCACACATTTGTGTCAGCTCACACTGAAGCTGCAGTGGCTCGCTCCTGCTCTTTTTATAGCCCCAACCTGTGGAGATGTTCTCTCGCAGGTTGGGGTGGCCCATGATGTGATACATGGGTTAAATACAGTGTAGACCTCCCGCTACTCTACTCTGCCACATTAAATACTTTCAGGTGAAGTACAGCACGGTTTAAACAGAGAGTCAATCTCTCTCTACACTGTCCCACTAAACAGTCCCAGGGCAGGTACAGCATGGGTTATATCCAGAATAAAGCTCCCTCAACATTGTCGCAACAAACAGACGAGGGCTGGTACAGCACATATGGAGTACATGTCCTACAAACACTCCAGGGCAGGAACAGCACGGGATAATTACAGAGTAATTTCTCCCTCTACACTGTTCCAATAAAAAATCCCAGGGCAGGTATAGCACAACTATTTTTTTGTTGATCTGTAAATCAAGTGCCCCCTGATTAAAGCTGGGGTGGATGGCACTATAACCAACAAAATAAACCAATTAAACTTTGGACAGTAAACTTAAATCATTTAAAATTTGGTTGCTGGAGATGATGATGCACTCCAGTCACTTTGGCTGAGGAGCTCCTCCCGGAGTCACAGTGCACATTTCGTCCTCCAAGGGGTATAACGGATATGAATAGGTACACAGTAAGGATCCCAATACACTGTCCCATCAAACTCTACCAGGGCAGGTACAGCATAGATTAAATACAGACCAAAGCTTCCGCTATACAGTTCCCAGGGCAAGTACAGTACAGGTTAGACACAGAGTACATCTCCCTCTAACATCCCAGGCATTCCAGGGCAGATACAGCATTTATTAGATATTGAGGAGATCTGCCTCTGTAATGTTCAACCAGACATTCCCAGGGCAGGTACAACACAGGTTAGATACAGAGGAAAGTTCCCTCGACACTGATCTATCAAACACTCCCATCACAGGTACAGCACGGGTTAGATACAGAGTAAAACTCCCTCTACACTGTCCATCAAACACTCCTTGGGCACGTACAGCACTGGGTACAAACAGAGTAACGTTCCCTCTACACTGTCCCAGCAAACATTACCTGGGCAAGTACACAAATGATAGATACAGAGTAAATTCCCTCTACACTGTCCTATCAGCCACTCCATGGCAGGTACAGAAAGGATTATAATGCAAAGTAAATATCCCTCTACATTGTCCCATTAACCATTCCCAGGGTAGGTAAAGCACGGGTTAGATACAGAGTAAATCTCCCTTTACACTGTCCCATCAAACACACCCAGGGCAGGAACAACACGGGTTACATATTGAGTAAAAATCACTCTACACTGTCCCGTCCAACACTCTGAGCGAAGATACAGCACAGAGTAGATACAGAGAAAAACGTGCTCTACACTATCCCATCAAAAACTGCCAGGGCAGGTACAGCAGTGGTTAGACAGAAATGTTTAGGCTGGATGTTCCAGAATTGAGGCCTGGGCAACAGAAGGCACAGCCACAAAAGCCACCAATGGTTGAATAATTATAATCAGGGATACTCAGAAAGACTGATATCTCATGGGCGGGAGCGGCGGGGGTGGGGGTGTTGTGGGGGCAGTGTGAGCGGGAATTTTGAAATCAAGGCGTTGCTTCACTGTAGGTCAGCGAGCACAGGGGTGATGGGTGAGCTAGACTTGGTGCGAGTTAGGACATGGGCAGCCGAGTTTTGGATCAACACTAGTTTATGTAGGTCAGACTGTGGGAGGACTGCATTGGAATAGTCAAATCCAGAAGTAAAAAAAGGCATGGATGAGGGCTTCAGCAGTGGATGAGCTGAGGCATGAGCGGAGATGGGCGATGTTACAGAGGTGGAAATAGGCATTCTTAGTTATTTTGTGGATACGTGGTCAAAAACTTATTTCAGGGTTCAGTATGTCACCAAGGTTGTGAACAGTCTGGTTCAGGCTCAGACAGAAGTTGGGGAGAGGGATGGAGTCAGTCACTCGGAAACGGAGCTTGTGGTAATGATGATTACAAATATCAGAATATTTCACAGGCTATCACGTGCAAAATATGTGGATGAGTTTTTAATATTCAATTGGTTTCAAAAACAGGTTAACTGATCGTGAAAGTAATGGATTTCAAATCTTATGCAAGACAGTTCAATAAAGGGGTGGTTCAAAAGATTTCAGCTGAGTTTAAAGTGAGACACTGCAGTTAAGTCTACTACAACCACAACTCATGTATGCAAATGGAACAAGTTTGGAGTTTGATATGCTAGAAAGCGAACTAGGTGAGAAGTGATATAAGTTAGATTAAGAAAAAGCCCGAAAAGGGAACAGTCCGTAACAGAACATCAATTAATCTCCTCTGATCATGAAGGAATCAAATATTCAACAAATTGTGTTTGAAACGAAGATCATTTATTCAACATTTATAGAGGGTATTAATCTCCAGCTTTACAATCTATATTAATGACTTGAAAAAAGGGACTGAGTGTAACATAGCCAAGTTTGTTGATGATACAAAGATCGAAGGAAATGCAATGTGTGAGGAGTACACAACAAATCTGCAAAAGGACATAGACAGGCTAAGTGAGTGAGCAAAAATTTGGCAGATGGACTATAATGTTGGAAAGTGTGAGGTCATGCACTTTGGCAGAAAAAATCAAAGAGCAACATATTGTTTAAATGACGAAAGATTGCACAGTTCAGCAGGACCTGGGGGTACTTGTGCATGAAATGCAACAGGATAGTATGTAGGTACAGCAAGTGATCAGGAAGGCAAATGGTATCTTGGTCTTTATTGCAAAAGGGATAGGGTACACAAGCAGGAAAATCTTTCTACAGCTATATGTGAGGCCACACCTGGAATACTGCGTGCAGTTTTGGTTTCCATATTTATGAAAGGATATACTTGCTTTCGAGGCAGCTCAGAGAAGGTTCACGAGGTTGATTCTGGGCATGAGGGGTTTGACTTATGAGGAACAATTAAGTAGGTTGGGCCTCTACTCACTGGAATTCAGAAGAATGAAAGGTGATCTTATCAAAACATATAAGATTATGAGGGGGCTTGATAAGGTGGATGCAGAGAGGATGTTTCCACTGATAATGGGGAGTCTAGAATTAGAGTGCATGATCTTAGTATAAGGGGCCGCCCATTTAAAAGAGAGATGAGGAGCAATTTCTTCTCTTGGAGGGTTGTAAATCTATGGAATTCACTGCCTCAGAGAGCTGTGGAAGTTGGGCCATTGAATAAATTTAAGACAGAAATAGACAGTTTCTTAAAAGATATGGAAATATGGGGGCATGGGGAGCAGGCGGGGAAGTGGAACTGAGTCCATGATCAGATCAGCCATGATCTTATTGAATGGCGGAGCATGCTCGAGGGACCATATGGCCTACTCCTGTTGCTATTTCTTATGTTTTATGTTCAGGTATAGAAGTTATTAAGATAACCAGAAACAAACAAGAGCTGCCAGAATGAACATGGTTCAGTGCCCAATGCAATCACAGTAAATCGTGTTCTAGTCACAAATGCAATCTTTCTCCTCAACCTATTTAAAACTGAGATGAGGAGGAATTTCTTCTCTCAGAGGGTTGTAAATCTGTGGAATTCTCTGCACCAGAGAGTAGTGGAGGCTGGGTCATTGTATATATTTAAGGCGGAGAGAGCCAGATTTTTGAACGATAAGGGAGTAAAGGGTTCTGGGGAGTGGGCAGGGAAGTGGAACTGAGTCTGTGATCAGACCAGCCATGAACTTATTGAATGGGGAGCAGGCCCGGGGGTCTGGGTGGCCCACTCCTGCTCCTATTTCTCATGGTCATATGTACTCAGCATGCCCCGCAGGGGAGAATGAGCCGCACCCAGACGACAGGAGCTCAGTGCGCAGGCGCGGGTCCTGGCTGTGTTTGGAGCATGCACAGTGCATGTAATGGCGGAGGAGCCACGTTTTGTACACGATCCTAAGAAGTGTCCATTTCAGTGGGACGGAGCAGAGTAATAGAAACATAGAAACATAGAAAATAGGTGCAGGAGTAGGACATTCAGCCCTTCCAGCCTGCACCGCCATTCAATGAGTTCATGGCTGAACATGCACTTCAGTACCCCCTTCCTGCTTTCTCGCCATACCCTTGATCCCCCGAGTAGTAAGGACTTCATCTAACTCCCTTTTGAATATATTTAGTAAATTGGCCTCAACTACTTTCTGTGGTAGAGAATTCCACAAGTTCACCACTCTCCGCGTGGAGAAGTTTCTCCTCATCTCGGTCCTAAATGGCTTACCCCTTATCCTTCAAGTGTGTCCCCTGGTTCTGGACTTCCCCAACATTGGGAACATTTTTCCTGCATCTAACCAGTCTAAACCCGTCAGAATTTTAAACGTTTCTATGAGGTCCCCTCTCATTCTTCTGAACTCCAGTGAATACAAGCCCAGTTGATACAGTCTTTCTTGATAGGTCATTCCCACCATCCCGGGATCAGTCTGGTGAATATTCGCTGCACTCCCTCAATAGAAATAATGTCCGTCCTCAAGTTAGGAGACCAAAACTGTACACAATACTCCAGGTGTGGCCTCACCAAGGCCCTGTACAACTGTAGCAACACCTCCCTGCCCCTGTACTCAAATCCCCTCGCTATGAAGGCCAACATGCCATTTGCTTTCTTAACCGCCTGCTGTACCTGCATGCCAACCTTCAATGACTGATGTACCATGACACCCAGGTCTCGTTGCACCTCCCCCTTTCCTAATCTGTCACCATTCAGATAATAGTCTGTCTCTCTGTTTTTACCACCAAAGTGAATAACCTCACATTTATCCACATTATACTTCATCTGCCATGCATTTGCCCACTCACCTAACCTATCCAAGTCACTGTGCAGCCTTATAGCATCCTCCTCGCACCCAACTTAGTGCCATCTGCAAATTTGGAGATACTACATTTAATCCCCTCGTCTAAATCATTAATGTTCAAGGTAAACAGCTGGGGCCCCAGCACAGAACCTTGCGGTACCACACTAGTCACTGCCTGCCATTCTGAAAAGTACCCATTTACTCCTACTCTTTGCTTCCTGTCTGACAACCAGTTCTCAATCCACGTCAGCTTACTACCCCCAATCCCATGTGCTTTAACTTTGCACATTAATCTCTTGTGTGGGACCTTGTCCAAAGCCTACTGAATGTCCAAGTATACCACATCAACTGGTTCTCCCTGGTTCACTTTACTGGAAACATCCTCAAAAAATTTCAGAAGGTTTGTCAAGCATGATTTCCCTTTCACAAATCCATGCTGACTTGGACCTATCATGTCACCATTTTCCAAATGCACTGCTATGACATCCTTAATAATTGATTCAATCATTTTACCCACTACTGAGGTCAGGCTGACCGGTCTATAATTCCCTGTTTTCTCTCTCCCTTTTTTAAAAAGTGGGGTTACATTGGCTACACTCCACTCCATAGGAACTGATCCAGCGTCAATGGAATGTTGGAAAATGACTGTCAATGCATCCGCTATTTCCAAGGCCACCTCCTTAAGTACTCTGGGATGCAGTCCATCAGGCGCTGGGGATTTATCGGCCTTCAATCCCATCAATTTCCCCAACACAATTTCCTGACTAATAAGGATTTCCTTCAGTTCCTCCTCCTTACTAGACCCTCTGACCCCTTTTATATCCGGAAGGTTGTTGGTGTCCTCCTTAGTGAATACCGAACCAAAGTACTTGTTCAATTGGTCTGCCATTTCTTTGTTCCCAGTTATGACTTCCCCTGATTCTGACTGCAGGGGACCTACGTTTGTCTTTACTAACCTTTTTCTCTTTACATACCTATAGAAACTAATGGACCAGCGGGGAGCTGGGGAGGCTTCATAAACAATCGGTGCTCACTGCAAGCGCGGAATAATAACCGGAATATCAGCGGTTGCAGCTTTGGGGCTTTCTCAAGGTCAGAGGCCCAGGCCAACAGCGGCCATCTTGGTGCAGGAAGACATGTTCACGCCGCCAATTTTTTTCACTGAGCAGCACAGCGCAGGCATGGCCATCTTGGTGCAGGAACAAAGTGAATGATGTCAGTGTCTGGAACTGAACCCTGCCAGAGTCAGTACCTTCAGGGGAGGGGAACCAGTGAGTGTAGAACTGAACCCAACCAGAGTCAGTACCTTCAGGGGAGGGGAACCAGTGTGTGTAGAACTGAACCCAGCCAGAGTCAGCACCTTCAGTGGAGGGGAACTAGTGAGTGTATAACTGAACCCAGCCATAGTCAGTACCTTCAGGGGAGGGGAACCAGTGACTGTAGAAGTAAACCCAGCCAGAGTCAGCATCTTCAGTTGTGGGGAAAGAGGGGAGGGATGGAGGGGACCCAGTGATTGCATAAATGACCCCAGCCAGAGACCGCACCATCAGAGGAGCAGAGGTAGAAAACCAATGAGTCCGGAACTGAACACAACCAGACTCAGCTTCTTCAGGGGAGGTGGGGAACCAGTGAGTGTCGACCTGAACCCAGCCACCGTCAGAACATTCAGGGGAGGAGAGGGACGGGAACCAGTGAGTGTAGAACTGAACCCAACCAGAATTGGTGGAGAAAACTGGGAGTGGAGGAGAAACAGGCTAGAAATGTGTGTTGATTTGGATTTCAGCGCTGCAGGAGGGACAATGTGTGGGACAGGGAATTACAGCTTTGGAAGAACAAGAGAGAAAAGAATGTTCCATGGAAACTAGATGTGTCTATCCTGAATTTGTGTCTTGCACTGAAAGTGATGAGTTTTATTATCTCCTTTTACAGCGTATTAGAAGGGGAGATTTTCAGACAGGAAACACAAACTAAACATCGCGTCAAGATCTGATGGAGTCAGTCGATTCATCAGGACCTGAATATCATCGGCCTTTGAAAGTGGAAGGAGAAATGTTTGTCTGTTCTGTCTGTGCGAAAAGATTTCAAATATCTGTGGAAAGAGCTTTAACCAGTTACACAGCCTGAAGAAACAACGCACCATTCACAGCGGGGAGAAACTGTAAACGTGTTGTGTGTGTGGGTGAGGCTTCAACTGATCGTCCAACCTGGAGAGTCACAAGGATACCCGCACAATGGAGAAACCGTGGAAATGTGGGGACTGTGGGAAGGGATTCAGATCACCATCTGTCCAGGAAATTCATCAACACAGTCATACTGGGGAGAGGCCGTTCACCTGCTATGAGTGTGGGAAGCGATTCACTCAGTCATCCGACCTGCTGAAACACCAGCGAGTTCACACTGGGGAGAGGCCGATCACCTGCTCGGAGTGTGGGAAGGGATTCACTTGTTCATCCAACCTCCTGAAACACCAGCGAGTTCACACTGGGGAGAAGCTGTTCACCTGCTGTGAGTGTGGGAAGGGATTCACTTGTTCATCCAACCTGCTGACACACCAGCGAGTTCACACTGGGGTGAGGCCGTTCACCTGCTCTGAGTGTGGGAAGGGATTCACTCAGCCATCCATCCTGCTGACACACCAGCGGGTGCACACTGGGGAGAGGTCGTTCACTTGCTCTGAGTGTGGGAAGGGATTCACTCAGTCATCCATCCTGCTGACACACCAGCGAGTACACACTGAGGAGAGGCCGTTCACCTGCTTGGAGTGTGGGAAGGGATTCACTTGTTCATCCAACCTGCTGGCACACCAGCGAGTTCACACTGGGGAGAGGCCATTCACCTGCTATGAGTGTGGGAAGGGATTCACTTGTTCATCACACCTGCTGACACACCAGGGAGTTCACACTGGGGAGAGGCCATTCACTTGCTCTGAATGTGGGAAGGGATTTACTCAGTCATCCAACCTGCTGACACACCAGCGAGTACACACTGGGGAGAGGCCGTTCACCTGCTCGGAGTGTGGGAAGGCATTCACTCAGGCATCCCACCTCTGACACACCAGCGAGTTCACACTGGGGAAAGGCCATTCACCTGCTCGGAGTGCGGGAAGGGATTCACTCAGTCATCCACCCTGCTGAAACACCAGCGAGTTCACACGTGACTACAGGAGTTAGATTCTGCTGTTATTGAGGCTGTTAATCACATCCCAACTGAACCATGTTTATTCTGACAGTTGGGGTTTGTCTCTGTTGATGCTAATAACCTGATAACTGGGCTGGACTTTAATATTCTGGATATATTGCTGATTGTGTTCTCGGGGCTGCAGTGTCCATTTAAGAAACACTGTGGGTTATCTTTCCCCTTAATTCAGCAATTCTCAACAGAAATTTAGTTTGCAATAAAATTATGAACTTTTACTTTAATCCTAAATTGATCTTTGGTACAAAATCTACAATAGTGTGTGAAAGTTTCCACTGAATAAAATCTCCAATTGGAAAGAGCTTACTGACAATTCTTAATGCCTTGCTCATCACACACAGTGGCCCCTCCATATCCACCAGAAAGAAGGGGAATGGGAATTGGTGGGGAATCAGTGTACCCAAATGTTGTCCTTCCCATCTGGGTGTGTCAATCCACTCGGCACGAGAATGCAGACAAGTCCAGACCAAAACTGTGCGCAGTAGCCCAGGTGTGGTCTGACAGTTGTAGCAGTACTTCCTTACTTTTAGACTCCATCCCCTTTGCAATAAAGGCCAGCTGTACCTGCATGCAAACATTTTGAGTTTCATGTACAAGAATCCCCAGATCTCTCTGTATAACAGTATTTTATAATCGTCCACATCTAAATAATAATTTGCTTTTTTTTTCCTACCAAATGAAATCACCTGATATTTTACCACATTATAGTCCATCTGCCAGATTTTTGCCCACTCAGTGAGCCTGTCTATATCCCTTTGTAGATTCTTTGCGTCCTCCTCACAACTTCCTTTCCCACCTATCTTTGTACCATCGACAAATTTGGCTGCGTTACACTCGGTCCCTTCATCCAAGTCATTCATATAAATTGTAATTAGTTGAGGCCCCAGTACTTTTCACTGCGGCACCCCACTAGTTACTGTTTGCCAACCTGAAAATGATCCATTTATCCGGACTCTCTATTTTCTGTTAGTTCGACAATCCTCTATCCATGCTGATATATTATCCCAACCCCATGAGCTCTTAGCATGTGCAGTAATATTTTGTGTGGCACCTTATCGAATGCTTTCTGGAAATTAAAATATACAACATCAAGTGGTTCTCCCTTATCCACTCTGCTCGTTACATTCTCAAACAACTACAGCAAATTTGTCAAACGTGATTTCCCTTTCATAAAACCATGCTAACTCTGCCTAACTGCAGTATGATTTTCTAAATGTCCTGCTAGTACTTCCTTAATGATGAACTCGATTATTTTCCCACTGACAGATGGTAAGCTAACTGATGTATAGTTTCCTGCTCCCTGTCTCCCTCCTTACTTGAATAGGCGTCTTACATTTGCAGTTTTCCAGTCTACTGGGACCTCTCCAGAATTCAGGGAATTTTGGTGGATTACAACCAATGCATGCATTATTTCTGCAACTAATTATTTTAAGACCCGATGATGCATGCCGTCAGGTCCAGAGGACTTGTCCACCTTTAGTCACATTAGTTTGATTAGCACTTTATCTGTAGTGATTGTGATTGTTTTAAGTCATCCCCCCCACTCCCGCTCCACAATAGCTCCTTAGTTATCAACTGTTGGTATGTTTTTAGTGTCCTCTACCGTGAAGCCTAATACAAAATATTCGTTCAAAATCTCTGCCATTTCCGTGTTTCCCATTAGTAATTCTCCAATGTCATCCTCTAAGCGAGCAATGTTTACTTTAGATACTCGTTTCCTTTTTATATCCCAGCAGAAGCTCTTACTGTTTGTTTTTATATTTCTTGCTAGTTTGCTCTCACCTGCTATCTTCTCTATCTTATTCATTTTTCGTCATCCTTTGCAGGTTTCTAAAAATTCCCAATCCTCTGGCCTTCCACTGTCCTTCACAACATTATCTGCCATTTTTTCCAATTTGATACCATCCTTTACTTCCATGACGACACTTGTTGCACACGTGATTGACCAGGACACGAGAAGTGTGGTTGCTCCACAACGACAGGGTTTCATCTGTTTCAACAGAAACAACTACACTGTGTTATTTCCTGAAATAATCCCCCCTGTCTGGCCTGAATGAATCCATGTCACTACCAAATGCTGCAATGTTTCCTCCACCCCACAGAGTTCCGTCTGTTTAAAGCCACGACAGAAATGTCCCATTTCCTCCTGGAGTTTGAGGGACATCAGCTTTAACAATGGGGCAGAGTTTCAGCCAATGAGCGAGATCCAGATCCAGCCCCGCCCACTGGGGGGCTGCAAGCCCCACCTCTCACACACTCTGATTGGTTGGAGGATCAACCGCCTGCCTGGTCCTCCAGTCCCGCCCCCATTCTCCCTATTGGTCGGGAGCTGCCGTCAATCAGCCGGGCAGTGTGAGCTGAGCATGCACAGTGGGTGAGTCAGCAGGTGAGAGATGGGCGGAGGGAGGGAGCGGGTTAATAAAGAACGCGCTTATTTGTACTGCCAAAATGGCCGCCACGCCGCATCATTTGTCTATGATTGGTCCCTTGGAGGATAAGCCACACCCTGAGATTTCATTGGAATGTGTAACTGGAACCGCCCATCCCAAGGTCTCACTGACTTTGCAAATTGTAACTTAATCCACTTTGACTTCCTGAAGTGAGAGAGGACAGAGCTCCCCATAAGATAGCAAGGGCCAGCCAAAGTAGCTTGCCCCCATCCCAGTGCATGCGTCCCCCAGCCGAAGGGCTTTACCCCAGTCCCAATACATGCCCCCCCCAGCAGAAGGGCTTTACCCCAGTCCCAATACATGCCCCCCCCAGCAGAGGTGCTTTACCCCAGTCCCAATACATGCCTCCCCCGGCCAAAGGGCTTTACCCCAGTCCCAATACATGCCTCCCCCAGCAGAAGTGCTTTACCCCAGTCCCAATACATGCCTCCCCCAGCCAAAGTGCTTTACCCCAGTCCCAATACATGCCTCCCCCGGCCAAAGGGCTTTACCCCAGTCCCAATACATGCCTCCCCCAGCCAAAGTGCTTTACCCCAAGTCCCAATACATGCCTCCCCCAGCCGAAGGGCTTTACCCCAGTCCCAGTGCATGCCTCACGCAGCAGAAGTGCCCGACACTAGTCCCATTGCATTTCTCCTCCCACCGAAGTGTCTTACCACCGTCCAAGTATTTGCCTCCCACAGCCAAAGTTCCTTACCCCAGTACCAGTATAGGCCTCTCCAGCCGAAGTGCTTTACTAAAGTTCAAGTGCATGCCTCTCCCAGCCGAAGTGCCTTACTCCAGTCACAGTGCATGCCTCCACCAGCCGAAGTGCCTTACCCCAGTCAGAGTGCATGCCTCCCCTAGCCGAAGTGCCTTACCCCAGTCCCAGTGCATGCCTCCCCCAGCTGAAGTGCCTTGTCACAGTGTGAGTGCATGCCTCCAACAGCCAAAGTATTTTACCCCAGTCGCAGTGCTTGCCTCCCCCAGCCGAAGTGCCTTACCCTAGTCCCAGTGCATGCCTCCCCCAGCCGAAGTGCCTTACCCAAGACACAATATATGCCTCCCCCAGCCGAAGTAGCGTTTCTCAGTGCAAATGCATGCCTCCGTCAGCCAAAGTACCTTACCCCTGTCCCAGTATATGCCTCACCCAGCCAAAGTGCCGTAAATCAGTCCCAGTGAATGCCTCGCCAAGCCAATGTGCCTTACCCCAGTCCCAGTGCATGCCTCCCCCAGTTGAAGTACCTTACACAAGTCCCAGGTATCCCTCCCCCTGTTGAAGTGCGTTACCCTAATCCCAGAGTATTCCTCCCCCAGCTGAAGTACGTTACCCCAGTCCCACTGTATCCCTCCCCAGATGAAGTGCCTTACCCCAGTCCCAGTGCATGCCTTTCCCAGTTGAAATGCCTAACCGCAGTCCCAGTGTATGCCTCTACCAGTTGAAGTGCCTTACTCCAGTCCGAGTGCACACCTCTGCCAGCCGAAATCCATTACATGCCTCTCCCAGCCAAAATGCGTTGTCCCAGTCCAAGTATATGCCTCCACCAACCAAAGTGCCGAAAACCAGTCGCAGTTTATGCCTATCCCAGCCAAAGGGCCTTACCCTCGTCCCAGTGCATGCCTCCACCAACCAAAGTGCCTTACCCCAATCCAAGTGTATCACTCCCCAAGTTGAAGTGCCTTAGACCAGTCCCAATTTATGCCTCCCCCATTTGAAGTGTCTTATTCCAGACCCAGTGTAGCCCTCCCACAGTTGAAGTGCCTTTCCTCTAGTCCCAGGGAATCCATCCCCCAGTTGAAATGCCTTACCCCAGTCCCAGTGTATCCCTCCACCAGGTGAAGTGTCTTATTCCAGTCCCAGTGTTAGCATCACCCAGTTGAAGTGCCTTACCCCAGTGCCAGTGTATCCCTCCCTTAGTTGAAGTGCCTTACCCCGGTCCAGTGTATCCCCGCCCCAGTTGAAGTGCCTTACCCCAGTCCCATTATATGCATCCCCCAGCCGTAGTGCCTTACCCCAGTCCCAGGGTATCCCTCCCCAGCTGAAGTGCCTTAGACCGGTCCCGGTGTAAGCCTCCTGCAGTTGAATTGCCTTATTCCAGACCCAGTGTATCCCTCCCACAATTGAAGTGCCTTTCCTCCAGTCACAGTGTATCGCTCCCCAGCCGAAGTTTCTTACT
Source organism: Pristiophorus japonicus (assembly GCF_044704955.1). NCBI lineage: Eukaryota > Metazoa > Chordata > Chondrichthyes > Pristiophoridae > Pristiophorus > Pristiophorus japonicus. Next base: position 46,301,600 of record NC_091999.1, read on the forward strand.
CCAGTCCCAGTGTATGCCTCCCCCAGTTGAAGTGCCTTACCCCAGTGACAGTTTATCCCTCCCCCAGTTGAAGTGCCTCCCCCAGCCATTGTGCCTTACCCCAGTCCCAGTGCATGCCTCCTCTGCCAAAGTGCTCTAACCCAATCCCAGTATATCCCTCCCCCAGCTGTAATGTTTTACCTCAGTCCCAGTGTAACCCTCCCTCTGTTGAAGTGCCTTACCCCAGTCCCAGTGTATGCCTGCCGCAGTTGAAGTACCTTGTTCCTGTCCCAATGTATCCCTCCCACATTTGAAGAGCCTTCCCCCAGTCCAAGTGCATGCCTCTCCCAGTTGAAGTGCATTGTTACAGTCCCATTGTATCCCTCCCCAGCCGAAGTACCTTACCCCAGTCCCACTGTATCCCTACCCAGATGCAGTGCCTTACCCCAGTCCCAGTGCATGCCTCTCCCAGTTAAAGTGCCTTACTCCAGTCCGAGTGCACAGCTCTGCCAGCCGAAATCCCTTACACCCGTGCCAGTGCATGCCTCTCCCAGCCAAAATGCCTTGTCCCAATCCCAGTATATGCCTCCACCAACCAAAGTGCCTTAAACCAGTCTCAGTTTATGCCTATCCCAGCCAAAGTGCCTTACCCCAGACCCAGTGAACACCTCCCCCACAACCGAAGTCCCTTACCCCATCCCAGTGCATGCCTCCCCCAGCCGAAGTGCCTTGCCACAGTATGAGTGCATGCCACCCCCAGCCAAAGTATTTTACCCCAGTCGCAGTGCATGCCTCCCCCAGCCGAAGTACCCTACCCCAGTCCCAGTATATTCTCCACCAGCCGAAGTGCCTTACCCTAGTCCCAGTGCATGCCACCCCCAACCATAGTGCCTTAACCCAATCCCAGTGTATCCCTCCCCCAGTTGAAGTGCCCTTAACCCAGTCTCAGTTTATGCCTCCCCCATTTGAAGTGTCTTATTCCAGACCCAGTGTAGCCCTCCCACAGTTGAAGTGCCTTTCCTCCAGTCCCAGTGTATCCCTCCACCAGTTGAAGTGCCTTACCCCAGTCCCAGGGTATCCCTCCCAGCTGAAGTGCCTTTGCCCAGTCCTGGTGTAAGCCTCCCGCAGTTGAAGTGTCTTTTTCCAGACCCAGTGTATCCCTCCCACAGGTGAAGTGCCTTTCCTCCAGTCACATTGTATCGCTCCCCAGCCGAAGTTTCTTACTCCAGTCCCAGTGTATGCCTCCCCCAGTTGAAGTGCCTTACCCCAGTGCCAGTTTATCCCTCCCCCAGTTGAAGTGCCTTACCCCAGTGCCAGTTTATCCCTCCCACAGTTGAAGTGACTTACCCCAGTCCCAGTATATGCCTCCCCCAGCCGTAGTGCCTTACCCCAGTCCCAGTGCATGCCTCCTCAGCCAAAGTGCCCTCCCCCAATCCCAGTATATGTCTCACCCAGCTGTAGTGCCTTACCTCAGTCCCAGTGTAACCCTCCCTCTGTTGAAGTGCCTTACCCCAGTCCCAGTGTATGCCTCCCCCAGTTGAAGTACCTTGTTCCTGTCCCAATGTATCCCTCCCACATTTGAAGTGCCTTACCCCAGTCCCAGTGTATCTCTCCCCAGCCGAAGTACCTTACCCCAGTCCATGTGTATCCCTCCCCCAGTTGAAGTACGTTGTTCCTGTCCCAATGTATCCCTCCCACATTTGAAGTGCCTTACCCCAGTCCCAGTATATCCCTCCCCAGCCGAGGTGCCTTACCCCAGTCCCAGTGCATGCCTGCCCTAGTTGAAGTGCCTTAACCCAGTCCCAGTGCAAGCCTGCCCTAGTTTAAGTGCCTTAACCCAGTCCCAGTGCATGCCTGCCCTAGTTGAAGTGCCTTACCCCAGTCCCAATGTATCCCTCCCCCACCGATGTGCCTTACCACAGTCCCAATGTATCCCTCCCCAGCTGAAGTGCCTTACCCCAGTCCCAATGTATCCCTCCCCCAGTTGAAGTGCCTAACCCCAGTCCCAATGTATCCCTCCCCCACCGATGTGCCTTACCCTAGTCCCAATGTATCCCTCCCCCAGTTGAAATGCCCTACCCCAGTCCCAATGTATCCCTCCCCCACCGATGTGCCTCTTCCAAGTCCCAATGTATCCCTCCCCCAGTTGAAGTGCCTACCCCAGTCCCAGTGCATGTCTCCCCCAGCCGATGTGCCTTAGCCCAGTCCTAGTGCATGTCTCCCCCAGCCGATGAGCCTTACCACAGTCCCAGTGCATGTCTCCCCCAGCCGATGTGCCTTACCCCAGTCCCAGTACATGTCTCCCCCAGTCGAAGTGCCTTCCCCAAGTCCGATTTCCCTGCACCACCTGCATGGAATGATTCGGGCCAGGCGGGGGCGGGGCTTTCCACTTGTCAATCACACAGTGCAGAACCAATAGTTTCCTGGGTTAATAAACCCGGGGAGTGAGAGGAGTCACACAGCCCATGTGTGGGCCCAGGCCCGAGAGACAACACTCCGCACCATCCGCTTCACACACACCCGGGCTCGTCCCCAGGCCCCGAATCACAGCCTGCAGACCCCGTGTTTACCCACCGGTTACAGACACGGTCAATGAGCGTCCGGGGTAGTGGGCTCAGCGGCCATTATCTTGGTCAGGGCGGGGCGAGCAGGCTCAGCGGCCGCCATACTCGTCAGGGTGGAGGGAGCAGGCTCAGCGGCCGCCATCTTGGTCTGGGCAGGTCTCGCGGCGCATGCGTGGCTTTTTCAGCAGGGGCAATGGGTGGGCGGGGCTTCAGGTTGTCTGTCAGTTTGATTGGACCAGATGTTTGTGACCAGAACAGTGGCCCCTGAAAGGGAGTCTTCATGTGCTGATTGTTGCCTGGTGACTCTGGGCCAGGCTGACTCACCTTATTGGGCCAGCCTGGGCTCAACCGATTGGGCCAGCCTGGGCTGAACCTATTGGGCCAGCCTGGGCTCACCCTATATTGCCAGCACGGCCTCACCCTATTGGGCCACTCAATTTCACTCTTTTGGGCCAGCCCAGGCTCAGCCTACTGGCCAGCCCGGGCTCACCTTATTGGGGCAGCATAGGCTCACCCTATTGGATCAGCACAAAAGATGCAGTGTCCAGCAGAGAGAATCAGTAGCTTTTTGATTTTATTCTCACTCTGCGCACAGCGGGTGCAGAACTGAACCCAATGATGTAAACTAGAAATGCATCGTCACAGTCACATTGGGCAGAGGACGTTCACATGCCCTGAGTGTGGGAAGTGATTCACTCAGTCATCAAACCTGCTGACACACCAGCGAGTTCACAAGTGACTGCAGGGGTTAGATTCTACTGTTATTGCTGGTGTTAATGACTTCATGACTGAATCTTGTTTCTTGTGTTGGTTGGAATTTGTTTCTGCTGATGTGAATAACCCCTATAACTGGGCTGGAGTTTAATAATTTGATATTTTAAATAACAGAGTGTGTCGATATTTGATGTCTCCAAGATAAGAGGGGACTAAGTTATTTCCTGTTACCGACTGCACCATTTTGTGCATTTTCTACTTTCTAATTCTACATTATTTCAGTCTCATATCTTTGGTTACTCTCAGGGACAAGTCCCAGTTCCTCTAACCTTCCAGAGTACCTCTCCTTGCCTTGGTATCGAGCAAAGGTGTCAGAAACACGCCCGGGATCACTAAACACAAAACCCCGTCTCTTCATCACTTTCAGATACTGGACTGAGTGTGTGCCCCTGTTGGAGCGGATTTTTGGACATATACTTGATTAGTATACGGGACCAAACATTTGTTTTTATTTTCCCCTTGAATAAATTTTGCAAAGGACAATACTGATGCAGTATGCTTTATATAAAAAAAAGCGCAGTTAGACTTCAAGTTATGCTGGCCTTGAGTTATGAGGATAGGAAAGTGAGATAATGAACGACTGGAGAGATAAGTGGGGGTACGTTTGTCTATACCGGTGCCAAAAATCCTGCCACTTGTTTTTTTGTTGATAAAAGGGGAACTAGTCCTCTTGGATGTATATAATTCCTGTCACAATGCGAGGCTGGTTTATATCAAGAGCTCAGCCTTGGACAGTAATTGTATGAAAAGCTTTGTAAACCTTGTAATGCGATGATTCGACTTAAGGACTAGTGCTAAAGCACGTGATGTAAAGTGACATAATTTGTAAGATAAAAAACTTCACTAGAGATATCAAATTGAGAAGCTGGTTCAGAGACAGGGGTCTCTAACACTTCTCCCAAAGATTTGTCTCCGATTTAATAAACCTCTCTCTATATATTATACAGTCTCGGAAATATTTTTCCACAACAAAATGGCGTCACAAACAGGATACTGTCCGATCAGACGTGATCACTTAAGACAGTATTTGGAATCTGGTGTTAGAGACTGAGAGAGAGGTGTATGAGCACGACGGGATAGTGTATAAGATACGAGTAAGTAGATAGCAGGAGGAGGCTGACTAACCAGTTTGAGTTGTCCCTTTAGTAAATAAGGTCGGTGCAGAAGGGAGCTGATCACTCCAACCTAGAGCCGATACTCTGGTGGTAAGGAAACACGCTAGCTTTGTTGCGAAGACAAAGGGTCTCCACAGAGTAGTCATCGCCGTGAGGATTACAGAAACAAAGGGAAACGTCCAAGACTGGCGAACATGGAAGGTAAGGAAGGGAATGTAAAATGCGGGCTGCCCGGGTCATTAATTAATTCCTATCATTAATTGTAACTTGCGTAATTACATAAAGCCATAAGAAAGCTGATAGTGACTACCTTAAGTGACATATGGATCCAAAAATAGAACTGGCCAGACTTAAGCTTTGTTGAATGAAGAGAGACTTTTGTGAATGTCTATTTTGAATGAGAATACTTGAGTGATTTTGACTGCGGAATGAATGAAAAGCCTGTTTGGGAAGGTATGGAGTGGCTGACTGTTTTAGCTCCACCCACCTTTTCCAAACAGGGTGAAAGTTTTTTTAACCCTTCGCAGTGTTGTCCTGTATATGGTAAGTTTAAGAAAGTGTGAACCTTATGGTATTACATTTTAGTTAGAAACGCAGGTGTGGATATATTCGGATGATAAGTTACAGAGCTAGGAAATGCACAAAGGATAGGTTTGTTGAATAAAAGATAAAAAATACATGGTCCCGGAAGTAAAAAAAAAGAATTTATTTGACCCGCTCACTTACTTGTCGAAAGAAAACATGCAATTGGTTTGAAAGACATAAATTTAGTCGAGGAATGAGAAAAAGAATGCCTTTTAAAAAGCTCCCATTTTCCTTTGTGTAAAACCTTGACACAAAAGCTTCTAGCTCAGTAAAAAAAAAGATTTAAATTGAGAAATACCTTCAGGGATCAGGTCAAACCCCTGGGCGAGTGGTGAGCTATCTGTGAAGGTGTAAAAGAGACTTTTGAAAAAGGCTAAAACAGTAAGCTTTAGCAGTTTAGAAAAGAAAAAAATAAAGACGCAACTTTGAAAATAAACAAATTGAACGATTGGAAAGAAAAACTTTCTTCGATTGTCTGATGATTTTCAATACAAAACCTAATTTGAAGAAAGGTGAACAAAAAAAAAAGACGTAATGCACTTATTAGGTGCTGGAAAAAATAAAGGGGTGTTTGCGATGGATAAAGACATAACTTACTAAATACCAGTTGATATCAGCTGTGAAAAAGATATTGGTTTAATTGGAAAAAAATTTTTGAAGAGGTAAAAAACACTCTCCATTGATAATGATTTTAAATTATTAAAATTAAGTCAGTGCTGCTGGGGCCCGAGACCAACAGATAAGTATTGAGAAACTACACCAGGACACTTCTGAGGAGGAAATAGGTATGTGGACAAAGCAGGGCGCAACGCAAGGGTAGAATAACGTTTGGAGACGAAACGACAAGATAATGGCGCTTGAATGCATACTGAATACCTTATTGGAGTTGCATCATGGCCTGTCTCAATCAGGATGAGAGGCCATGACCGGGAGTCTTGGGAGAGATTGGTGGTGGAAAGGGATGGGGAGAGATATCACCAAACATTGCCATCGATGCATTACGTGCGCACAATATGATCCAGGCCGGCCCATTAAATTTAAAATGGGACACCAGCCCCGTCAACGGGGGCCATGGGAATATGTACAAATTGATTTCACAGGTCCTTTGTCCCCATCCCATGGAAAAAAGATATTGCCTAGTGATTATAGATCAACTTACCCGGTGGGTAGAAGTTTAACCCACACGTGATTGCACTGCCTCAACAGTGGTAAGGATATTCTGACCAAGGCACCCACTTCACCAGGAAGATTGTAAAAACAATATGCCAGCTGATGGGCATAAAACAAACATTCCACATCCCCTACCACCCGCCGAGTTCTGGGATGGTAGAGCGCATGAACCATACCCTTAAGAACGCCCTGGCAAAGGCCATGCAAACGTCAGGAAAAACGTGGACGGAAATAGTACCCATTATATTGAGGAAGTTAAGAGCCACGACAAACTGGACAACCGGATTAACCCCTTATGAACTAATGACAGGAAGGGCGATGCAATTACCAGAGAACATCATAACAGGGGGGGCCGATGTAGGCCCATTAAAAGACAAAATAAAACGGTATGTCTTGGAACTAAGTACTCAATAAAAAGGGAATGTGTAAATTAGTTAGGGACAATCAGCAAGAAAGATACGCGGAAGCAGAGCTTACAAAGCTCCCTGAAGTCCCGTTGGCGGGAAGTCGCGTTATGGTAAGGGTCCTCCCGGGAAAACTGGCGTTTGCCCCAAAATGGATAGGACCATATGAGGTTATAATCAGCGGGGACACTTGTGCCTGCATCGATGTTAAAGGGAACGGACAATGGAAGCATTGGACCCAGCTTAAGGTTTTTGAACCAGCCGTTTAGCACACGTATTAGTTGTTGTTGTTTGTCTATTTACAGATTGACAGCGAGAGATTCTTCAAGCAAGCCATATGGCCATTTTGCCTTTGACTATTTGTTAATTATAGAGCAATAAGATGAAACTATATATTGTGATCGGTGCGATTATCATAGTTCGTGTTTAGTCCGGCCTGCTAGCTAGACCGAAACGAGAGTTACATGTGAATACCTTTTTATACATATCTTATGTTTACACGCAAAATGGTAACTTTTCTGGTTGCTGGGTATGTTTGCACATCCCCATACATAGCAAAGAGGCATCCCTTTGAGATCAATTTCCCTCAACATTTCGGAAGTAGTGGAGTGGGTAATAAAGAAACGTGGAGATGGGGGGGTTACCTTTTGGATGCATTGACGGATGGTACCAGCCGGAATACAATAGGTCGGTACGACCCTTGTTCATGGTTTTGACCAACACCTCAGGAGTTGGAAGGCTCACCGATGACATTTGTTTCACTAGAAACCTGACTGGTGAGGAAACAGATTTTGAACAGGATATAGCAATTGTACGCAATACTTTAACCTCACCAGGTGGAACATAACAGAAAGCGAAACAATAAACCAGGGGTTCCTTGAAATGGAGGGTTTGAAGAATCAGACAAGTAGCCAGGACTGGGACCCTGAGATTAGGTGGCGACGGGGGCTGAGAGAGAGAGATTGGGATCGAATCTAAAAGCATACAATGGCACTTATTTTGTGTGCGGGCACAAGGCCTACCCCTGGTTGCCACAGGACTGGAGGGGGTCCTGTTATTTGGGATATGTGGTCACCTTTGTCAGACGGGTACATACTTTAGCAGAAGTACAGACACCAGGTCGAATAAGACGAGCTCTTACCCCGGTAGAGAGGCTATTTGGGGTCATGATGCTCCCATTCGGGATAGGACGCACCATGGATGAATTACGTAACCTAGGGAGGGTACTGGAACAGATAGTTAAGGACACTGCTGAAGCAATGGAGGGCATAACGGCTGAAATGGTAGCCATGCGCACAATGGTACTCCAGAACCGAATGGCCCTAGGTACTAGCACAAAGGGGGGCACATGTGCTTTAATTGGAGCTGAATGTTGCACTTACATTCCCGATAATTCAGAAAACATAACCAACCTCGCTGATCACATAAGAAGGGACGTAAAGAAGTTATCCACGACAGCAGGAGGATCTGGCTGGTTTGACTGGCTGTTAGGGGAATCCTGGGGGTCCTATCTTATGCATGGAGTAATTATTCTGGTTGTAATAATAATTACTTGCTGTCTGATTATCGGGTGTTTTAATATCTGCTGTAAAGTTATGATGGCCCGACTGATCCAGTAGCCAGTGTAATCGCCGAAGAAGCAGCAGCACACCTGATGGAAATACCTGAAGACACCAAGGATGAAGAAACAGACGACGTTGACACCGACCACTATCTTTGAAGGGTAGCCTAGAGCTACAGGCAAGGTGGACATACGGAACATCAGGGAAGTAACATACCCCAAAGGACGAATATATGACACCATGCTACAATCATTGTGGTCATTTAGATTTCGTGAACATCCTCCAGGACCAAAAGGGGGAATATTGTTGGAGCGGATTTTTGGACATATACCTGACTAGTATACGGGACCAAACATTTGTTTTTATTTTCCCCTGAAATGAATTTTGTAAGGGACAATACTAATGTAATATGCTTTATACAAAAAAACACAGTTAGACTTCAAGGTATGGTGACCTTGAGTATGGAGATTGGAAAGTGAGATAATGAACGACTGGAGAGATAAGTGGGGGTATGTTTGTCTATACCAGTGCCAAAAAGCCTGCCACTTGTTTTTTTGTTGATAAAAGGGGAACTAGTCCTCTTGGATGTATATAATTCCTGTCACAATGCGAGGCTGGTTTATATCAAGAGCTCAGCCTTGGACAGTAATTGTATGAAAAGCTTTGTAAACTGTGTAATGCGACTTAAGGACTAGTGCTAAAGCACGTGATGTAAACTGACGTAATTTGTAAGATAAAAGAAGCTCACTGGAGATATCAAATTGAGAAGCTGGTTCAGAGACAGGGGTATCTAACAATTCTCCCAAAGCTTTGTCTCCGATTTAATAAACCTCTTTTTATATATTACACAGTCTCGGAAATATTTTTCCACAACACCTCACAGCATCTCTCTCTAAACCAATCACATCAAATAATTGGCAAAGGTTTAGAGTCAATTAGATGAATAAGTAAACAAATCACAGCCGAATAACCTAGCTCTATATTCACAGGAGAAAGTCTGTTATCTAACGCCTCGAATGTCAATTGGTGAGATGAGCGACTGAATCACTTTCCACGTGCAACAGCATCCATTCCCACTGTCCCTACATTTACAGTGTTGAGTCAGGTGGGCGCACGAGTCTCACAGGCTGAACGATTGGTTGAAGGTACATTCACACACAGAACATATGTCCTGTTTCTCCCCGCTGTGATTGGTGTTTTTACAAAGGCTGATGATAAGGTGATCCTAATCAATCCAGGGAATCTCTCAAATCTTGACGTGATGTCCGGTTTGAGTTTCCCAGCTGCAGATCCTCCTCTTCTCATACCCTGCAAATGGTGGTTACAAACGTTGTTACTTTAAGTAAAGGATTGAAATTCAGAACACACTATTCCAGATTCTACAGAACATCCTGTCCTCTCCTGTCCCCCCTAAGCTGTAAATTCGTTATTCAAGACTCTACCCTCCATCCTCACTCTCTAAAATCAACATTCCTTTCATCGCCTGAGATGTATTATCTCCAGAAAATGCTGAATCTGGCTAGGTGCAATTCCACAGACATTAGAAAACCTCTCGTGCCTCACAGTCAGTCGACACAGTGAGTGCCAGCAGGATTCCCATTTTGGTAGGCATCACAGCCTCAAATCCTGTCCTCAAATGACATCCACACACTTCCCAGTTGACGTCACTTGATCGGTCTGAAGAACAGGGGCAGTGTCTGATTTTTACTCTTATTTAGCCCAATGGTATTGAGGACAATTATAACCCCTGAACTGCTGCCTTGGCTGAGGTCAACCAACAGCCCAGATCAAGGATTGAACTTGGGACCTTCCCAGTCAGTATTGTAGTGTTCTAAAATTTGGGGGGTTGGGGAAGGATTAGAACAGAATATTTTGAAACAAATTTTACTCCACCTTTAAATAGAATCTTCCTCACACTGTACAATTCTGGACTCTTTCCAAATTATACAATTGAATCATCAAAATCAGTGAGACATTTTAGAAATGTTCAAGTAACTGAAATGGACAGCTTTACAATCACTGCACAGTACAGAAGGGAGCGACTGTCAATGGGAGCTCTGTTAGTGAAGTCCTCCGACACCCCAAGATAAACTGGACTGTCCCTTTAACTATAAAGAAGCAGAGAAAGGGGAGTCCCTGTCCCTTTAAATACCTGCTCCATTCCCCCAGGCAGTGGGAGGAGGAACAGCGCACGGTCTCTTTATATCCTGACCCGGCAAGCACCGCCGGATGGGCTGCCGCAGGGTCCTAAAATGCACATCGTAAAAACGGTCGGGTTGAGCAGAACAATTGAAAAGGGCAAACACAGAGTCTTTGCTATAAAAATAAATATTTATGTGTGTTTGTAAACAAAACACGACACTCTTAATGTTTGCTAGTCAATTCCACAGAGATAAATAATTATTTTCACCAATTATTTTCCAACAATTTATTTCCATTCTGTTTACAATGCAATTGCGGGGTGTTTAATAAGTTTACCATTTATTGATAACACATTGTCTTGTGTGCTCTTGTTCAAAAAGTGACGTCACATTGACCATTCTCTTACAAGGTGACCATGTCTGTCTGCAGTAATCAGTGGGAAAGCGGATTAAATCACATCGAGGATAATGAGCAGCCCCCACCCCCCCTCCCCGCCGTCTCTGCGCTTTATTGTCCAGTGATCATCGCACCGTCACACAGAAGCTCCTGAGATTTACCTCCAGTGGGAAAGAGGAGCTGGGGTGAGGAGTTGTATTTAGAGAGGGAGTTGAAGAGTCGGGGTGAAGGAGGAGTATGAGTGAAAGGGTTTTACTGAAATTAATCACCTCTGTTGTGCTATGATGCGGTTCATTTTTATTGTAAAATGTTTATAATTCACTGAAGTTAAATACGGGGCAGCAGTTACTTGTGGGCACTGGGTTGTTTCTGTTGAATTAATGTGGACCGTGTTAATTGGGAATAGACTGAGTGGGATCATTCTGTGCTGAATGCAATGCTGGGCTGCGGGTTTGCACTCAGTCCCAGTGACGAGGTGCTTTCGACAACAAATCCAAAAACTACTCGCATTGTGACACCAAATCCAGGGACCACTTACACTGAGACACCAAATCCAGGGACCACTTACACTGAGACACCAAATCCAGGGACCACTTACACTGAGACACCAAATCCAGGGACCACTTACACTGCGACACGAGATCCTTGGACCAGTTACACTGAGGCACCAAATCCAGGGACCACTTACACTGAGACACGAAATCCAGTGACCACTTACACTGCGACACGAGATCCTTGGACCAGTTACACTGAGGCACCAAATCCAGGGACCACTTACACTGAGACTACAAAATTACACAGGATTTACGACACACGAATGGGCCATTCGGAATAACCAGTCCATGCTGGCGTTTGTGCACCATTCGGGAATTAGAGAGTCTTAGTGTGGGCAATGGTCATGATGCTAAAACCAGCTCTAGTGAGGGCAAAAGCTGAGTAATGGTTGAAGATATGACGGTGGCATCACATGGTGACTGGTGGAGCCTGGTACAGGAACATAAGAAGTAGGAACAGGAGTCGGTCACCTGGCCCTTCATGGCTGATCTGATCATGCACTCAGCTCCCCTTTCCTGCCCGTTCCCCATAACCCATTATTCCCTTATTGCTGAAAAATCTATGTATCTCCGCCTTAAATATATTCAATGACCGAGCATCCACAGCTCTCTGGGGCAGAGAATTCCACAGATTTACAACCATCTGAGAGAAGAAATTCCTCCTCATCTCAGTTTTAAATGGGTGGTCCCTTATTCTGAGACTTTGCCCCCTAGTTTTAGTTTCCCCTGTGCGTGGAAATATCCTCTCTGCAAGCATATTGTCGAGCTTCCTCATGATCCTATATTTTTCAATAAGATCACCTCTCATTCTTCTGAACTCCAATGAGCATAGGCCCAACCTAATGAACCTATCTTCATAAGTCAATCACCTCATCACTGCAATCAACCCAGTTAACTTTCTCTGAACCACCTCCAATGCAAGTGTATTCCTCCTTAAATACGGAGATGAAAACTGTATGCAGTACTCTTGGTTTGGATTCACCAATACCTTGTGCAGTTGCAGCAGAAATTCTCAGCTTTTCTAATCCATCCCCCTTGCAATAAAGTCCAATATTCCATTTGTCTTCCTGATTACTTGCTGTCCCTGCATACTAACGCTTTGTGTTTCATACACAAGGACCCCCAACTCCCTCCGTCTTGCAGCACTTTGCAATTTTTCTCCATTTAAATTATAATTTGCTTTTCTATTTTTTTCAATTTTATAATAGGTTATTGTCAGAAGCACTTTTCAGACAGGCTGATAATTTGATGTAACCAGCACAGCAAACGTATCCGTCTGTTCTTGTTCCAAAATACCAAAATCTAATGTCCCTAATTAAATGTTCGGTGAGATTTGTAGAGAAGGGAGGAAATGAGGCTTGCAGGAAAGAAGGTTCTTTGAATGAACAGTTTGTGAGGCAGGTTTGTGACTCGTCTGCATGAGGTTAAAGGCATGAAATGGAAAAGGACATGTCCAGTGACACTTATATTGTCAATAATGGTTTCTGTGTTAATTACTCATCATCATAGGCTGTTCCTCGGAATCAAGGAAGACTTGCTTCCACTCCTGTAGTAAGTTCTTTGCTGAACAGTCCAATACGAGAGCCACTGACTTGTCACAGATGGGGCAGATAGTCGTTGAGGGAACTGGTGTGTGTATGCTCTTTCTGCTGCCTGCACTTGATTTCTGCATGCTCTCGGCGTTGAGACTCGAGGTGTTCAGAGAATTACTATCTCCTAAGCCTCATCATCATCATCATAGACAATCCCTCGAACTTGAGGAAGAAATGCTTCCACTCTAAAAGTGAGTTCTCAGGTGATTGTAGAGTGCAATTTGGGAATTATAGTCACTGTCACTGGTGGGACAGACAGTCGTTGATGGACAATCTGGGTGAGGAGTCTGCTTTGTCAGATGCTCCTTCTGCTACCTTCGCTTGTTTTCTGCATGCTCTCGGCGATGAGACTCGAGGTGTTCAGCGCCCTGCTGGAAGCTCTTCTTTCGCTTATGGTGGACTTTGGCCAGGGATTCCAAGGTGCCTAAATATCCGACTCACTATCCCAACCACTAACCCCAATCCTAACAAATAACCACAACCACTAAACCCTAAAACCGCGACCAAACCCAGTCCCGAATCAAAGGTTGTTCACAGGGATCAGTGGAGGAGCTAAAGACCCGATAATGGAAGTATTTAAACAATTATCTTGATACAAGAAATTCTGCAAGCTATGTTAGTAACAAGAATTTATATCAACAAAACTATTACATCAGGAAAGACAGTTAAAAAGATCACACATTTCAAAGACGATTACATATTGTAACCACATTCAAAAAGCGTTAAACAATGTACAAGATAATAGATTTCCAGTCTTAAGCAACATAGTTGTTTCAATGGTTGCTTGAAAGGAATGTCATATGAGTGTAATGTGAAACATTCCGGTTCAGTTTCTGACACCCACAAGCCGTATACTCAGAGATAACAACCTTGGTATTGGATATCATAAAAGATCAACTGGGGTAGAAGTGAAATAATCTACAGTAAGAAAAGGCCCAAAATGGAACAGTCGGTAACAGAACATTAATTAGTTATTATTATGGAGAAATCAAACATTCGACACACTCTGTTTGAACCAAGCTGATTTATTCAATATTTAGAGAAACATAGAAAATAGGTGCAGGAGTCGGCCATTCGGACCTTCGAGCCTGCACCGCCATTCAATGACTACATGGCTGAACATGCAACTTCCGTACCCCATTCCAGCTTTCTCACTATACCTCTTGATCCCCCTAGTAGTAAGGACTACATCTAACTCCTCTTTGAATATATTTAGTGAATTGGCCTCAACAACTTTCCGTGGTCGAGAATTCCACAGGTTCACCACTCTCTGGGTGAAGAAGTTTCTCCTCATCTCGGTCCTAAATGGCTTACCCTTATCCTAAGACTGTGACCCCTGGTTCTGGACTTCCCCAACATTAATAAGAACATAAGAACAGAAGAACATAAGAATTAGGAACAGGAGTTGGCCATCTAGCCCCTCGAGCCTGCTCCGCCACCCAACAAGATCACGGCTGATGGAGCCGTGGACTCAGCTCCACTTATGCGCCTGCTCCCCATAACCCTTAATTCCCTGACTGGTTAAAAATCTATCTATCTGTGATTTGAATACATTCAATGAGCTAGCCTCAACTGCTTCCTTGGGCAGAGAATTTCACAGAATCGCAACCCTCTGGGAGAATAAATTCCTTCTCAACTCGGTTTTAAATTGGCTCCCCCGTATTTTGAGACTGTGCCCCCTAGTTCTAGTCTCCCCGACCAGTGGAAACAACCTCTCTGCCTCTATCCTGTCTATCCCCTTCATTATTTTAAATGTTTCTATAAGATCACCCCTCATCCTTCTGAACTCCCAACGAGTAAAGACCCAGTCTACTCAATCTATCATCATAACGTAACCCCCTCTTCTCCGGAATCAGCCTCGTGAATCGTCTCTGTACCCCTTCCAAAGCTAATATATCCTTCCTTAAGAAAGGTGACCAAAACTGCACGCAGTACTCTAGGTGCGGCCTCAACAATACCATGTACAGTTGCAGCAGGACCTCCCTGCTTTTGTACTCCATCCCTCTCGCAATGAAGGCCAACATTCCATGTGCCTTCCTGATTACCTGCTGCACCTGCAAACTAAATTTTTGGGATTCATGGACGAGGACCCCCAGGTCCCTCTGCACTGCAGCATGTTGTAATTTCTCCCCTTTCAAATAATATTCCCTTTTACTGTTTTTTGTCCCAAGGTGGATGAACTCACATTTTCCGACATTGTATTCCATCTGCCAAACCTTAGCCCATTCGCTTAACCCATCTAAATCTCTTTGCAGCCTCTCTGTGTCCTCACACAACCCGCTTTCCCACTAATCTTTGTGTCATCTGCAAATTTTGTTACACTACACTCTGTCCCTTCTTCCAGGTCATCTATGTATATTGTGAACAGTTGTGGTCCCAGCACCGATCCCTGTGGCACACCACTAACCACCGATTTCCAACCCGAAGAGGACCCATTTATCCCGACTCTCTGCTTTCTGTTAGCCAGCCAATTCTCGATCCATGCTAATACATTTCCTCTTACTCCGCGTATATTTATCTTCTGCAGTAACCTTTTGTGTGGCACCTTATCGAATGCCTTTTGGAAATCTAAATACACCACATCCATCGGTACACCTCTATCCATCATGCTCTTTATATCCTCAAAGAATTCCAATAAATTAGTTACACATCATTTCCCTTTCATGAATCCATCTTGCGTCTGCTTGATTGCAGTATTCCTATCTTAATGTTCCGCTATTTCTTCCTTAATGATAGCTTCAAGCATTTTCCCCACTACAGATGTTAAACTAACCGGCCTATAGTTACCTGCTTTTTGTCTGCCCCCTTTTTTAAACAGAGGCGTTACATTAGCTGCTTTCCAATCCGATGGCACCTCCCCAGAGTCCAGAGAATTTTGGTAGATTATAACGAAAGCATTTGCTATAACTTCCACCATCTCTTTTAATACCGTGGGATGCATTTCATCAGGACCAGGGGACTTGTCTACCTTGAGTCCCATTAGCCTGTCCAGCACTACCCCCCTAGTGAAGGTGATTATCTCAAGGTCCTCCCTTCCCACATTCCCGTGACCAGCAATTTTTGGCATGGTTTTTGTGTCTTCCACTGTGAATACCGAAGCAAAATAATTGCTTAAGGTCTCAGCCATTTCCACATTTCCCATTATTAAATCCCCTTTCTCATCTTCTAAGGGACCAACATTTACTTTAATCACTCTTTTCCATTTTATATATCCGTAAAAGCTTTTACTATCTGTTTTTATGTTTTGCGCAAATTTATATTCATAATCTATCTTCCCCTTCTTTATTGCTTTCTTAGTCATTCTTTGCTGTCGTTTAAAATTTTCCCAATCTTCTAGTTTCCCACTAACCTTGGCCACCTGATACGCATAGGTTTTTAAGTTGATAATCTCCTTTATTTCCTTGGTTATCCACGGCTGGTTATCCCTTCTCTTACCACCCTTCTTTTTCATTGGAATATATTTTTGTTGAGCACTATGAAAGAGCTCCTTAAAAGTCCTCCACTGTAACTCAATTGTGCCACCGTTTAGTCTGTGTTCCCAGTCTACTTTAGCTAACTCTGTCCTCATCCCACTGTAGTCCCCTTTGTTTAAGCATAGTACGCTCGTTTGAGACACTATTTCCTCACCCTCAATCTGTATTACAAATTCAACCAGACTGTGATCACTCATTCCGAGCCGATCTTTTACTAGGAGAACGTTTATTATTCCTGTCTCATTAACAGGACCAGATCTGAAATAGCTTGCTCCCTTGTATGTTCTGTAACATACTGTTCTAAGAAACAATCCCGTACGCATTCTATGAATTCCTCCTCAAGGCAAAGAACAAAAATGGCCAATGTACAGCAAAATTCGAAAAGGACAAAGGGTGCTAAAAAAACAAGCCGGAAGGCTTTGCGTCTTAATGCAAGGAGTATCCGCAATAAGGTGGATGAATTAACTGTGCAAATAGATGTTAACAAATATGATGTGATTGGGATGACGGAGACGTGGCTCCAGGATGATCAGGGCTGGGAACTCAACATCCAGGGGTATTCAACATTCAGGAAGGATAGAATAAAAGGAAAAGGAGGTGGGGTAGCATTGCTGGTTAAAGAGGAGATTAATGCAATAGTTAGGAAAGACATTAGCTTAGATGATGTGGAATCTATATGGCTAGAGCTGCAGAACACTAAAGGGCAAAAAACGTTACTGGGAGTTGTGTATAGACCTCGAAACAGTAGTAGTGATGTTGGGGAGGGCATCAAACAGGAAATTAGGGCTGCATGCAATAAAGGTGCAGCAGTTATAATGGGTGACTTTAATATGCACATAGATTGGGCTAGCCAAACTGGAAGCATTAGGGTGGAGGAGGATTCCCTGGAGTGCATAAGGGATGGTTTTCTCAACCAATATGTCGAGGAACTAACTAGGGGGGAGGCCATCTTAGACTGGGTGTTGTGTAATGAGAGAGGATTAATTAGCAATCTCATTGTGCGAGGCCCCTTGGTTAGGGTTAGAGTGACCATAATATGGTGGAATTTTGCATTAGGATGGAGAATGAAACAGTTAATTCAGAGACCATGGTCCAGAACTGAAAGAAGGGTAATTTGGAAGGTATGAGGCGTGAATTAGCTCGGATAGATTGGCGAATGATACTTAAGGGGTTGACTGTGGATGGGCAATGGCAGACATTTAGAGACCGCATGGATGAACTACAGAAATTGTACATTCCTGTCTGGCGTAAAAAAAAGGGAAGGTGGCTCAACCGTGGCTATCTAGGGAAATCAGGGATAGTATTAAAGCCAAGGAAGTGGCAAACAAATTGGCCTGAAATAGCAGCGAACACGGGAACTGGGAGAAATTTAGAACTCAGCAGAGGAGGACAAAGAGTTTGATAAGGGCAGGGAAGATGGAGTAGGAGCAGAAGCTTGCAGGGAACATTAAGGCGGATTGCAAAATTTCTATAGGTATGTAAAGAGAAAAAGGTTAGTAAAGGCAAACGTAGGTACCCTGCAGTCAGAATCAGGGGAAGTCATAACGGGGAACAAAGAAATGTCAGACCAATTGAACAAGTACTTTGGTTCGGCATTCACTAAGGAGGACATAAACAACCTTCCGTATATAAAAGAGGCCAGAGGGTCTAGTAAGGAGGAGGAACTGAGAGAAATCTTTATTAGTCGGGAAATTGTGTTCGGGAAATTGATGGGATTGAAGACCGATAAATCCCCAGGGCCTGATGGACTGCATCCCAGAGTACTTAAGGATGTGGCCTTGAAAATAGCGGAGGCATTGACAGTAATTTTCCAACATTCCATTGACTCTGGATCAGTTCCTATGGAGTGGAGGGTAGCCAATGTAACCCCACTTTTAAAAAAGGATGGAGAAAGAAAATAGGGAATTATAGACCGGTCAGCCTGACCTCAGTAGTGGGTAAAATGATGGAATCAATAATTAAGGATGTCATAGCAGCGCATTTGGAAAATGGTGACATGATAGGTCCAAGTCAGCATGGATTTGTGAAAGTGAAATCATGCTTGACAAATCTTCTGGAATTTTTTGAGGATGTTTCCAATAAAGTGGACAAAGGAGAACCAGTTGATGTCGTATATTTGGACTTTCAGAAGGCTTCCGACAAGGTCCCACACAATAGATTAATGTGCAAAGTTAAAGCACGTGGGATTGGGGGTAGTGTGCTGACGTGGATTGAGAACTGGTTGGCAGACAGGAAGCAAAGTGTAGGAGTAAATGGGTACTTTTCAGAATGGCAGGCAGTGACTAGTGGAGTACCGCAAGATTCTGTGCTGGGGCTCCAGCTGTTTGCATTGTACATTAATGATTTAGACGAGGGCATTGAATGTAGTATCTCCAAATTTGCGGATGACACTAAGTTGGGTGGCAGTGTGAGCTGCGAGGAGGATGCTATGAGACTGCAGAGTGACTTGGATAGGTTATGTGAGTGGGCAAATGCATGGCAGATGAAGTATAATGTGGACAAATGTGAGGTTATCCACTTTGGTGGTTAAAACAGAGAGACAGACTATTATCTGAATGGTGACAGATTAGGAAAAGGGGAGGTGCAACGAGACCTGGGTGTCATGGTACATCAGTCATTGAAGGTTGGCATGCAGGTACAGCAGGTGGTTAAGAAAGCAAATGGCATGTTGGCCTTCATAGCGAGGGGATTTGAATACAGGGGCAGGGAGGCGTTGCTACAGTTGTACAGGTGAGGCCACACCTGGAGTATTGTGTGCAGTTTTGGTCTCCTAATTTGAGGAAGGACATCCTTGCTATTGAGGGACTGCAGCGAAGATTCACCAGGCTGATTCCCGGGATGGTGGGACTGACCTATCAAGAAAGACTGAATCAACTGGGCTTGTATTCACTGGAGTTCAGAAGAATGAGAGGGGCCCTCATAGAAACGTTTAACATTCTGACGGGTTTAGACAGGTTAGATGCAGGAAGAATGTTCCCAATGTTGAGGAAGTCCAGAACCAGGGGTCACAGTCTAAGGATAAGGGGTAAGCCATTTAGGACCGGGATGAGGAGAAACTTCTTCACCCAGAGAGAGGTGAACCTGTGGAATTCTTTACCACAGAAAGTAGTTGAAGCCAATTCACTAAATATATTCAAAACGGAGTTAGATGAAGTCCTTGCTACTCGGGGGATCAAGGGGTATGGCGAGAAAGCAGGAAGGGGGTACTGAAGTTTCATGTTCAGCCATGAACTCATTGAATGGCGGTGCAGGCTAGAAGGGCTGAATGGTCTACTCCTGCACCTATTTTCCATGTTTCTATGTTTCTACCCCGTGTGATTTGATTTGACCAATCGATATGTAGGTTAAAATCCCCCATGATTACTGCTGTTCCTTTTTCGCAAGCCTCCATTATTCCCTTGATTATTTTCTGCTCCACCATGCAGTTATTATTTGGGGGCCTATAAACTATGCCCATCAGTGACTTTTTCCCCTTACTATCTCTAATCTCCACTCACAATGATTCAACATTTTGTTCATTAGAGCCAATATCGTCTCTCACAACTGCCCTGATATCATCCTTTATTAACAGAGCTAACACACCTCCTTTCCCTTCTTGTCTATCTTTCCGAATTGTCAGATACACCTGTATGTTTAATTCCCAGTCTTGGCCACCCTGCAACCTCGTTTCTGTAATTGCCACCAAATCATACCCATTTGTAATGATTTGTGCCGTCAACTCATTTACATTATTTCGAATGCTGCGTGCGTTTTGGTAGAGTATTTTAATACTAGTTTTTAAACCATGATTTTTAGTTTTGACCCCACCTGCAGCCCCTTTATATTCATACATATTGTTCCTTCTTATCACCTTGTGGTTTCCACTTTCACCAGTGCTACTCTGCTTTGTTGCCTCCTGGCTTTT